>NC_140171.1:107250218-107377718 GCF_963971535.1 Notolepis coatsorum
AAAAGTACAATATTCCCTTTGAAATGTAGTGGAGTCAAATTATAAAGTTACCTAAAATTCAAATACTCATGTAAAATACAAGTAGCTCGAAATTGTACTTGAGTAAAAGTACTTTCCACCACTGCATATAGTTTATTTTGAATTAAAGCTGCCAATCAGTCCGTTATCCTGCTCAGTTTTGAAGATCTGTACGATTAGGTCCACAAGAGATAATATGAGATCATGGGTAATATGAGATTCTATCATATAGGCCTGCATTATTATTATGTAGGATAATTGTGTTTCCAGGGACTCAAGGTAGACTCCATCTTTCTAAAATTAAAATTGTCCCTTCAAGTACATGGCCTTGGAGAAGAGGAAGCGAGTATAAGGATTTAACAATCCGTACTCTAAACGTTAACAACAGGGCCATCTAGTGCCTAATCTAGCACATAATCACTCCAGCCTACTCACAAGTAAGGTCTTTGAATCAATGGGGGCAATTCCCCCTCCTTTCGTTCCATTTGATGTCCTAAAACTGACTGTTAGTGGTGTTCGGTACTTAGGAATAGGAATGTCTAATTCCTGAATTGCAACGGGATCCTTACCCTTGAGTGTAATTGGGAAGTGGACACTGGACGAGATAGATCTTGATCAGTGAGATACTATTTGTGCATTACCATTTGTCACCAACAGATGGCGGCACTGCATCAGTGAGAACAGTGGTCTAATGCGGTGGTTGTCAACCTCTTTCATGTTAAGGACCTCGGATTTGATGGACATTATGCTGCGGACGGACTCCGTTTGATAAGACTGCATCTCTCGTTTGAGCATATTAAGTTAGATGTGATTTTGAATTCCATAGCAATCCTACTGTAGGTGAGGAGATAACAGTGGACAGAGAGTGAAAACTATTGTCAGAATAGTCATTCTTATACATTTTCTCAACCTATGAATGAATGAATGAATGAATGAATGAATGAATGAAAACTTTATTTAACAGATTGCAGAATGGGTACAATACAGTACGGCTCAATACATACAATTGTTAAGGGGATGCAGACCAGAGAAAGACGTTTGTCTTGTGTACTGTACCCATTCTGCAATCTGTTAATAAACTTTTCAATCAATCAATCAATCACATCAGGGTCCCCCATTTTCAATTCATAGTGACATTTATGACATACACAACATACATGACATCATGACATTTATGGCATAGGGACGTACATGACATACAGGTATATAGTACTGTTACATTTGCGGCATATATGATATGCAAATATACAGTACTGTTACCCATAGATCCTGACAGAGTATATACATATGATGGGGAGGAGACTGTACATTAGGAGGAGGTGGGTGGGTGGGAGAGAAATATACATACGGTGGGGAGAGAATATATACATACGGAGGGGAGGAGACTGTCTATTAGGAGGGGGTGGGGGGGGGTTTGGACATTTACGGTGGCCAGTTTAGAATTGCAGCCTCCCGTAGGTGCTCTTTTAGAGCGATTTTGAATGTGGGTAGGGATTCACATTCCTTTACAGATTTGGGTAGGGTGTTCCACATTGATGTGGCATAATTGCGAAATGTGTTTAGTCCCTTGTTTGAGCCGAATCTGGGTTTAACATGATTTGTTGAGCTTCCTCTGGTGTTGTGGTCGTGGTATTCACTGACCTTTGGGAAGTATTTTGACATGTACATGGGTACCTTAGTCGTATAGTGTATCTTGTAGACCACGGCCATTGCAAGTTGCTGTACTCTGTCGTCTACTCTAAGCCATCCTATAGTCAAAGTGGGCAGGGGTGAGGTGGATTCTAGGAGTAACCTAGTCAATTATTAGTGAAAATAAACTATTCTTCATTTTCCTGGGGACCCCCTGGAACCCCTTAGAGGTCCCCAGAGGGTCCCTGGACCCCTGGTTGAGAACCACTAGCCTATAGTAATTTTAGTTGTTTTGTAATCAATATAACTCTCTCTTATGGTCAATGGTCAATGGTCTCTAACTACACACCCTCAAGGCCCCTCCGCTCTACATTCTCCGACCGCCTCAGACCGACACCTGTCCGAGCTCCGGGAGGGAGAAGCCGCCTATTCTCGGTCCTCGCTCCACAATGGTGGAACGAACTTCCCACCACAGTCAGGACAGCCGAAACACGACCAATCTTTCGATGTCGACTAAAAACACACTTCTTCAATCAATATCTGAAATGAAAAAAATCTAAATAACACTAATCTTCTTACTGTCTTAAACTATCATGCACTCTTCCTACTATACTAATATGTCTTTACTACTATGCACTCAACACTGCAGCACCCAAGTTTCAGCACTGTTTGATGGACATTGTTACTCAGCTATAAGAGTTGTACCCTTCCTGCTGACTTGTCGTACATAACTTGTAATTTGCATTGGAGAAAAGTGTCAGCTAAATGACAAAATGTAAATGTAAATGTAATGTTATATTTAGTAACTACTCAATTCAACAATTACACATAGCAAGATGATTTAAGGCATCCTGGGGAAAGGCCTTGTAAGGTGTTAAAGGCACACGGCAACATCATGGGAAATGCTCTTACCGACTTCTCCAGAGTCACACAAGAAGATAATAATAATAATAATAATAATAATAATAATAATAATAATAATAATAATAATAATAATAATAATAATAATAATAATAATAATAATAATAATAATAATAACAATTCATTGCATTTATATAGCGCTTTTCTAGACACTCAAAGCGCTCCCCACAATGTAGGGTGGAAATGCCTCCTTCACCACCACTGGTAGCACCCAACCTTGGGATACGCAGGCGTAATGGCTTCCATACACTGGCACCAGGCACACAGCAGACACTACACAATGGCTGAACGGCTCAGGAGACAGGGATTGATATCAGCCAATTAAGGGGATAGGATGATTAGGTGGCCTTGAGACCTGATTGGGAATTTGGCCACGATAGATATCAATGTCCTCTCTGTGCATTCAATAGAAGGCTATCCAGCTGCAAGATAGCCTAGCTTAGCACAAATGAATGGATGCGGATACATACCAGCTAGCCTAGCTGTTGGCACAAAAACATCTCCCCCAGAGTTTTAAGCTATGCTAGTGTTCCGTATCCGCTTCCATTCATTTGTGCTAAGCTAGGCTAGCTTGCAGCCGGATAGCTTTCTACTGAACGCACAGAGAGGACATTGGTATCTATCTTCTTCTAAGCTAAGCCAAATCCCTTACAGCGATTTAAACACTGGAGTGATATGGGCTCTACTTCTTGTCTTGTTGTCTTTTAAGATGAGATAAGATATTCCTTTATTGATCCCTTGGGGAAATGCAGGTGTCATAGAAGTATTGGGGAGGGGGAATGGGACTGGGACTGGGAGGTACATGTATGGGCAGGGTACTAGTAGAAAGTAGGCCTGTCCCCAACTAAGGATTTGTATAGTCGACTTTGATTGGCCAAAATTTGCGGATAGTCGACTGGCAGTCGACTACCCCCTGAATGCAAAAAAATATATATAATTTGTATTATTGGGGGGATCATTCCATTTGGGCTGTGGGTGGTGCTTAATGTCTGAAGGAGTCGACTGAAGGCTTCTTGTCCTCTGCGAAAGCATGCAATTGGTCCACTGATGGATCCATGTTGATATTTGTCTAGTCACAGTGTGTTCATTAGACGGGTGAAATCTTCTTTCAGTGCCTCTGTGTCCGTTTTATTAGGCAGTTAGCCTCGCTGGTATGCGTGCCATTAGTGTTAGCTTCTAGGCCTCTTTTCTTTTGGAAAGAATTATTAAAAACATTTATTAAAAGAATTATAATAATTATATATATTTTTTTATATATATTTTTTTGCATTCGACTAAGAGGTTGGCAGTCGACTACGGCTCCTTTCGATCGATTAGTCGACTATTCGACTAGTCGAGGTCAGCCCTTATAGAAAGACATAAATATAGGCATAAAATTAGATCTGAATATAAGAAATATGAGGAAAATAAACAGTGTAATCCAGTCTGCTAGTCAGTGAAATAATGCAGTGTACTTTCTTTAATCTCCCTCTTTTTTGGTTCAGCACCAGTTTAATTGAGGGTTTTTGGGCACATGCTCCTTCAGTTCAGTTGAAAGTTTACTATCCCAGATGGGAAACTTGACGGAATCAGTGGCACAAGATAAAAAAATACAAACAAAAATGTCTCCTGGACATACAATACCACAGAACACAACAAAACACTATCTAAGTGCAAGATGTCATGTGCTTTCATGTTCCTAACCCATATAACTCTATATGATAGCATGTACAATAATGCTGTATACAGGGCCGTAGCCAGGGTTTAGAAATAAGGGAGGTCCCTTAAATATGCGTACCTACTGTACTATTCCCCAAACCCACTACAAAGCTGGGTAGTAAGTGCCATGGACAAGTGGACCAGTGTACTCCCTCGCTCTTGGCTGAATCTTGTTTTGGGTGGTGATGTAAAAACACCTGCATCATAGCAGGCTCAGGATGGGCAAAGTAGTCTATAGCCTGTTCATCCCTGTCTCTCTCCTCCACAACCTGGCTTGACTAGACATAAGGAGAGAGAGAGATGATTACAATTAACTGGTACATTCAGGTCCAGAATTGTTGGAATTCCCTGACAAAGATGTGCAAAAAGCTGTACAATTTAAACAATACCATACTGGTAATGAGCAAATAGTTGTTTATTCAATGAATGCATGAGCTGTTCCATCTTATTTCATTTGATACTAACTACTCAGTTCATACAGATTTCAAGTATTCAAATATCAATGATGAATATTGCATAAGGTTTACACAGTTAATAGATCACCTTCTTGTTTTATATTCATGTTCAGAGAGGAGTAATAGTTAGATCTTTGTATGTGATTTATATGGCAATTAAATCAATGGTGTGCTTGTTTGGGGAGTTTGACCTACAGTTAATGTGCCTACCATGTGAAGGTGCATGATCAATGGACAGCACAAAAACAATTTGTGTAGGTGGAGACTAGAGCTACCACAGATAGTAATAAGTTATAAGAGTAATCCATATCATATATATCCTAATAGTTACCTTATTACCATACTTGGCTGAAAATAAACGTTGCTGCCTGTTGTGAATGTGTTTTTCCCTGTAGGCTAATACATAAGTAGGCATACATTTTTGCAGTTGAGGAAAAATTAGCAGTTGAGTAGGTTATATGTGCTGTGTTTTTATGTCTTCCATTGAGGACCACCTTGGAAATAAGTGTTTTAATGAATGCTTTTAGGTGATATCCTCAGGAATACAAATTGGTCAAGATAATTTGTTTTTATGATGTGTTTTTAATTTCCAAATAAATCTAATCAAATCAAAAAAGCAGTTTTTGCAGTTGAGCTACAGGTGTTGTATATTATACAGCCTTTTCATGCATCTTTATCAAGGGAACCCTTATCCTAATGATTTAAAAAATAATATTATGAAGATACGATATGGACCTAGTAGTTGGGTCATCTGTGGCACTTCGTTTCTCAATGGATTTGTCATCTAGGAGAGTTGATAAACTAATTTAGCCGGGGTGTATTTTTTAAAACGGTGGGTGAAATTTGTGTGAGACCAAATTCCAAAATGGCTGCCGTGGAAATTAACTTTTTAATGGTTTGACGTACAATGATGCACAATACATGGTACCAGCCCCCTCTCAGTCATGTACCAGCCGCCTCTCAGTCATGTACCACCCAGCCCCCTATCAGTCATGTACTGTACCAGCCCCCTCTCAGTCATGTATACCAGCCCCCTCTCAGTCATCTACCAGCCCCCTCTCAGTGATGTACCAGCCCCTTCTCAGTCATGTATACCAGCCCCCTCTCAGTCATCTACCAGCCCCCTCTCAGTCATGTACCACAGCCCCCTCTCAGTCATGTACCACAGCCCCATCTGAGTCATGTACCAGCCCCCTATCAGTCATGTACCAGCCCCCTCTCAGTCATGTACCAGCCTCCTCTCAGTCATGTATACCAGCCCCCTCTCAGTCCTGTATACCAGCCCCCTCTCAGTCATGTACCAGCCCCCTCTCAGGCATGTACCACAGCCCCCTCTCAGTCATGTACCACAGCCCCATCTCAGTCATGTACCAGCCCCCCTCTCAGTCATGTATACCAGCCCCCCTCTCAGTCATGTACCAGCCCTCTCTCAGTCATGTACCAGCCAGCCCCCTCTCAGTCATGTACTAGCCCCCTCTCAGTCGTGTACCAGCCTCCTCTCAGTCCTGTATACCAGCCCCCTCTTAGTCATGTACCAGCCCCCTCTCAGTCATATACCACAGCCCCCTCTCAGTCATGTACCACAGCCCCCTCTCAGTCATGTACCACAGCCCCCTATCAGTCATGTACCACAGCCCCATCTCAGTCATGTACCAGCCCCAATCTCAGTCATGTACCAGCCCCCATCTCAGTCATGTACCAGCCCCCCTCTCAGTCATGTACCCTGCACGACTGGCGGGGGGGGTGCTTAATAAGAGATGTGATTGGGCCAGCCCAGTGTCAGTCAGTACAAATGGGCCGCTGTCCCAGCCTAGTAGTGGGCCGGTCGTTGACCAAACATAATTTTTTTTTTTTTTTTTTTATTTTTTTTTATAGTTACAAATAGTTACCGAGGTCCGGACCTCGGTGACCTCACAGCTGGCTACGGCCATGGCTGTATACCGTATATATATCCACATCTGTCTGTACATACCTGCATAATAATCCTTTTTACATATATGTAGATAATATCTATATCTGTACATATCCCTTACCTACTCTTATACTAGTTATGCTGCTGGCCAGTATGACTACTACCATAGTGTCTTTATACCTGTATCACTGTTCATTAATATTAATATTACAGCTCTGTACATACATCTGATTAGCACTAGACTCACTAGTACTCATTTATATATTTTATACCCAATCTAATCACCTGTACATTGTATATTACTATTGCACTTTATTGTTACATTTGCACTCTGGTTGGATGCCAAACTCATTTTCGTTTTACTGTACTTGTGCCGTATGATGACAATACATTTGAATCTAATCCTAATCTATCTATAGCAACAACAATGCCATTTGCAGTGTGAAAGGAGTGGTTCACACAGCTCTCCTTCCTTCATTATTCCTTCATCCTTCCTTCTCCTGTGCCCCCGGCACCTCTGCTCCGGTAGGACCTGATTAGAACACCTCTGGGACACACACACACGCCCCGGTCCTCAGTCTAGAATGGTATATATTTAAAATGCAAGTCGCTAAGGTGCAAAGGTATTTGAGGCGCATTTTCCTTATCAACATAGCCTCGAGTAAAAACCCAGAGATTAAGGGCAGGGTCTGAAATAGATGGTCCTGTGCTATGACTGAGAGTAGCCTGTGTGAGCTTCACGTGTGGAAGACAGGATTAGAAAGTCTGACATGAGCTAATTGACTGGGAAGTCGTTGTTTGAAACAGTATAGACCCGTTCGCTGTATACAAACATACCGTATTCGAGCCAATCAACAATAGCAACTGAGTCACATTACTAAGTTGCCCCCCTACCTGCGCGAGCTGCTGCGCCAAAGAAATAGGGCTCTATGGAGAAACCGTGACTAAAAGTTATTTCAAACAAAAATGGCTTGATGTCATTTAGCCAAATCAGCATGGCTGTGAGTGTGAGTCCTTCACCTTTTACACATCTAGCTTTGGCATGGATTCAGGGGAGGAAATTAGGCCACTTTACTGGCCAAATGCTGGTATTTTTTACGTTTGGCTGGTAAAAAAAATCAGATACCCGCCAGTTGGCTGGTAAGCAAAAAAGTTAGTTTCCTCCCCTGCTGGCAAGTATACAAAAAAATAAAACATTCTGCAATCACTGCACTGGCAAACGGTGCGCGTCTTCTGAGTGTTCGCTTTAGTTGACAGTGCCACGAGAGCACTGCACAAGACCACCCGCGGACATATAATGTTTAATAAACGTTTGCGCAGTACTGGCCAACCCGCGGACATATAATAATAAAAGTCCCGCGGTACTAGGCTAGCCATCAGGAGCACTCGCAAACAGATAACGTTAAACACAGCAGAAGATGGAAAACAGACAGACTGACCAACGGGGAACTGCATCCAACCCTAGTACAACCCTCGAGTATAAGTTACTAAGGACACATTTAAATCACAGAGGTGTAATGTTAGTCTACTGGAACTGTATACAGTGGTTAGCTTCTAGTTAGCGTTTTAGCTATAGCTGCTTGCTAGCTAACGTTAGCCCCGTGTGCTCAAAGCAGCCAGCTAGGTGTATCTGTTATGACTATAATGTTTCCAAAAAAGCACCGGACTACGACGTAAGGTTAGACTTTTTATTTCATGCTCAAAAGCCCCTGGCTTGCACATCGCAGTCACGAAAGGGGCTAGCTCAATCAGTGCACTGTGCACAACAGCACACCAACCCAACTGACGTTACCACAACACTTGACGGTACTTCACAGCACTGTCGTAAGACCACCGTGCTGTCTTAAAGGCACAGTGTGCCTACCCAGATGCATACACAACATTGACGCGGCTTGACATACAAAGAAGTAATTATCACAATTAGCGATTTTTTTTGTCTGGTAAAAAATCTGTTTGGCTGGTAAAAAAAATCAGATACTCGCCAGTTGGCTGGTAAGCCAAAAAGTTAGTTTCCTCCCCTGCATGGATTGATTGGCTAACAAATATAAATATATTGTAGTCTGCCCCGTTGTTCTGACCAGGATTACGTTCCTTTTTCCCCCTTGACGCACGCGCACACTGAGTCTGATACAGCAAACAGGTCTATAGGGCCCTTTAAAAAACACATGGCAGAGTATCTTGCCCTTAGCTGCCAGTAATTCCTCAACGGCCACTGATTGGTCAGAATCACCGTGGCACAAGTGCATGACAAGCCTGATGAGATGGATCCTTGCATAAGATCTCGTGATCTCGCAATGCAGAGCAAGGTCAGTCCACGGTCAAGAGAGTATTAAGCACCCATGGCACCTTGCCCCAGGATACTTAAGCACCCATGGCACCTTGCCCCACAATGCCCCAGGATGCCTTAAAGGGATAGTCCTAACCCAATTTCCTACTTACCAATGGTGATGTTGCCCTGTAGAGTCCTTTCTGAGCACAATCCATGCTGTTCCTTACGGTTCGCCTCTGGCTCCTGGATAGTTAGCCACAAACCCAATGCAAAGTCATTGGTAAAGAAAAATTGCCTGGCTTTCACGTAAGAACTATATAATGATAATTTGATATTTTTATTGTGTAAAGCACATTACAGTGCCTTAAAATGTGCTATAGTAAATAAAGCTTGACGGGTTGGTTGGTTGGTTGAATTAAGTGAGCGATTTCCTTACTAATAGACTGTTCAACATGTCTGTGGTATCACCGATGCGTTCCTATTCCTCTTTAATAGTGCTCTTTCAGCAGAAAGAGTGTGAGGTTAGATACATTTTATGTCTTGTCTTCAGTACAAAGAACAATAATGAAATCAGCATTAGCTAAATGACTAAATGTGAATGTCGCAGTGGAGGAGTCGGACACGCCTTCCCAGAAATAAGCTCTTACTCTGGTGCTAAACCAAAGAATTTATACTGTACTTCAAAAAACAAGATCCAAAGATCACTCACCAACTTTGAGAAAGAGGAAAAGGACAGTGCCTTTATTTTGGCCATCAAACAAAACATGCTAACGTTTTCATAATTCTTTTGATCAAATATTTGTATTTATTTTTATTTTTATACACAAAACAAGACAAACACAATACAGTAGTAATAATAATAATAACAAGACCTCACAATACCACAATAATAACAATAATGACCTTAGCAATAATAAAAATAATAAATACAGAACATAAAAACCCCAGGACCCCCCAGGACCAACCCCCCCCGACCCCGCTCCGCCACTAGGTTATGGCTTTAACTTTCTCGGCCGCTGAGACCCAAAGTTCAATGCTGGCCTGTCCCACCCCAATCACACGTGCAGTAGAGATTTCCATATAAATTATATCCCACAGTGTCAGAGGCCAATTAATCATTGAGTTTCTCAGGTTCTTTCCACCTCATGGCTATCAGCTTCTTGCTAACGTTTTCATGCTCTGATGAAGACTGAAATGTTACAGTAGCAAGTTTTGTTTGATGGCCAAACTAAATAGGTGAAACTGAGCAACCGGATCTTGCTTAAAATATGTAAATACAGTACTTATCGACCACAGGAAAAAGGTACATATTTTACATTATGTTATTACAATATATGTAATATATTGATGTATTTCTGAAAATGTATAATGTGTACATATTACAAATAAGTAATATATTGATGTATTTACAAATAAGTATATATCTTGCATATTAGATTTCGTTTTTTACATTTAATGTTTTCAGAAAAAAACAAACTCAGGATGCTCACATGGGAGGCAAGTGCCTTTACCTCAAGACTACCAAGACACACTGCGTTCAGTAGAAAGCTATCTGGCTGCACGTTAGCCTAGCTTAGCACAATGAATGGAAGCGGACATGACCGGTTTGCCTAAGCATTGTCCAACTAACACCTCTCCCGAAGGCTAACCGGCCATGTCCGCTTCTACTCATTGTGCTAAGGTAGGCTAACATGCAGCCAGATAGCTTTCTACTGAACACAGTAACACACAGAGAGGAAACTGGTATCTATCTTCTTGTCTCTCTCTGGAGAAGACAGTAAGCTACAGTAATTTCCCAAAATGTTGCCGTGTTATTTTAAGTACAGTACTTGAGTAAGAATACTTTTTTCCACCACTGATCAAATGTAGTTGATACATTACTAGATAGTTAGTCTGAATCAAGTGAATACAATTATGGGCTTTGCTTTCTACTGGGATATATAGTAGGTATCTTCAAAGCCTGACAAGATTTATCTTTTCTGGTGACTAGTGTGAGGCCCTATTATATTTCCTTGGCTAAAGAATTAGACCAGTGCATATCTGGACTGCCAGTAAACCACAATGCCCAAAAAAATTATACCATTGTTAGTCAGTTAGTTACACTCTGAACATGCACGTGAACTCTTCTAAGCCAATCAGGAACAAAGCCTGCAGTGTTTGTTTGCTCAGGCTGGACCATTAGGCCAAATCAAACCACAAAGACAAACAAAAAGAAATAGCATAATCCAACAACTTAATCCTCACATCCATAATCTTCTCGTCTAGTCTGGGCTCCTTCGCTCCCGTCCTGTTTAACCCTCCGTGTCGTATCGAGAAGAAGAAGAAGAAGAAGTCTTTATTTGTCATGCAGTTTAACACACACATGCGAGATGGGCGACACACAGGAACACACACACACATGCATTGGGTCGCCGATGAAATGTCTCTCTGCACTTGATCCATCCCGTTGTCCTTCCCCCCAAGGGCAGCCGGGAGCAGATCGGGGACCAATCCAAGAGCTCCTGTCCGTCTTCGTCAGGGAACGTGACAGCGTTAGCGATCTGTTGTGCATGTTTTTCCATTGGGTTTATCTTATCGGGAGGGGAAACCCTTGCGAGCACGGGGAGAACATGCAAACTCCACACAGAAAGGCCCGGGAGATACCCCACCTCGGTACTTGGCAACGCCCCCCCACCGAGCCAAGCCTGCTACCTCCCATGCCACCAAGCACCCCACCCCACGCACAACGTCCCTACAACATACAAGACCCCACTCTCCCGGGGCCAAACCGCGGAAACGATGCCCCCCCCCCCCGACATCCCCCCCCCCCCCCTGAGCTAAGCCCGCAGAACTCACACATATCCCAGGCCGATACGCACGGAGCCGGGCCCCCAGCTACACGAGTCCCTTGAATCAATTGGGCCAGGCCCAGTAGAGGAGAGGATAGGGGACTCCCCCCCACCGAGCTAAGCCCGCTGCTTCCCATGTCACCGAGAGCCCCACCCCACGCCCACCGACCCCGCAACACACAAGACCCCACTCAGCCGCTCTGACCCCCATAAGAGAAGCCCCTCCCTCCCGCCCGCCTCCCCGAGAAACAGAGCCCCCCCATATCCTGGTCCACCATGCGTGGAGCCGAGCACCCAGAGCCTCCACCCGCCCCGCCCGACCGCCAGGTGGGAGAGAGAGAGAGAGAGAGAGAGAGAGAGAGAGAGAGAGAGAGAGAGAGAGAGAGAGAGAGAGAGAGAGAGAGAGAGAGAGAGAGAGAGAGAGAGAGAGAGAGAGAGAGAGAGAGAGCTTTTTTTCTCTGCCTCTCGGGTATGCTGTGGGGGGGGGGGGCCCTCCCTTCCTCCCTCTCTCTTCCTTTTTTTCTTTCTATCACTCTCCCGTTCGGAGGTGTGTGTGGCGCGGCAGGTCCCCCCCCCCCCCCCCCAAGTGCTCCTGAATGCTCTCTATCTCTCTCTCTCTCTCTCCCTCCAGAGTGCACGCAGAGTATGAGGAAGTGGTTTCCACTCGCTGTGTACAGTCAGTCTATGTAGATTGTGGGCGGGCATTAGCTACAACCACAGAGCCAATCACATCACTGTCTGCTACCCAGAGCCTGAGTAACGTCATTCAGGCCTTCAAATCAGGATGGCCTAATTTACTGGAGAAGGAAATGATCTGAGCTGAATCAGAGCAATCCGCCAATATGGTATTTAGACACTAAAACACATTGATACTAACTCCTATTACTATAATACAATGCTAGAGACTGAAAAATGACATTTATAACGCATGTCACCTTTAATTCTTTCCCTCTGTTCCCCGTTGGAAGGGTGAGGAGTAATGGCTCTCCTAGTGAGAGGGCTCCCCCTAGTGGCGAAATTGCGCACTATATAAGTCCAACATTCGTTCTGTGGATGGCCTCAGAGCTCCCGGTCAATGTTCTGAATCCGTCTTTCTTATGCACATGTTCATTTGTTTTGTGTGTCACGTGTAATCCTGTAGTTCCTTCATACCAGTCCATCCTGTATTATTCCCCAATATGTTCCTAATCAGCGTGTCCCTTTTTAAAATAAATTTCAAATCGTTTGTCTATAACGTGTGTATTGTAAATCATCGTGTTAATTATTCCAAATTCTGTTGTTATAGTTTTATACTTCTTGGGGTAACTGTTCAATTATCTTTCCTCTGTTGCATCTATTCTCATCCCCAGGCCCCCGTGTGTATGCTTGTATTGGATACTTCCCCACGTTGATTTTGTCTTGTATCTTTATTTGGATCACTGTGTCCCTTCATGCCCCTTTCTCGTGTCCCTTTGTCGTCCTTCATAGTTGATCTGCTTTGAATCAGTTCAGGTCCCCTCTTTTCCTCCTCCCGTCCTCCTCTCCTCTACCTCGTCTCTCGGTTCTGGTCCACCTGTGCGCCCTTTCCATCCTCTGCGTCAGCGTAGGCCTAGGCGGTAGGCCTCTCTCCTTCACCTCCCGGCACCTTCCATCCTCTCCGCGCCATGTCCCTCGCCTCCTCCCGCACGCTGTTTGGACCTGGTTCCTTTCTTTTTCTGAATTTTCTTTATTTCTACATAACTCCGACGCTTCCTTGCCACCTCCGTTGGATTTTTCAGTGTTACATTGTATGCTCCGCATTGCTCCTAATCCAATCTGTGTGGTGGCCTGGTTAGCTTCTATGTTAGCTTGCAAGCTAGTTTGTATGTTAGCCTGTAGCTTCTCTGCATTTACAATCAGTGTCCCACTAGCTTGTTCTACCTGTTGCATCATTGCCTCGTGTTGAGTATTTTCCATATTTACTTCATCTGGGGTTGTTTTTCTTTTTTGTCCTCATGTTCATTCTTCCTTCTTTCTTTTGTCCTCGAATCTTCACTTTTCTTTCGTTTTGAATTGTTTTACTTCCTTTTTTTTATATTCATTGACCTATTTTTTTCATATTTGCGAATACAACAGCGTTCACCCTGATGTAAACAAAACAAGTCATTGCGACGGCCATATTAGACACATAGCCATAATTTAAGATATAATTTATGCATTCGCAAAATATGAGAGCTCTGTCATTGAAAGGGCTTCTACAACTTCATGACAGTGATCTAACCCTGGGGGGGGGGGCATTTTTATCTGTCTCTGTCCGTGGTGCTGAAATGGACAACCCTAACACTGAGTTGCCTGCCTAAATTCAATTAAATTAGAAACTCTTCACGGATCAACTCAGGCCTCACAGCGTGTGTGCTACAGCATCACCCGAACATATTCACCATTGACTTGTTGTGTCAAAAACGTAGGCAAACAGCCACAGATACACACACACACGGAGGCCCAGCCAAAACAAGGGGTCGAATATATTCCGTTGCAATATCTGTCACTCTCTGCCGCGTAACAACACACAGAGCGACGCAGCGCGGATAAGGGCGTGTGCTAGGGCGGTCACGTGGCCGTGTGGCCAATCAGAGAAGCGCTGAACAAAAAGCTGAACACAAGTTGGTTGCCTTTAATATTCACGCTACCAGGAGCTCTTTCATGTGGCTGCTCACCTGAACGTCGCAAACCGGAAGTCTACTTTTACTCTTACTCATAGTATATATTCAGAATAAAATTCTTTATTGCCTATATTTATTGTCATGTATAATATAACTGATAGGGCATACAGACCCTCATCAGCACCTGTTTATTTTTCTCATATTGTTATATTCAGATCAAATTGTATTGCCTATATTTATGTCTTTCTACTATTACCCTGCCCATACCTGTACATTTCTCCATTTACTCCTGTAGTACAGGGAAGTTGTCATCGATCTCATTACCATACATCATCTCTTCCATTTCTTTCCAGTGCAGGGAAGTAGAAACAAGCCTGACATTACTAAAGCCAGCAGCCAGCCAACAAGTTGTCCACAGAGAGGAATAACCCTATGGATGGAATATCATCTTCTTTTCTGGATCAATGGGACAAAACCAGACTTGGTTATACAGTTATAGCTGCTGTCAAAAGAGAGAGGACTTTGGGTGCAGAGGGTTAGGGTTATAAAGAGTGGAATTGATGTCTCTGCTGTTGCTTCAGACACGTAAGACGTTTTATAATAAGCTTAAGGATGCTGACAGAATAATTGCAACGTCAGGTGACTTCTCTGACAGGTCGTCAGTCTCCCTCTAGTTTAGCCCGGGCCTGTTGGTCGTGTGCGTGTGTGTGTGTGTGTGTGTGTGCGTGTGTGTGTGTGTGTGTGTGTGTGTGTGTGTGTGTGTGTGTGTGTGTGTGTGTGTGTGTGTGTGTGTGTTGTGTGTGTGTGTGTTGTAGTACTCGAGTCCAAGTCGTGGACCGATTTTCAGGACTCGTGACTTGACTTGGACTTGAGCACTGATGACTCGGACTCGGACTTGGACTCGAGCATTGATTGCATTCGGACTCGGAAGGTGACGAGGTGAATAACGTTAGTAGAGGAGAGTTACCTCCATTGTCACAGTCTTAATAAGGCTTTAATAGACTTTGACACTTGATATGTAGATAAACGTACAACATCATTTTTAAACTCTCCCGTAAGAGGAAACGTGACCGTCTTTGAAGGTATTGCCGTTTTACACAGTTGTCTAAAAAGCATGCTGTAAATCAGTTCAGCAGAGCACAGGTCATTGTCTCATCACGTGATTGTGAATAAAAAATGCTATTTCTCAAGAGAATATGCTACCTTTAAAATGGACTTGCTGAGCCTTTGCTATCTATATAAACAACCTTTAGAGAAATTAAAGGTGGTCGGAGGAGGCCCAAAAGGCACTACAGGGCTGTTTTGAGGTCACAGACTGGCAGGCACTCTATGAGCCCCATGGAGAGGGCATAGATGGGCTCACAGAGTGCATCACAGACTACATACATTTTTGTGTGGACTCCAATGTCCCCTCAAGGACTGTTACCTGCTACCCTAACAACATACCATGGGTCACTAAGGACATCAAAGCCCTACTGAACGAAATAAGGTAACAGGGAGGAGGTCAAAAGAGTTCAGGGGCTTCTGAAAACCAACCTCAGAGAGGCCAAAGATAATTAAAGGGAGAAGTTGGAGAGGAAACTGGAGAAAAATTATATTAAATCAGTTTGGTCTGGAATGCAGACCATAACCAGCATTAAACTGGCAGGGGGAAGGGGAGTGGATGGAGACGTAGACAGGGCTAATGAGCTAAACCTGTTTTACAACAGGTTTGACACAGCGGCCCCGGCTAGTCTCTGCCCCCCCCCCCCCCCCCCACCCCCAGACACAACTTCAGTTGCCCTATCCACCCCTCCCCCGCCTCTCATGTTCAACCCAGATTCGGCTCAAACAAGGGACTAAACACGTTTCGCAATTATGCCACAATAATGTGGAATGCACTACCCACAACCGTGAAGGAATGTGAATCCCTACCCTCCTTCAAAACCGCTCTCAAAAGCGGTTAGGTGGCCGAGCGGAGATTGCGTTCGTCACCAGCCCCGGAGCTGAGCTGGATTTGCCTGTTCGAATCCAGCTCACAGCTCCGGGGTTGTCACCAGCTTGGCTGGCCGTCTGCACTGATACAATTGGCTGTATCAGAGGGTGGGAGAAGCTGGCGGGGTGGGTCCGGGTCGTTGTAAACAGCGACTCCTACAGTTCGGTCGGGGCGCCTGCTAAGCGCGGATTGGACGTGAGGGGGATAGTGTGGTCCTCCCACACGCTACACCCTCTCAATGAGAATCCGCGCTGCCAGGTGAAAAGAAGCGGTGATTGGCTGGACGTGTGTCGGAGGAAGCACGTGGTAGCCTCCACTCTCCCAGATGAACATTGGGATGGGAGAAAATCGGAGGAAAATGGAGAAAAAAAAAAAAAAAAAAACACTCTCAAAGAGCACCTACGGGTGGCTGCAATTAGAAACTGCCCCCCCCCCCCCCACCAATGTACAGTTTCTTCCCCTTCGGATGTATATATTTTTTATGATATATTTTTATTACACAGTTCTGTATATCTGTATGTCTTGTATGTCATAATGTCCTGATGAATTGAAAATGGGGGACCCCGATGTAAACAAGACAAAAGTCTTTTTCTGGTCTGCATCCTCTTAGCAGTTGTTTTGTATTGAGCCATACTGTATTGTACCCATTCTGCAATCTGTTAATAAAGTTTTCAATCAATCTCAGCCCCTCAAGTCCAGCAACCCCCTTCCCTCCCCCCAACTGCCCCCCCCCCCTTCCTGGTGTAGCTTGTCCACCCCCCGCGGCTCGACCCGCCCCTCCCCCCAACACCTGAGCCCTTCACAGTGTGGCTTTCTGCAGGTGAATAAACAGCTGAGCAAGATACATGCAGGCAAGGCCGCGAGTCCTGACGGCGTTAGCCCAAGCCAGGGGTGCAGTCGTAATATCAGAAGTGCCTGTACTCTGTTTAAATAACGCCACGTGCACTTGCGCTCCCACACATGCGCATACATGTTCCCTTGCGTGCGCACAGAACAGATGATTATTATGCATAAATAGTAGGAAACATGTTTGTATAGGAAATTACTAGTTTTAGTTTGGTTTTTGTAAATATTGCCTTGAAATAGACTCGAGAAGCTGAAAAAGGTAGCAGGATCCCAGGTGGCCAAAAAGTTCCGGCCCATTAATGGCCTGTATCCGGCAGGCCGGAAGAAATTAGTCGGCCCAAGTCCGGCTGCCAGAGTCGGCCAAGTAGGCAGCAATGACTGACTGGCCGATTCCGGCCCGAGTACACTGGGCCAGGTCCGGGGTTGCCGGAAGCGGTGAACGTCCGGATCGGCCCAGTAGGCGGCAATGACTGACTGGCCGATTCCGGCCCGAGTACACTGGGCCATGTCCGGGGTTGCCGGAAGCGGTGAACGTTGGCGGAATCGTCCCAGTAGGCGGCAATGACTGACTGGCCGATTCCGGCCTGAGTACACTGGGCCATGTCCGGGGTTGCCGGAAGCGGTGAACGTCCGGTTGCCTAAAGCAGCCCAGATGCGACCCACACACGCTGGGCCAGGTTTGGTTGCCCGAAGCCTAGCCGACACTGCCAATGCAATACTGGTACTACACAGTAAATTACGCAGAGTAGATTTGACTCAAACTGAGTAAAGAAATTTTACTCAGTTTGAGTGAAATGTACTCAGTTTGAGTCAGCGGAATTTACTGTGTACCCATCTGCCAGAGCTACTCCACTATCTGCCTATGACCGTACATTACCGGAAATACAGTAGGAAATGGTTGATTAGTAATACAATGCCACATATTTAAGGACCCAATTCAGTATTGGCATGTCCCTCATTGAAAAATTCAGAAGTTTACATGCCGTCTCCTACCTCACTGAAATATATTCTCAATGCATGTGCATATTGTACACAATATACATCATTCTGCAGTGAAGCTCAAATATCAAGTAAAGTAACAATGCTACTTTTTCCAGTAAAAAATGACAACTTGAATAGATATTTAAACATTTATTAGCAAATGAAATATCACATTTGACTTTACTGGGCCATTACACCCAAAATGAGGTTTAATCAAAATCAACATCACAATAAATTATGTACAGATAGATTACTCAAATGCACATAAGCATGAATGATCAGTTTCAATTTTTTTCTACCTATGGTGGTAATTACTACCTTCAAAAAAATAAAAAATAAACATTTGAATATCCATTATTGCTCATTATGTAAATATACCTACACCAACATAGAATAATGTATTCTCTCTCTCTCTCTCTCTCTCTCTGTGAACATTAGTAAACATTTATTACCATAAAACAGGCCTTGAGAGATAATTACATGTAACAAAATAAAATAGTCCATACACGCAACATGGGTGTAAAGAACGAAGTGCAATTAGTCAAAAGTACATTTGTACTTTACTTGAGTAGTATTAGGTTTGCGGATTGGTCCTTGTGCAAGACTATAGATATATAATCATTGTTACAACTCAATTGTACCCCTGTAACAGTCTTCTCCCAGAGTCCATACCCAACATGTGTGTGCAGGGGTGTAAAGAACGAAGTGCAATTAGTCAAAAGTACATTTGTACTTTACTTGAGTAGTATTAGGTTTGCGGATTGGTCCTTGTGCAAGACTATAGATATATAATCATTGTTACAACTCAATAACAGTCTTCTCCCAGAGTCCATACCCAACATGTGTACCATAAAACAGGCCTTGAGAGATAATTAACAAAACATGTAACAAAATAAAATAGTCCATACACGCAACATGGGTGTAAAGAATGAAGTGCAATTAGTCAAAAGTACATTTGTACTTTACTTGAGTAGTGCGGATTGGTCCTTGTGCAAGACTATAGAAGGCGGGGATCTTTGATTAAACACTGCTATCAGAAGAATAGACAGTCAGAAAAAATGTTTGTACTTTTAACTAAGTACATTTAAAAGTAGAAACTTTAGTAGAGACTTTTACTCATGTGTTTTACTTGAGTCCATTTTTGAGACGGTACCCATACTTTCACTTAAAACTCCCAACATTTTGTGAAATTAGCAGTCTTCTCCAGAGAGAGACAAGAAGATAGATACCAGTCTCCTCTCTGTGCGTCGAGTAGAAAGCTATCTGGCTGCATGTTAGCCTAGCTTAGTACAATGAATGGAAGCGGGCATGACTGGTTAGCCTAGGCATTGTCCAACTAACACCTCTCCTGAAGGCTATACACAGTCATGTCCGCTTCCATTCATTGTGCTAAGCCAGATAGATTTCTACTCAATGCACAGATACGAGACTGGTATACATCTTCTTGTCTCTCTCTGGAGAAGACTGTAAGCATGCATATGATCAGTTCAAAATGTTGTCTACCTATGGTGTAGAGGAAACAATTTTGTCTTTCAGATCCTTTACTTAGGGATGGCTGGGGGATTTACTGTGTGTTTGCATGTGTATACGACAGTGGTTTGGTCGGTAGAGCAGTCGTCTTTATCCGGAGGTTCCCGGTTTGATTTCCCGCTCCTGGATAGATAGAAAGATAGATAGAGAAAAGTAGGGGGAGGGGACAGATAGTTAGTTCAGGGATGTGATTGTGCCTTAAGAAAAAAAACATGAAAATCTTCGAAATGATATTCTTTTATTTATATATTATAAACACTCCATTTGAATGAATGAACACATTTTATTTGTATAGATTGAACTGTTCCCAGGGAAGAGGAAGGTGGGAGAGGAAAGGGACAAAGAAAATGCATCAAATATCTCAGTGTCCCCCTAAACAATTTGAAGGGGGTCATCGGACCCCTCCCAAGTCATCCTGGCTCAAACACTAACGGTAGGACCTTATCTTTTCTTCTTTGCAACCAGATTGTGCAACACCTGTAACCGCCTCCTCTAGTCTTGCCTACTGCGAAGGGCTGCAGTTGGACTAATGGACTCTTTCGCTCTCAAGTCGATTTTGAGAATGAAGGTGCACGTGGTGACATTTCTCCATCTGCTTCTTGGTTATGTCTAGGTTGGCTTCTGTACCTCATGCTTGAGAGTTTGATGTTTCTACAGAGCGGTACACTGGTGTCACCAGGGTGGAGTTTTCAATACAGTCTTCACTGTGATAAATCAACAATTATTGGAAAGATTATTTGTGTCATGCACAAAGTATAGATGTCCTGACTTGCAAACACTAGTTTGCCAACATGAAATCTGTGGAGTGGTTAAAATGTAGTTTTAATGACTTCAACATTCAGTAAGTATGTAAACGTAGACAGACAGACAGACAGACCACAACTTACTAAGAAGGAACTGCTAATTGTCTCAAGGCCCGATCTCTCCTTCCTCCATCTCTATCTGCCGAGAGCTGAAGCCACCTTTTAGTATAGCGCTCTACATCTGCATCAGATGCACTTTTAGTGCCCGCATTGAGTCTCACGGACCCTAAAAAAAGACAAAGAATGGGACAGGTGAAGCCCTATCATAAGAAACTTCCATTAACTTTTTTTTTTAATGCTTTCTTGATACTCATCCAACTATAAGTGTTTTGAGAGTCGGTCAGAGTGATGAAGGCATTAGATTTACATCGGCTCAAAGCTCAAATAAATCGAAAGTGATTTTTCCGGCCTGAAAATGTGATCCACGTGAATCCACGTACATTTCCGTGCCAATTCATATTTAAAGTATACAGACATGATTGGTATCAATCTCCTCAACTCTGGTCAAGAAAGCAAATACGCATATTACCCAAAATGTTGAACTATTCCTTTAGAAGATTAAGAAACCATATAATAATAAAGCAAAACTTACTCAGGACAACATCTTTAATTGCAAGTGGCTCGAATTTTCTTGGCCAGCTGGTTTGTCACTAGTTTCGCCATAGTCCTCCAAACAGTTTCTTTAACAGTCAATCCCCCAGCCATCGCCAAGTGAAGGATCTGAAAGACAAAATTGTTTAGTTTCCTCTACTCAGGAGTGGTGGACCAAGAACATACCACCATAGGTAGACAATTGGAAACTGATCATATTCATGATAGCAAAAAAAAAGAAGAAAAAGCATAAGGCCTAGTGCGTAGAAGTAGCCCTAATCATGATCAAGTAACCAAATATATAATAATAAATAGAATGGGAGAAAAAAAGTAGAAAAAAAGGGCCATAGGTCAAAAGTCTCAGCAAATGTCAATTCCTCAAATATACATTTTCACCTACCAATTTTTCCTTAGAAACATCCTCCTGTGCAATGCGCTCATCAAGGGTTCTCAGCTCATCCAGGGTGGAAAGTGGTAACATCGTAAATGGAAGGCCATCTGGGACGGTTGCTGCTGCACCATTTTTTAGCAGTAAGGTGTGCATTTCCTTTATCATTTGATTAGTCGTTGCCACAGTAGTTAAAATCTCATGGAGAATAGCTGTAAAAAACAAACACACTTAACAAGTTAATATCTGAGATTTGGAAACACAGTAACATCACTACAATAAACTCAAACCGGTCTACATATAAATCAGAAAATCTGACAGGTTTTAAAGAATGTATCCAGTCCAGATTATCTTAATTTGGAGGCCTAACCAAAAGTAAGCATATCTAAAATGTCACAAAAACCATTACATAGGGAAATTGGGTGCAGAACTGTGGTAAACTAACGGTTCTGAACTGAGACACAAATATCCATTGTCTTGAGTCATGGTTCCCCATTTCGTGTCAAGGTCTCACCCCCCCAGATGCAACACTTTGAATGAGATGTACTGTGTAGTAGTAATTGCTGTAGAACACTTACGATCACAGTCGGTTTCGGTTAGCCTGGGCCGGGTACGGGGTGCCACGCTAGGTGTGGGAGCTGTAGGACGGATTGGCGATAGAGATGGAGAAAAGTAGGAGGGGACAGTTACAGTTAGTTAGATTGACAGTACACTGGTGTCATCACCGGTGTGGCTGTGCCACAGTGGATTTTTCAATACAGATATGCAACACTTGAGATTTACTGTGTAGTAGTAATTGCTGTAGAACACTTACGATCACAGTCGGTTTCGGTTAGCCTGGGCCGGGTACGGGGTGCCACGCTAGGTGTGGGAGCTGTAGGACGGATTGGCGATAGAGATGGAGAAAAGTAGGAGGGGACAGTTACAGTTAGTTAGATTGACAGTACACTGGTGTCATCACCGGTGTGGCTGTGCCACAGTGGATTTTTCAATACAGATATGCAACACTTGAGATTTACTGTGTAGTAGTAATTGCTGTAGAACACTTACGATCACAGTCGGTTTCGGTTAGCCTGGGCCGGGTACGGGGTGCCACGCTAGGTGTGGGAGCTGTAGGACGGATTGGCGATAGAGATGGAGAAAAGTAGGAGGGGACAGTTACAGTTAGTTAGATTGACAGTACACTGGTGTCATCACCGGTGTGGCTGTGCCACAGTGGATTTTTCAATACAGATATGCAACACTTGAGATTTACTGTGTAGTAGTAATTGCTGTAGAACACTTACGATCACAATCGGTTTCGGTTAGCCTGGGCCGGGGTGCCACGCTAGGTGTGGGAGCTGTAGGACGGATTGGCGATAGAGATGGAGAAAAGTAGGAAGGGACAGTTACAGTTAGTTAGATTGACAGTACACTGGTGTCATCATCAAAATCAAGTCCTCCCTGTCCCTCTGCTAAATCAGGAAGTTGATAACCTGGAGGTTCAGGCGCCTCAGAGGTGTGCCTATTTGCAGAGTGCAATTGGAAAAGTTGATCGACTATATTCCTTGACCTTCGCATATTTGATGCCTTATTGTAGTCAGAGTAGCGCTCAGTCATCATGACAATTAGTACCACATACTTTTTACAGTTGGGAGGATGTTGTCACTCCTGGCCTGGGCAGACACTGTAAACACACAAATTTAAACAGTAGATTACATGTACAGCAGATAATATGTATCCTGCATCATCATTTAGTGGAGAAACGGATGGCAAATTAAAGACAATCAGGCGGAATTTTCTTCAGTCCTTCACAATGCCAAAGAGCTGTGTTACACGTTGTACTAATGACAAAAACAGAAACCCAAATCACAAGTTTTATACCATCACGGAGGAAAAAGTGGCTGCACGACACGCATTATGAACCATATTAAAATATCCACGTGCTCACCGCAAATGGCCTTTGACTATAGTGCTGGCAGCTAACGATAGCTACGTTAACCTAGACAAGTACATGTTGAGCTAACGTTAATTATATCATCGAACCGATAGGAGCTTATATCTTATCTAATCTTACGTTCGGGTAGTGGCACACGTGGTACCATGTAAGATTAGATCAAATAAGCATATCGGTTCGATATGTAACATTAGCTTAGCATATCTAACACAACCACAACAACAGAGGGAGTTGAGCACACGTGGATATTTTAATCCATATAACGTGCGCGTGATCATCTTAACCCTTGTGCCAATTCTGTTGTAAACTATACCGATAATTTAATATAGGGTTTAACCTGCAATTCAGTCTCAGAGCCCCTGCTGCCCTGCACGCATTATGAACCATATTAAAATATCCACGTGCTCACCGCAAATGGCCTTTGACTATAGTGCTGGCAGCTAACGATAGCTACGTTAACCTAGACAATTATACATGTTGAGCTAACGTTAATTATATCATCGAACCGATAGGAGCTTATATCTTATCTAATCTTACGTTCGGGTAGTGGCACACGTGGTACCATGTAAGATTAGATCAAAGCATATCGGTTCGATATGTAACGTTAGCTTAGCATATCTAACACAACCACAAAAACAGAGGGAGCGCTAGCCATGTGCACAAATGTTTGATAAAAACGCAAACACTGGCTCAATTTCGATACAAAATGTTCCCCTCTTCATGAAAGTCACATTATTGAACAAAAATACAACATAAGTGCGGGCCTTTAAGGCCATAATATATCTAAATTACAAAGACGACGTATACTGTTGGCTCGGCGTTGCTAATAAACATATCATTTTTATAAAACGAGTCAACGAGTTTCTAAACTATTCTGGTAACGTTAATTACTGTTTGAAGTCAACTATAATAAAATATAGACAATTGTTATTAACTTACCTGATATTCACGATGTGCAATCTTGTAATCAATCGAACGAACAACGTACACGTGTGGATCTCAAACGGAAGTAGCAGCGTCTTCCGGCCATTGAGCACATGCCGTGTTCACGTTACATGGGAATTCAAGTGGAAGAACCAGCTTCCTACTGGGAAAAACCATTCACGTCAGCCTCTATAGTTATAATTCCTATATAGTCTAGGACATATGGGATTTTTTCATAGACCCCGATCTCCCACTTCGCGTCACGAATTGCGGAAGTATGGATGTGGGCGTTTCATTGAGTCAACACGTGAAGCTTAGTTGTAGCAACGAGATGTCCTCAACTGGCGCTGCTCTGATGGCTGCCTTTCTGATCGCTCCGACGAGACTGTGCTTTATTTTGTTAATTTTTATAGTATTAGGAGTTTTATTTGCACCAACTGTTGGTGCATTATATGTGTATGACCGTCAGTCAATCATTGACATTGGATTAAGAAAAACTTACCGTTTGGATTGCTCTCTGGATCGGATCGCTGAACAGCAGAAATGGCCCGCCGAGATCCTTTGTTATGCCGGCCATGGACAAGACCAAAAGCCGCCGCGAAGACGAGGAAAGAGAGCCGGGGTCCGGAACAGACTGAGGTCCAAACGACACAGAACCACATTGCCCAGCATATTGTTGGCCAATGTGCAATCGATAGGAAACAAATTGGACGACATCAGAGCAAGGATCCAATTCCAGAGGGACATTCGGGATTGTAACGTCCTCTGTTTCACAGAAACTTGGCTGAGTCCAGATGTCCCGAATCATGCAATAGAACCGGCAGACCACTTCTTCGTTCTACGCAAAGACCGGACGGCAGAAGAGTCACGAAAGACGAAAGGAGGCGGCATTGCCTTCATGATAAACAAGGAGTGGTGCGATTTAGGCAACACAAAGGAACTGTCTAACCACTGCTCCCCAGACCTGGAGTTTATCACGATAAAATGTCGACCCTTCTTCCTCCCAAGAGAGTTAACGTCCATCATCCTCATCGGAGTGTACATTCCACCACACGCGAACACTGGGGTCGCACTTTCAAAACTTCACGACGAGGTAAACAAACTCCAGGTAGCTAATGTTGACGCTGCCATTTTGGTCTTGGGGGATTTCAACAGCGCGCGTCTTAAAAAGGTGCTGCCGAATTTCTATCAGCATGTGACCTGTCCCACCAGAGGCGAGAACATATTAGACCATGTATACTCGCAATTTAAGAATGGGTACAAGTCACAGGCTCTTAGTCCATTCGGTAAAAGCGATCACGCCGCCATTTTTCTTTTGCCTAAGTACAAACAGAGTCTCAAGCGAACGCCGGTGGTCTCGCGAGAGGTTAAGCGTTGGGCCGTGACGTCAGTGGAGTCACTCCAAGCAGTGCTGGGAAGCACAGAATGGAGTGTATTCCGTGATAACACAGCCAATATTAACGAATACACCGAAACGGTGATTGACTATGTCTGTACTCAGGTAGAAGTAATAATCCCCACCACCAAAATTAATATCTACCCAAATCAAAAGCCCTGGGTAGACAAATCCGTCCGTGAGGCTCTGAAAGTGCGCACATCAGCATACAACACCGGGCTGGTGACAGGCAACATGGAAGAACACAAGATGGCAAGATACAACGTCAGGAGAGCAGTAATAGAGGCAAAACGGCATTACAGGGATAAAGTTGAACTTCAGTTTGAACAGGCTGACTCTAGAGGCATGTGGCAGGGCCTCAGAACAATGACAGACTACAAAGGAACCCCCCTCAAACTGAACAGTGACATCTCCTTAGCAAATGATCTCAACTCCTTCTATGCGAGGTTTGAGGCTGTGAATAACAACACCAGCCTACAAACCACGGCAATGGGGGGGGGGGGGTCTGCTGATGGAGACTCAGTGTTCAGGGTAACAGAGCATGAGGTGAGACGGATCTTTAAAAAAGTGGATATCAGGAAGGCAGCAGGACCGGACGGCATCCCCGGCCGCGTCCTAAAAGTCTGTGCCGACCAACTGGCCCCGGTATTCACTGACATCTTCAACCTGTCCTTGGAACAGGCCGTCATCCCCACCTGTCTGAAGAAGTCCACCATCATCCCTGTACCCAAAAAATCTACGCCCGCTTGCCTCAACGACTACCGCCCTGTAGCCCTCACCTCCATAGCCATGAAGTGCTTTGAGAAGCTAGTGAAGGGCTACATCTGTTCCTCCCTCCCCATCAACCTGGACCCTCTGCAATTTGCATATCGCCCCAACAGGTCCACGGAGGACGCCATAGCCCATGTGCTGCACACAGCAGCATCACATCTGGACAAGAGGCAGGGGAACTATGTGAGAATGCTGTTCATCGACTACAGCTCAGCATTCAATACCATAGTCCCCTCCAAACTCATAGCCAAGCTCAGGGACCTGGGCTTGAACTATGACCTGTGCCAGTGGGTCCTGGACTTCCTGACGGGCAGACCCCAGGTGGTAAGAGCCGGCAACTGCACCTCCTCATCCATCACGCTCAACATAGGGGCCCCCCAGGGCTGTGTTCTGAGCCCCCTCCTCTACTCCCTGTACACACATGACTGCGTAGCACAGCGGAACAACAACACCATCATCAAATTTGCTGATGACACAGTAGTGGTGGGCCTGATCTCTGCCAACGACGAAAGGGCCTACCTGGAAGAGGTAGAGAACCTGTCACAGTGGTGTCAGGAGAACTGCCTCTCCCTGAACGTCAGCAAAACAAAAGAGATGATTGTGGACTTCAGGAGGTCGGGGGTCAAGGACTACAGCCCCCTCAGCATCGACGGGGCACCAGTTGAGAGAGTGAACAGTTTCAAGTACCTCGGAGCCCACATATCCGAGGACTTGACATGGACCACACACATTGACAGTGTTGTGAAGAAGGCACGACAACGCCTCTACTTCCTCAGGCGCCTAAGGAAGTTCCAAGTCAGTCAGAAGATCCTTAGGAACTTCTACTCATGTACAATAGAGAGCATCCTGACCGGCAACATCACCTCCTGGTTTGGGAATAGCACTGCACAAGACCGTAGCAGACTACAAAGAGTGACACGTTCAGCCGAACGCACAATTAGAGGGGGGCTTCCCACCCTCCAGAACATTTACAACAAGCGGTGCAAGGGGAAGGCTAAGAGAATTATTAAGGACTCGAGCCACCCGAACAACTGCCTCTTTGAACTGCTGCCGTCAGGCAAGCGATACCGGAGTCTTATGACGAGCACAGAAAGACTCAGAAGGAGCTTCTATCCCCAGGCCATCAGGCTGCTAAACGAACAATAATCGCTAAACGAACAATAATCACTATGCAACAACCATCAAATGCACACAGCACACACACCCACACGCACACACTCACTCAAACAAACAACACACTGCAGCACCCACTCTCCACACTTTAGATCACACAAACACACTTACACTTTATATTTATTGATAAAGGATTTGCACTACAACTCGTACACCTACTGTGAATTGTACCTAAACTGCACCTCGTCCATTTATGCCTTGCACTATATAGTATTGTATATTAGTACACTGCACAGTATTGTATATTGTATGGTAACTACGTCTACGAACATTGTACATATGTCTAAACTGAACACTGTGACCTCTTTTTTTACCTCTAATTTTTACTATGTTTTTATTTCATACTTATCTTGTCATGCACAGTCTCTGGAGCGCAACAGTAAGAAGCATTTTGTACAAAAGTATTCTGTACTTCTGTATGACAACTATTAAAGAAACTTGAAACTTGAAACTTGAAACTTTCCGCTTCTTCCCACGTAACGTGAACGCAGCATCTGGCTGATGCAATAACATGAAATTTTCACTTTTTTTTCAGCATAGCAGGGGGAGGGGGGAGGGGGGAGTGGATCACATATAGAAAATTAAAAATATCTATAATATGATTAATGGAAAATGTACACATATGAGCAATTATAGGCAGTATAGTATTTGTTTCAAGTTTAAAGTTCAATAACTTCGTTTTTATATACTTTACAGTGAAAATGTTGGTTTTGATTGATTGATTGATTGATTGATTGATTGATTGAAAACTTTATTAACAGATTGCAGAATGGGTACAATACAGTACAGCTCAATACACACAATTGTTAAGGGGATGCAGACCAGAGAAAGACTTTCGTCTTGCATCAGGGTCCCCCATTTTCAATTCATCAGGATATACGGCTATACATTTATGAAAACGTATACATTATAGGTGGGGGGGTGGGTGGGGTGGGGGGGGGGGTTGGGTAGGTTGGGTAGGGGTGGACACTGGACACTGTACAACTGCACAAGCAACTGTACATATTGACAAAACCATGTTTGGTAATTGACTGTACATTGGGTTGGGTTAGGACATTTACAGGGGCCAGTTTCGAATTGCAGTCTCCCGTAGGTGTTCTTTGAGAGTGGTTTTGAAAGTGGGTAGTGATTCACATTCCTTTACAGCTTTGGGTAGGGCGTTCCACATTGATTTGGCATAATTGCGAAACGTGTTCCTGTTTGAGCCGAATCTGGGTTTAACATGATTTGTGGAGCTCCCTCTATGGTGTTGTGGTCGTGGTATTCACTGACCTTTGGGAAGTATTTTGATATGTACACATATATGGGTACCTTGATCGTGTATAGTGTATCTTGTAGACAGGCCCATTGCAAGTTGCTGCACTCTGTCGTCTACTCTAAGCCGTTGTCACGTGGGCAGGGGCGAGGTGGGTTCTAGAAGTAAGGTCAAGCATGTAGTCTGACCAGTTTGTTTTGAGATGAATTGTGTAGCAGGGTCAAGTCAAGTCAAGTCAAGTCAAGTCAAGTCAAGAGTTTTAATTGTCACGGCATACAAGTATACAATGAAATGCGGGTGGTCTTGCCCGCAACGATGTGCAATACGTGGTACAACATATAATAGAATCCAATAAAAAAACAACATTGTGCAATAAACAGGTAACAGGTAACATATTTGTGACATCTCGGTATCTGTACATATTATTTACAGGGCATATAGGACACGGTCAAAGAACACCAGATCCAGGCGTACAACTAGAACCACCAGAACAGTGAATACGAGCAAAGTAACACGACTAACTGGTAACGACAGATACAGATTACAAAACATACAATTAAAAACTAAAAATCTCTAGAAAATCTAGTCAATTTACAAACCAATGAGCTTCTAGATACAGTAGAAAGGATATGCAGCCAGTATGAGCTTCTAGATACAGTAGAACAGATATGCAGCCAGTATGAGCTTCTAGATACAGTAGAACAGATATGCAGCCAGTATATGAGCTTCTAGATACAGTAGAACAGATATGCAGCCAGTATGATCTTCTAGAGACAGTAGAACAGATATGCAGCCAGTATGAGCTTCTAGATACAGTAGAACAGATATGCAGCCAGTATGAGCTTCTAGATAAGACAGTAGAAGAGATATGCAGCCAGTATGAGCTTCTAGATAAGACAGTAGAAGAGATATGCAGCCAGTATGAGCTTCTAGATAAGACAGTAGAACAGATATGCAGCCAGTATGAGCTTCTAGACAGACAGTAGAAGAGATATGCAGCCAGTATGAGCTTCTAGATACAGTAGAACAGATATGCAGCCAGTATGAGCTTCTAGATACAGTAGAACAGATATGCAGCCAGTATGAGCTTCTAGATACAGTAGAACAGATATGCAGCCAGTATGATCTTCTAGAGACAGTAGAACAGATATGCAGCCAGTATGATCTTCTAGAGACAGTAGAACAGATATGCAGCCAGTATGAGCTTCTAGATACAGTAGAACAGATATGCAGCCAGTATGAGCTTCTAGATAAGACAGTAGAAGAGATATGCAGCCAGTATGAGCTTCTAGATAAGACAGTAGAAGAGATATGCAGCCAGTATGAGCTTCTAGATAAGACAGTAGAACAGATATGCAGCCAGTATGATCTTCTAGAGACAGTAGAACAGATATGCAGCCAGTATGATCTTCTAGAGACAGTAGAACAGATATGCAGCCAGTATGATCTTCTAGAGACAGTAGAACAGATATGCAGCCAGTATGAGCTTCTAGATACAGTAGAACAGATATGCAGCCAGTATGAGCTTCTAGATAAGACAGTAGAAGAGATATGCAGCCAGTATGAGCTTCAAGATAAGACAGTAGAAGAGATATGCAGCCAGTATGAGCTTCTAGATAAGACAGTAGAAGAGATATGCAGCCAGTATGAGCTTCTAGATAAGACAGTAGAAGAGATATGCAGCCAGTATGAGCTTCTAGATAGACAGTAGAACAGATATGCAGCCAGTATGAGCTTGTTGCATACTCATGTTAAACAGTTGGCATTAGTGCAGAATTGAACTAAAACTGTCTCATAGGAACGGATTCTGGAATGGCATTTTGAATAAATGACTAAATGACATAAATGAAAGCTCTCATCGACTCCGACAGATTGCTAGTCATTCATAATGGCATCGAAAGACTGTCCAAATGACCTGTGTTGTGTTAGCTTGTGTTAGCTTGGGGAGCTGCGGTCCATGTTGTGTTAGCTTGTGTTAGCTTGGGGAGCTGCAGTCTGTGTTGTGTTAGCTTGTGTTAGCTTGGGGAGCTGCGGTCCATGTTGTGTTAGCTTGTGTTAGCTTGGGGAGCTGCAGTCTGTGTTGTGTTAGCTTGTGTTAGCTTGGGGAGCTGCGGTCCATGTTGTGTTAGCTTGTGTTAGCTTGGGGAGCTGCAGTCTGTGTTGTGTTAGCTTGTGTTAGCTTGGGGAGCTGCGGTCCATGTTGTGTTAGCTTGTGTTAGCCTGGGGAGCTGCGGTCCATGTTGTGTTAGCTTGTGTTAGCTTGGGGAGCTGCAGTCTGTGTTGTGTTAGCTTGTGTTAGCTTGGGGAGCTGCGGTCCATGTTGTGTTAGCTTGGGGAGCTGCGGTCCATGTTGTGTTAGCTTGTGTTAGCTTGGGGAGCTGCAGTCTGTGTTGTGTTAGCTTGTGTTAGCTTGGGGAGCGCGGTCCATGTTGTGTTAGCTTGTGTTAGCTTGGGGAGCTGCAGTCTGTGTTGTGTTAGCTTGTGTTAGCTTGGGGAGCTGCGGTCCATGTTGTGTTAGCTTGTGTTAGCTTGGGGAGCTGCAGTCTGTGTTGTGTTAGCTTGTGTTAGCTTGGGGAGCTGCGGTCCATGTTGTGTTAGCTTGTGTTAGCTTGGGGAGCTGCGGTCCATGTTGTGTTAGCTTGTGTTAGCTTGGGGAGCTGCAGTCTGTGTTGTGTTAGCTTGTGTTAGCTTGGGGAGCTGCGGTCCATGTTGTGTTAGCTTGGGGAGCTGCGGTCCATGTTGTGTTAGCTTGTGTTAGCTTGGGGAGCTGCAGTCTGTGTTGTGTTAGCTTGTGTTAGCTTGGGGAGCTGCGGTCCATGTTGTGTTAGCTTGTGTTAGCTTGGGGAGCTGCAGTCTGTGTTGTGTTAGCTTGTGTTAGCTTGGGGAGCTGCGGTCCATGTTGTGTTAGCTTGTGTTAGCTTGGGGAGCTGCAGTCTGTGTTGTGTTAGCTTGTGTTAGCTTGGGGAGCTGCGGTCCATGTTTTGTTAGCTTGTGTTAGCTTGGGGAGCTGCGGTCCATGTTGTGTTAGCTTGTGTTAGCTTGGGGAGCTGCAGTCTGTGTTGTGTTAGCTTGTGTTAGCTTGGGGAGCTGCAGTCTGTGTTGTGTTAGCTTGTGTTAGCTTGGGGAGCTGCGGTCCATGTTGTGTTAGCTTGGGGAGCTGCGGTCCATGTTGTGTTAGCTTGTGTTAGCTTGGGGAGCTGCAGTCTGTGTTGTGTTAGCTTGTGTTAGCTTGGGGAGCTGCAGTCTGTGTTGTGTTAGCTTGTGTTAGCTTGGGGAGCTGCGGTCCGTGTTGTGTTAGCTTGTGTTAGCTTGGGGAGCTGCAGTCTGTGTTGTGTTAGCGTGTGTTAGCTTGGGGAGCTGCGGTCCATGTTGTGTTAGCTTGTGTTAGCTTGGGGAGCTGCAGTCTGTGTTGTGTTAGCTTGTGTTAGCTTGGGGAGCTGCGGTCCATGTTGTGTTAGCTTGTGTTAGCTTGGGGAGCTGCGGTCCATGTTGTGTTAGCTTGTGTTAGCTTGGGGAGCTGCGGTCCATGTTGTGTTAGCTTGTGTTAGCTTGGGGAGCTGCGGTCCATGTTGTGTTAGCTTGTGTTAGCTTGGGGAGCTGCAGTCTGTGTTGTGTTAGCTTGTGTTAGCTTGGGGAGCTGCGGTCCATGTTGTGTTAGCTTGTGTTAGCTTGGGGAGCTGCGGTCCATGTTGTGTTAGCTTGTGTTAGCTTGGGGAGCTGCAGTCTGTGTTGTGTTAGCTTGGGGAGCTGCGGTCCATGTTGTGTTAGCTTGTGTTAGCTTGGGGAGCTGCAGTCTGTGTTGTGTTAGCTTGTGTTAGCTTGGGGAACTGCGGTCCATGTTGTGTTAGCTTGTGTTAGCTTGGGGAGCTGCAGTCTGTGTTGTGTTAGCTTGTGTTAGCTTGGGGAACTGCGGTCCATGTTGTGTTAGCTTGGGGAGCTGCGGTCCATGTTGTGTTAGCTTGTGTTAGCTTGGGGAGCTGCAGTCTGTGTTGTGTTAGCTTGTGTTAGCTTGGGGAGCTGCGGTCCATGTTGTGTTAGCTTGTGTTAGCTTGGGGAGCTGCAGTCTGTGTTGTGTTAGCTTGTGTTAGCTTGGGGAGCTGCAGTCTGTGTTGTGTTAGCTTGTGTTAGCTTGGGGAGCTGCGGTCCATGTTGTGTTAGCTTGGGGAGCTGCGGTCCATGTTGTGTTAGCTTGTGTTAGCTTGGGGAGCTGCAGTCTGTGTTGTGTTAGCTTGTGTTAGCTTGGGGAGCTGCAGTCTGTGTTGTGTTAGCTTGTGTTAGCTTGGGGAGCTGCGGTCCGTGTTGTGTTAGCTTGTGTTAGCTTGGGGAGCTGCAGTCTGTGTTGTGTTAGCTTGTGTTAGCTTGGGGAGCTGCGGTCCGTGTTGTGTTAGCTTGTGTTAGCTTGGGGAGCTGCAGTCTGTGTTGTGTTAGCTTGTGTTAGCTTGGGGAGCTGCGGTCCATGTTGTGTTAGCTTGTGTTAGCTTGGGGAGCTGCGGTCCATGTTGTGTTAGCTTGTGTTAGCTTGGGGAGCTGCGGTCCATGTTGTGTTAGCTTGTGTTAGCTTGGGGAGCTGCGGTCCATGTTGTGTTAGCTTGTGTTAGCTTGGGGAGCTGCGGTCCATGTTGTGTTAGCTTGTGTTAGCTTGGGGAGCTGCAGTCTGTGTTGTGTTAGCTTGTGTTAGCTTGGGGAGCTGCGGTCCATGTTGTGTTAGCTTGTGTTAGCTTGGGGAGCTGCGGTCTGTGTTGTGTTAGCTTGGGGAGCTGCAGTCTGTGTTGTGTTAGCTTGGGGAGCTACAGTCCGTGTTGTGTTAGCTTGGGGAGCTGCAGTCTGTGTTGTGTTAGCTTGTGTTAGCTTGGGGAGCTGCGGTCCATGTTGTGTTAGCTTGGGGAGCTGCAGTCTGTGTTGTGTTAGCGTTAGCTTGGGGAGCTGCGTTCCATGTTGTGTTAGCTTGGGGAGCTGCGGTCCATGTTGTGTTAGCTTGTGTTAGCTTGGGGAGCTGCAGTCTGTGTTGTGTTAGAGTGTTAGCTTGGGGAGCTGCGGTCCATGTTGTGTTAGCTTGGGGAGCTGCAGTCTGTGTTGTGTTAGCGTTAGCTTGGGGAGCTGCGGTCCATGTTGTGTTAGCTTGGGGAGCTGCGGTCTGTGTTGTGTTAGCTTGTGTTAGCTTGGGGAGCTGCGGTCTGTGTTGTGTTAGCTTGGGGAGCTGCAGTCTGTGTTGTGTTAGCTTGGGGAGCTACAGTCCGTGTTGTGTTAGCTTGGGGAGCTGCGGTCTGTGTTGTGTTAGATTGGGGAGCTGCAGTCTGTGTTGTGTTAGCTTGGGGAGCTGCGTTCCATGTTGTGTTAGCTTGGGGAGCTGCTAACTATAGAGGCCATAACCACAGTATTACATATACTCTTGTTAGCTTTATGAGGCTACATCAACACGCTCCTATGAGTGCAGCATGTTAGCTTTATGAGGCTACATCAACATCCTATGAGTGCAGCTATAATGTTAGCTTTATGAGGCTACATCAACATGCAGGCTCCTATGAGTGCAGCTAATGTTATGAGGCTCTGCCCCCCCTCCACTCCTCTAACACCCACCTCGCTCTGCCCCCCCCCCTCCACTCCTCTAACATTTTATTTATAAATTTTATTATTATTATTATTTATTTGTTGCCATTAAAATAATAGGCAAGCATAGGGCTAAAACATTTTCATAAACAATAATATAATTTTTTGTTATTTTGTTATAATAAGGGCTTTTCTATGCATTTGTCTGATTGATTGATTGATTGATTGAAAGCTTTATTGACAGACTGCAGAGTGGGTACAGTACAGCTGTATTCACTTGTTGCGGTGGTCTCAACGGAACAATTTTGATTGACAGTCGATTCAGCCAATCACACCGCTGTTGTGTGTGGGGGCGGCGTCGCTTGACTGAAACTTCGGCTCTGCCCCGGCAACCATTGCCGAGCCAGAGCCGGTTTATCTTTGGCGAGCCCGAGTCGGCTCTGCCCCGGCAACCATTGCCGTGCCAGAGCCGGTTTATCTTTGGCGAGCCCGAGTCGGCTCTGGCACGGCAAGCCGAGCCGGGCCAGAGCCGGTTTATCTTTGGCGAGCCCGAGTCGGCTCTGCCCCGGCAACCATTGCCGTGCCAGAGCCGGTTTATCTTTGGCGAGCCCGAGTCGGCTCTGGCACGGCAAGCCGAGCCGGGCCAGAGCCGGTTAATCTTTGGCGAGCCCAAGTCGGCTCTGCCCCGGCAACCATTGCCGTGCCAGAGCCGGTTTATCTTTGGCGAGCCCGAGTCGGCTCCGCCCCGGCAACCATTGCCGGGCCAGAGCCGGTTTATCTTTGGCGAGCCCGAGTCGGCTCTGCCCCGGCAACCAGAGCCGGGCCAGAGCCGGTTTATCTTTGGCGAGCCCGAGTCGGCTCTGCCCCGGCAACCATTACCGCGCCAGATCCGGCTCATCGTTGGCGTGCCGTGCCGGACATATGCCGAGTGTGCCGACCGGTAGCCGGAATTGGGCCGAGTATGCTGGCCACCTGGGATGTAGCCTTCAATATATAAAGAAATTATATTGTCAACAGATATGGTTGAAAAACAAACAATGTTTTAAATGTAATTGTAGATACAATATTGTAGTTACAATTTCTTTAATTAAATTAACTTAAAATAGAAAAGTAAATACAAACTAAATTAACAATGTAACTTACAGTTTACAGAAGGACAGTTTCCTGCTGAAGCACAACGAAATGTCTCATCCTTCCAGTCGGGACCATTTGGTTCCACAGCTCAAGCAAACCCCCACCAATTGGTACAGGGCTTGTATTTTGGTTTTGCACATCTCGTTCTTTGTTATGTTATTGCTATGCTATTCTTATGCAAAGACTAGGTGATAGCTGAGTACCGGTACTTAAATACGGACGACGAGTCGAGTGAAAGTTGTGAACGCATTTTTGTGTGCCACACGCGTGCACACTGGTGGTGGATAATAAAAAACACCTGCAGCTAAATGTGATGAAGACCAGGGAACAGGTTGTGGATCTGGGGAGGAGGAGGAGTGCATCTGTGACCCCCGTTTCCATCAGGGGAGTCGATGTGGACACGGTTGAGGATTACAAATACCTCAGTGTACACATAAAAAATAAACTGAACGGGTCAAAACACACAGAGACACTTTACAAGAAGGGCCAGAGCCGACTCTACTTCCTCAGAAGGCTGAGATCCTTCAACATCTGTACAAGGATGTTGAGGATGTTCTACGAGTCGGTGGTGGCGGGCGCCTTCTTGTACACTGTAACCTGCTGGGGAAGCAGACTGAGAGCGGGGGACGCAAACAGGCTGGATAAGCTGGTCAGGAAAGCCAGTAACGTGGTAGGGGTGGAGCTGGACTCTCTAGCGGTGGTGGTGGAGAGGAGGAGCCTTGCTAAGCTCCATGCCATCAGGGACAACCCCTCCGACCCAGGGACAACCCCTCCCACCCACTATACACAGACTTGGCTGACAGAAGGAGCACGTTCAGTGCTAGACTAACGCACAAAACCCACCAGGCGCGGGACGCGGGCGACTCGCGGGCGGGAAGCTAATTTAATCGCTTTGGTTGGATTCAGAGGCATGCGCCATGCACATTTTCACAGAAATACACTCAATATCTGCATTATTACCACACATATAGATGTTGTTCAACAGCTAATGTGTCTGTATCTTTAATATAATAATTAATTATATAATAACTGGTTATACATGCAAAATGGACAATAGAACACTGGAACTGGAAATCTTAAAAAAAATCTTCAAACAGGGACTGACTTAGGCATTTACAATTGTTCCAATGTAAATGTGCCTTCCTCCGTGCACTTTCGCCTGCTCGGAATCGGTGTGGACGGCCACGCTTGCTTGCGCTCGTGCCTGGTGGGTTTCCTGCAAGACTCCCAAGATGTAGCACTGAACGGCACAGGAAGTCCTTCATTCCGACAGCCATCAGACTTTATAATGCATCACTGTGCCTCACTGCATCACTGAGCACAGGGTGACAGTACTATCTTCCTGGACTTTTACTTTTACTTTTAAACCGACATAGTACACATTTAGACTTACTGTATATATTTTATATTAGAATGTAACATAGGAAATGTATATCCCGGATACATTTCTTAATCAAATTAACCTACCTAAACTTTCAGTGGAAGACGCTAAACAGTTAGATACACCTATTACACTAGAGCAGTGCTTCTCAAACTTTTTCTGTCAGGCCCCCCTTTGGCGGACCAAAGTATTTTGGGCCCCCCCCCCCTCGCCCCAACAAAATAGTCATGAAATGGGCCATGTTTAAATTTATTGAAATAACACCAATATCGTGACCTTTCAACTTGGCCCTATATTTTGTTTTCAGAGCTGTCATGGATGAAAAGCCAGCCTCACACAGATACTGTATGTGGTGCTGAATGGTATCAACACCTTAACTGCTGCATCATGAGATACTTGGTGGGCCATGAGATGAGATACTTGGTACTCAGCACCACACTCTGAAACTAGCTCTCTAGGTGGTATCAGATGAGATTTCAAAGAGTTCTTCCAAGAGTTTGGATGGAGATGTGTCAGGAAGCTTTGTTTCAATGTTGTCTGTAAAGTTTTTTTTATCCAGAGTAACTTGGTGATCCTTTTCTGTGTTTTATTAAATAATGATTTTCAGATTTTGAGAAATGGTATTTTCATGGAGAACAGTGCAGCTGCAACAGATAGCACTTTAGTGATAATTTTCTGGAATAATTTTTTATTTTTATTTTTTTTATTAAATAAATCTCAAGGCCCCCCCTGTCATGCCTCTGCGCCCCCCCTGGGGGGCGCGCCCCCCACTTTGAGAAACACTGCACTAGAGGAACTTAGGGAGGCTATATCTGAAATGCAAACTGGTGAGGCTCCTGGATGGGATGGTATCCCACCAGAACTGTACCTCTCATGTTGGGATGTAATTGGACCCCTATTACTTGATATGATTTTATACTCAATCAAAGAGGGGAACTTCCCCAGGGACGTTAATATGGCACTCATATCTGTCCTCCTTAAAAAGGACAAAGAACCCACCGAATGTGGTAGTTATAGACCCTTAAGTTTCCTCGGAACCGATCTCAAGCTGTATGCTATGGTACTAGCCATCAAACTTCAAAAGCATATGACATCTTTAGTTCATCCTGATCAGACTGGCTTCATAAAAGGCTGCCTGATCACGGATAATATAAGACGGTTACTACATGTGTTAGACGCCAGCAAGGATGCCATTCCACCTACAGCTGTATTATCCTTGGATGCGATGAAAGCTTTTGATAGGTTGGAATGGTCTTATTTATGGGCAGTACTCGGAAGGATGGGGTTAGGAAACGGATTCATTAATATGATAAAAGTATTATACAAAGACCCATCGGCCATGATTATAACAGGTCAATTCACCTCCTCATTCTTTCCTGTGTCGCGCTCGTCCAGACAGGGTTGCCCTCTTAGTCCCGGACTATTTGCTCTATCCTTAGTGTAACTGAGGGGTACAATTCCCTGACTGTATTGATAAGTATGGTATTATTAAACCACTTGTACTTTAACTTCTGGCCATCCAGTACATGATATAGATATGATGAACACTTTCCCACCTGATGAAACGAAGTCCACACAAATGTACAAATCGAATATTTTATATAGCAAAGGGTATATACAACGTTCACTTGATGACATTTATGATTTGAAATGCACTGGTATGGCAAATGAGTATTCGTAGGTAAATCAACATTGAATGTCCAATCTCTGGTTACGCAGGGAGTAAGTATACAACCCGGTTCTTTAGGGAACTATAGCGATGGTACTTAAATGATTATAGCTGGATACACTAAGGGGGGGGGGGGGTCCCGCTGGTTGTAAGACAGTAGGAGGGGGGGTTAGAAGAGCCGCTGGCGGTATCCCATCTGGCCGACGATTTCTTGGGAGAATTCAAAGTCTTGAACACGGTGCCCACAGAACCTCGGTCCGCAGATGAATACAGCTGGACCCTCTGGTGGACGGTAGCTGCCGGTCCACAACGGAGAGATGTGAGGCGACCTCACTGGTGTAGAGCGCCGTCTCACCTGGACTCCTCTCCGGGGGGTAGTTCCAACACTCAGCAGTGTTGGCCGTTATCCATGAAATAATCAAAGCACCCAAAGCATGTAGATAATCCAAGCCGTGGAAGGCTCGCCGTCGTCCGGGTAAAGTAATCCAATGTACAGGTCCACTCGTCCTGGCCCGGAGCTCCTCGGATGCAAGCACCACAAGTGGTCTGCCCAGCCTGGTTAAGACTCCAGATAACGTCAGGAACGATGGGGGTGCTGCTCACTTTATAACTCTAACCGAACGATGCACCATACATAATAGACTATTATTAGCTTAATAGAAATACGTCCAACTCGACGGTATAGTGCCAAACTATGACAATTCAACTATTAATCCACACGATATCTCAATGCCTATTCTGAGGCCAAGTAGGCCTTACTGCACCACACGTGCGTCGTGGGTGAGGCTTCGCGTCTGTTACTAGGTTGGAGGGTAAAGAACTAATGGACTAAAAGAAAGTTCTACTTTACTTGCGCCATATATATATGCGCTGTGAACAAATAGTACCATTTGTATTTCGCCAGACGTATTCCTACGCGGAACCGGGCTTGCCATGACATGTTGGTCGGCACGATTGAACTTGAACCTAGGGGTATGGCTGCTGGCGCCAGGTTCTCGTCCAATGGTAGAATGAAACTATTATGGGCTGTTTAGTAGACTAAAGGGATATTCAGTGCATATTGTACAAGGAATATACAGGGGATATCAAACGATATACAGATACTATTAAATATATATCCATAAATAAATATATATATTCGGTTTAATCTGATCCTTAATCAAATCAAATCAAATTTATTTATAGGGCCCGACAACACACGTTAATGTCCCCATGGGCCGTACAGGTCTTCTTTAAACAAGTCAAGAAGACAACATAACAATAAGTCAAGAACAGAACAAGAACACTAGATGAATGCAAATAAATGAAAGAATGCAAGCACTCCCAGACATACCCCACGCGAAGGTAAGGAAAAACTCACTAAAACCTAACAATAGGGAAAAAAAGCTCCACAGGCAATGTGGAGGAGAGAAACCTTAGAAGGGCCGTTCAAGGGGGGATCTCCCTTCTTAGATGTCGGTGATAGTAGTGTTGCAGACGGACAGTTGGTAAGCATGCACTCATGTGTGTGGTGAAACACAGATGAGTGCATGCAATAGCAACTGTACATTTTGAAAAATTAAAGATAGAGCTAATAGCGATCACAACAGCCGCCCCCTAATTAGTCCCACCTAATTAGCTAAGCAGAGACAGATTAACCGCACTGTCTACCACTCAAGGTCCGCTGTAAGGGTCAGTCAACTCACAAAGTCATGGGGTCATGGTCATCATCGATAGTATCTGGGAGTCGGGGCAGTTCTATTAGCCTCGCCACGGGTCGTGTATAAGTTCGCCCTTGGACGAGTACTTCAGCTGCTCGGACCTTGCCATCGGCACCGGTGATCACTTTGCTTACGCGGCCAGCCGGCCACATAGCTCTGGGTAGTGACTGGTCGATAATCATGACGACTGTTCCTTCTGTCAAATTGTCTCTCTCTTTTACCCACTTCTGGCGGGTCTGTAGAGACGGTAGGTAGTGGAGTAGGAAGCTGCTCCAAAACTTGTCAGCTAGTACTTGACTGTACCTCCACATTCTTCGGCCGTTCGCTTCTTCAGGCCTGTACATTGTCTGGGGTAGCGCGGGGTCCAGCCGCCCCATTAAGAGTGTGTTGGGGGTGACTGGGTCGACATCTGCTACATCACTGGAGACGTAACCGAGGGGTTTTGAGTTCAATACTCCCTCGATCTCCGTGAGGACTGTCATTAGGACTTCCTCCGCCACAGTCTGGGCCCCAAGCACGGCGTACAGGGCTGTCTTTATAGAACGTACTTCTCGTTCCCAGGTTCCACCGAAGTGGGGTGCGTTCGGGGGATTAAACTGGAAGTCAATCTGGGATGGAGCTAGGTGGGTCTTAAGTTCTGGGCCCATAGCTTGGAAGCTCTCTCTCAGCTCTCTTTCTCCGCCTTTGAAGTTTGTCCCGTGATCAGACAACAATGTAGACGGTTTTCCTTTCCGTGATGTGAATCTTCGGAAGGCCATAAGGAATGAGTCTGTGCTCATGGTCGGAAGGAGCTCGATATGTATCGCTCTGGTGGTCATGCATTTGAATACAATACCCCACCGCTTCTCGGTTCCTCTTCCTCTCTTTATATACAACGGGCCAAAACAGTCCATGCCTGTGGAGTGGAATGGCTTGTCGCCGAGTCGGAGGCGACAGGGGGGTAAGTCAGCCATCCGTGGTATGCTGGGCTGCGCGCGCCACTTTCGGCAGTCTAGACAGGTTCGCTGGAAGCGTCACACCGCTTCTCTTCCTTGAAGTATCCAATAGCGACGTCTGATCTCCGCGAAGACTCTCTCTGCTCCTGCGTGGTGTACATCCTCGTCGTATTTCTTTATGATCAGCTCTGTGACCTTGTGTCGGCTGTTCAAGACTATCGGGTACTTAATGTCATCCGGTAGATCGGGGGCTCTCCGCAGGCGACCACCCACTCTGATGAGATTATGGGCGTCACTCTCGGGTGCCAGGTGGAGCAGTCTGCTGTCTGATGGGACGGGCTTTCCTCCCTGTAGACAGTCTAGCTCATCGGGGAACGAGTCTCTCTGGGCTCGTTGTAGTAGAAGAAGTTCTGCTTCTTCGTAGTCAGCTGCTGAAATGTCAGTGGTGGACTGAATCTCTGGGTGGTGCCACAGGAATGTCTTTTGCTGCGCACTCTAGGGTAATGCAGCCATCTATGTTGGGGTCTGTGGAGGCGACTGTGCTCAGTCCACAGAACATAGGTTTCTTGTTCTCAGCCTCCTCGTTACTTGCTTCCCGTGGGGTGGGCGTAGGCCACTCTTCTTCCGGGAGCTTGAGGAATTCTGGTCCGTCACTGTAGATGTTGCGACGGGTGAGGTCATCCAGAGACATTCCCCGGGTGATGACGTCAGCTGGGTTGTGTTTGGTGTCCACATACCGCCAGCTCGCTGCTTCTGTTAACTCTTGAATCTCGGTGACTCTGACTCCCACGAAGACTTTGTATCTGCATGAATCAGACTTGATCCATGTGAGTACTGTCGTGGAATCTGACCACAAGATTGTTCTGTGCACCGGAATGGTGAGTTCACGTTGGATTAACGTGGCTAGATGCGCTCCTGCTAGGGCTGCGCAGAGCTCTAGACGCGGGATAGATTGTTGCTTTCGTGGGGCTATTCTTGAGCGAGCCAGGATGAAAGCAGTGTGTATCTTTCCTCCCTTCTCTTGGGCACGCAAGTAGGCCACCGATCCATAGGCTACTTCTGAGGCGTCGCTGAAGACGTGTAGATCAATCTTGCATGTCTCTGGCCTCACTGTGGATGGGAAGTAGCTGCGGCGTATATTGACGCCTGGGAGTGAGCGGAGTTCCGTCTCCCACTCTCTCCATGTTGAGGCAAGGTGTGCGGGTATGGGGTCGTCCCAGCCCTGGTCCTTGTCCCATAGTGCTCGTACAATCATCTTTGCCCTGGTGGTGTAAGGTAGAATACATCCCAACGGGTCATATTGTCTGGCGAGTGTTCTGTACACACTCCGTCTGGTGGTCGGTGTCGCCGTCGACCTTCCCTGCTCTGGAGTCAGGGGTTTGTGTCTATAGTGGAGCGAGTCTGTTTTGAAGCGCCAGACTAGTCCTAGTGTAATTTCTTGGGCTTCTCCTGGGATGGTCGCCATCCAGGTCTCGCTGCTGGCAGCCTTGTCCGCGGGGGAGAGGCTGCGCAATACGTGCGGATCACTGCTGGCCCACTGCCTGAGATCAAAGCCGCCTTTGATCAGGGAGGCGCGCAGCTTGATTAGGAGAGCCTCGGCTTCTTCTTGAGTCGAAACGCTTTGTAAACAGTTGTCCACGTAGAAACTGTTCTTCACACTGTGTCGGACCTCTTCATCTGCTGCTGGGTCCTCTGCGACGTGTTTCTGTAGTGCAAATGTAGCACAGCACGGGCTGCATGTGGTTCCGAAGGGGAGTACTTCCCACTGGTAGATGGCTGGGTTCTCATCTCCGATCCTCTCTCTCCATAGGAACCGCAGCAGGGGCTTGTCCTCCTCCACTAGTCTCACCTGCAGGAACATCCCTTTGATATCCCCGCTGATAGCCACCTTGTCCTGGCGGAAGCGCAGTAGCACGCCTAGTAGGGAGGGGCCGAGTGTGGGGCCGGGTAAGAGCTCTTTATTCAGATTTTGGGATCCGATCTGGTAGCTGCAGTTAAACACAATGCGATCCTTGCCGTTGTGGTGGACCTTGTGATGCGGCACGTACCATGATTCGGTCGTCTGATCGGCCTCTTTAATGTCAATCTTTGTTACGTGTCCCGCTGTGATTAGCTTCTCAATCTCAGCGCGGTACACACCCTCTTGAGCGGGGTCTTTGGCTAGGCGCCGCTCCGTGTTCAATAGATAGCGCTCCGTGGCGTCTTTCTTTGCGTGAAAGGTGGGCATTCCCTCTCGCCTCAGGAGTGGAGTTGCGTATCTCATCACTCCGCCGACTGTGACTCTCTTTGTCCCTTGCTCGAGTAGGTTGATGGCGTAAATGTCTTCTTTAGAACGAATATCTTTCTTTTCGTTCTTAAAGGGCATTGTCTCTAGTGTCCATAGCCTCTCGACATGCTGCAGGAGAGTGGTGTCTTCTTCTGTCGTTCTGGAGTGGAGGCAGCTAGTGGCTGCCGTTCGGTTGAGAGATTTAGCGAGGGGGCCTTGTAGTGTCCACCCTAGGCGGGTCTCGACTGCTGCAGGACAGCCTCGGGGTCCTGTATGGACCCGGTCAATCGGGACTATGAGTTCTGCATGGTCGGAGCCTATCAGCAGGGTCGGGGTAGCGCCGTCTATGAGCGGGATAGGTAGTTGACGCAGGTGCACATATTTATCCATCAACTTGGCGATGGGGTAGGTGTACTGCGATAGTCCTATTTCTTGGCTGGTGAAAGCATTTGTAATCCTATACCGTCGCTCTGGCTGCCCGTTTGCTGCGATAGTGAAGGGGACGTTCTCGCCCTTTATCGTCTTTAAATCTCTTCTTATTGTCCGAATCGTCATTTGGTTCTCGCTCCCCCGCAGTCCCAGCTGGGCCGCAGCGGACGCGAGCAGAAGGGTCTTCTCTGACCCGTCATCAAGGACGGCGTAAGTGTCCATGACTTTATCTTGGTAGCTCAATGTCACACGGACTACCTTTAAGAGCACTTGGGCGCCGCTGCTGCTGGCGGGGTCAATGTACATGACACTTGCCTTGGTGCCGCTCGATGGTGCAGGTGAAGGCCGTCTTCTGTTACTGTCGTGTAGTATATCTAGATGGGCTCCGTCGCACCGACTGCACCTTTTCTTTAGGCGGCATTCGGCTGCCATGTGACTGCGCGCACATCGGTAACAGCGCCTGTTGGACTTTATCCATTGACTCACTTCTTCTGCATTCATCTTTGTGAACAGGTCACATTGTGACAGCCAGTGTTCTTTCTCACAGTAGGGGCACACCATCTTCCACTTCTCTTTTCTCGAGGGGGTACTGTGGCTCTTACTGCTCGGTACTGACTCTGATTGGTGCATGACAGTCACCGATCTTCTTCCATCATTTATTCTCCTGGGTCCCTCTCTGGAGCTTGGCGTGCTCCGCCCGAACGTATCCAGTCGTAAGCTGCTGACTTCTCTCGCCAGGAAGTCGGCTAGATCAAGGAGGGATGGTTCGGGGCCGTTAGGATCCCGGTAGTCCCTCTGCCGCCTAAAACGCTCTTGTCTTGCGGGTGGCAGCTTCTCCAAAATCCTCTCGACGTTAGAGTTGGCGTATAGCTCATGCATGCCCTTTTCCCGTTGCGCTCCCAGCATCCCTACCAGGGACTGCACTTTGATTGACAGGTCGTCTAATGAGCGATTGTCTGTTGCTGGGGGTAGGCGATCAATATGCCTTATCTCTTGGATTACGTAATCCCATATACGTCCATATCTCTGGTCCAGCGCTGCTAGGGCCGCGGTGTATGGGGTCGTAGAGGTGGCATAGGCTAGCGCTATATTGTGCGCTCGCGGTACTTTCAGGTGCTTCAGTAATATTGCATACTTGTGGCGTTCATCAGCGACATCCACCATCATTGTCTCTAAGCACATCCGGAGCTCCGTGTACTGTGCTCGATTCTCATAGGTGAAGTCTGGAAACGACGGCGTGGCAATGTATGACGCCGTGGATGGCTGATACATCGGCGAGCGTTGGGGGAGAGACCTCCTAGGCGAGTCTCCTCTTGCGCCTCTCTGTGGGCTGGTACCGACAGGGTACCATGGCCCGCTGGTCCAGGTGCTATTCCTCGGGGCTGGTCGTGCGTCGTGCTCACCCGTGAATAGAGTCGGGGGTCTGTAGCGCAGCGCCGCGGGGGTATAGCCTGGGCTGTACTGGACCTCCTGGTCCGGTGGAGTACTGTGCTGTCGTCGGGCTTGGTTCTCCTCCTCTCCCTCTTCTTCCTCTATCAGGTCTTCCAGATCCTGTAGTCGTTTATTTAGCTTCTCCGCAGTGTATGCCGCTCCTTCCTTGTAGCTGGGTCTCGCTTGGACCGGTCTGGGAAGGGGGTCTGCGGGGGGTATAGGCTTGGTCTGTTGGTCAAGTTCAGGGTCGCTTGCTCGGTTAGGAGACGCTGCCCTTGACTGTTGTCTCGACGAGTTCCTTGAACCCCTGGCGGAGGGAGAGGGTGTTGCCTTGAGGATCAGCTGCTCCATTAGCTGCGCTTGTAACTTGTCGCGCTCGACTTCGTGCTTGGTGAGATCTGCTTCTCTTTGGGCACCGGCAGCGGCGCGCTGGGCGTCGGCCCGGTCTCTTGCCATATTCTCTTCCGTCTGAAGGCGTCTCATCTCCAGGCGTATGCGCTCTTCTTCGCTCCGTTGCTGTGCTTGGAGTCGATCGCGTTCGCCCTGAAGTCGATCGCGTTCACCCTGAAGTCGATCGCGTTCGGTAGAGGCTGTCAGGCTGACGAGGAACGCCTGTTGTAGCATCCTCTCCGCTTCGCTGGGGGAAGACGGTTGTAGAGGTGAGCCGCTCCTGGGCGAGCCGCTCGTAGGGGAGTCCTGGAGCTCTATTTCCTCGGCGCTCTCCTCCTCTTCTTCCGTGCAGAGTTCTCTCTCTGTAGGGTTGTCTTCCTCCCGGGGCTGGTCGGGGACTACTTCTTCGGTATTGGCGGGGGGTAAAGGCATGTCAGCTCCGTCCTGGTCCCCACCGTGAGCTTGGTCAGTTACATTAGAACCTACTAGGGCCTCTGTGGTCGGGGAAACCTGGTCGTTAAGGTCAGACATAATTTTACTTTCTACTTTTACCGCGTTTACCGTTTGTAGAAGGCTAGGTAGTTGACTGACAGCGTAATCCTCTAAGTACTGAGGTGGCTGTCGTCTGCGCTGCGGGCGTTCTACGTTAGGAGGACCGTTTCGTGGAGTGTTCATCATAGGCCATTTTAATATTAATAACACTATATTAATATTACACTAGTTACCCTCCGGCTCGAAGGAACAATTGTAACTGAGGGGTACAATTCCCTGACTGTATTGATAAGTATGGTATTATTAAACCACTACCTCTTGTACTTTAACTTCTGGCCATCCAGTACATGATATAGATATGATGAACACTTTCCCACCTGATGAAACGAAGTCCACACAAATGTACAAATCGAATATTTTATATAGCAAAGGGTATATACAACGTTCACTTGATGACATTTATGATTTGAAATGCACTGGTATGGCAAATGAGTATTCGTAGGTAAATCAACATTGAATGTCCAATCTCTGGTTATGCAGGGAGTAAGTATACAACCCGGTTCTTTAGGGAACTATAGCGATGGTACTTAAATGATTATAGCTGGATACACTAAGGGGGGGGGGGGGGGGTCCCGCTGGTTGTAAGACAGTAGGAGGGGGGGTTAGAAGAGCCGCTGGCGGTATCCCATCTGGCCGACGATTTCTTGGGAGAATTCAAAGTCTTGAACACGGTGCCCACAGAACCTCGTTCCGCAGATGAATACAGCTGGACCCTCTGGTGGACGGTAGCTGCCGGTCCACAACGGAGAGACGTGAGGCGACCTCACTGGTGTAGAGCGCCGTCTCACCTGGACTCCTCTCCGGGGGGTAGTTCCAACACTCAGCAGTGTTGGCCGTTATCCATGGAATAATCAAAGCACCCAAAGCATGTAGATAATCCAAGCCGTGGAAGGCTCGCCGTCGTCCGGGTAAAGTAATCCAATGTACAGGTCCACTCGTCCTGGCCCGGAGCTCCTCGGATGCAAGCACCACAAGTGGTCTGCCCAGCCTGGTTAAGACTCCAGATAACGTCAGGAACGATGGGGGTGCTGCTCACTTTATAACTCTAACCGAACGATGCACCATACATAATAGACTATTATTAGCTTAATAGAAATACGTCCAACTCGACGGTATAGTGCCAAACTATGACAATTCAACTATTAATCCACACGATATCTCAATGCCTATTCTGAGGCCAAGTAGGCCTTACTGCACCACACGTGCGTCGTGGGTGAGGCTTCGCGTCTGTTACTAGGTTGGAGGGTAAAGAACTAATGGACTAAAAGAAAGTTCTACTTTACTTGCGCCATATATATATGCGCTGTGAACAAATAGTACCATTCGTATTTCGCCAGACGTATTCCTACGCGGAACCGGGCTTGCCACGACATGTTGGCCGGCACGATTGAACTTGAACCTAGGGGTATGGCTGCTGGCGCCAGGTTCTCGTCCAATGGTAGAATGAAACTATTATGGGCTGTTTAGTAGACTAAAGGGATATTCAGTGCATATTGTACAAGGAATATACAGGGGATATCAAACGATATACAGATACTATTAAATATATATCCATAAATAAATATATATATTCGGTTTAATCTGATCCTTCACAACACTTAGAGCCTTTAGCACAGTATATAAGACAATCCCAATCCATAGAGCCAATCTCAATTAAGGGCACACAGCATCATATTAGTTTATATGCGGATGACGTAATATTGTTCATGCAAAACCCTACCACCTCACTGCCTCATCTTCTCAAGCTGATTGATGATTTTGGCAATCTATCGGGATTTAGGATAAACTGGCCAAAGTCAGCCTTCCTCCCACTTAATGTCTCTGCGAAGGCTACAATCCTTCCAGGAAATATACCAATGGTAGAACACTTTAGATGTCTTGGAGTTGAAATATTCCCTACTATATGCCAAACGGTGAAGTATAATTATACAAGACTCCAAGATAGGATCACAAATGACTTTGACAGGTGGTCAAAACTTAAAAACTCAGTACAGACCAGAGTATCAATAGTTAAGATGGATGTTTTACCTAGAATCAACTTCTTTAGTTCAATGTTACCGTTACCCCCCCTGCTGGTTACTGGAAAAATTACACTCCACCGCATATACATTTATTTGGAACAACAATCCTCCACGAATAAAAAGATCCACCGCACAGAGAATCAAAGCCGACAGAGGTTTAGCATTTCCAGACTTCTACCACTATTTTAAAGCGTTCTCTTTAAGACCACTGATCACCTGGTTTGATTCTCAAGCATCTGTATCCTGGAAAACATTAGAAGAAAACATAGTGGCACCACATAGACTGCAGGATATAGTATACACCAAATTATCAATTAAGCAATGCGAAATTTGTCCCTCTTATTACACATGTGATTCGGATATGGCGTGACACAGAAAAAAATTACTAACCAACATAAATGGCATAGCCATTCTCCCCTATTCAATAACAATGCACTCCTTATTGCACAACGACCTATCAGATATCCCAAATGGGAAAAGCAGGGCATACATACATTGGGAGATATTTTCAACGAACGGGGTTTCTGTAGCTATCATGAAATTCATAACAAATTTAACCTCACCAGCTCCACTTATTATTTCTATATACAGTTATTAGCAACTTTGAAGGCTCATGGATATTGATTCAAATACTGGAAGGTATAGTCCTGTGATTTATTGTGGATATTTACTGTTAATGCTTGTGTGTCTAGTTTTATGTCATGTCAAAAAAATAATAAAAAAATGTGTTCACAAAAAAAAAGGAAATGTATATCCCGGACCGTATTTTATTCATATTGTTATTCTTATTCGTGACTTTTTGTTTTGTCTACCTAAATGTTTACTGTTTACTATGAGCGATTTGTAGTGCCACATTTCCCTCAGGATGAATAAAGTATTTCTATTCTATTCTATTCTATAAAGAATAGACTTAGCCATCACTCAGGGATGCTCATCCACCCTCACCAGTTTTGAGCCCATTTTCTCTCATCCCTCTCTGAGATCGTCTCCTCACGGGGGCCAGCTTCTTCCCCCCTGGACCCCATCCCTGCCCCCCATCTCAAAGAGTGGGTCCACACATCCTCGCCATTATCAACAACTTTCTAGCTACTGGCTCCGTTCAGTCCTCTTTCAAACAAGCAGTGGTTCATCCTCTCCTCAAAAAACCCAGCTTAGACCCCACTCTCTTCAATAATTACTGGCCCATCTCCAAACCGCCATTCCTTTCAAAAGTCCTGGAAAAGGCTGTCCTCAGTCAGCTGATGCCCTACCTCAAGAGGAACAACATCCTGGCGAAATTCCAGTCGGGGTTTAGGGCAGAACACAGCACTGAGTCCACCCTCTTGAAGGTCCTCAATGACCTCCTCCTCACCGTGGACACTGGGAAATGTGCTGCACTGGTCCTTCTAGACCTGAGTGCAGCATTTGACACAGTGGACCACTCCGTCCTCACTGACCGCCTCCAACAGGGGGTTGGCATCACCAACACCGCCCTCTCCTGGTTCAGATCCTACCTAAACAATAGAACCTACTCGTGAGTCTAGCCAACTTCTCCTCCCAGCAAGCCAACCTTGTTACAGGCTGGTCTACAGCTCCGCCCGGTGGGCGTGCTGGGCCGGTGCCTGTATGGTATATACCTGTCTCACATCCTGGAGAAGGTGTGGTTAGTTTACTTGTGTTTTCCAATACACGGCATTGAGACACAACTCGACTCGACTCATTCATTGTACAGCAGTTTGACTAGGACCCAAAGAGGATCTATATACGGCCCGTCGCTGAAACAGCTGTACTTCACACCAGCTAAGAACGTGATATTTGAGAGGTACGTTTTTGGCAACTTGAAACAGGAGGATGGAGAGCTATTTGATGCTTTTGTTACAAGACTGAGAGAAAAGGCTGCCTCTTGTGAATATGGAGCTATTAAAGATGAACTCATAAGGGACAGGCTTGTCCTAGGGATAACTTATGAGGGCACTAGACGTCGCTTATTAAGAGAAAAGGACCTTAAATTGGATGAGGCCATCATTATTTGCCGGGCAGCTGAGGTCATGGACAGTAGGTTAAAAACCATGTCTCTGGGCCTGGGGACAGCACACAAGGGCAGCGATATGGACGGAGGCCCGTCAGCAGGCCATCCGAGGCCAACACATCTGCACAGCCACAGAACATGAGAGACACTGGTGAGTGTAAGTACTGTGGCACATGGCACAAACGTGGGCGAGACCAGTGCCCCGCCTTTGGTAAATCATGCCGTTCATGTGGCACGGCTAACTATTTTGCAAAAGTATGCATGAAAATAGGCCAGCAGGCACGCCAGTTAAATGCTGTGGATGACCCATGGCCATGGGAACTGGAGGACAGCGACCGGGAGGAGAGAGACGTGTACACAGCAGAGAGCGTGGGGGCTGTGAACACTCAAGGGAAAAAGTGGTTTGTCGACCTACCACTGCAAAGAGGCCTCCAAAAGTGCCAGCTCGACTCGGGAGCCACATGCAATGTGATGAGCATCAAGGACAAGACAAGACTGGCACCTAGAACACCCTTTCAGAAGAGCTTCATCAAACTGAAATTTTACAACAGTGAGTGGATGAGCTAGTTGAGTGTGTACAGCACACAATGCGTCATTAGGGGTAAGACGCACAGACTGGACTTTGAAGTCGTACATACTGGCCAGAGGCCCTTGCTTTCGGGGGAGACATGTGAGAGGCTTGGTCTGATACGCTTCACCATTCCTGAAGGGGTGAATAAAGTGGAGCACTGCAGGAAGGTGTCACTGACCAAAGAGTGTCTCGTCAGCACCTACCATGATGTGTTCACCAGCCCTGTTGAGTCTCTGCCCGGTGATATTCACTTTGAGCTGGACAGCACGGTGGCGCCTGTGCAGTGTGCTCCCAGGAACGTTCCAGTGGCCCTGAAGGCAGCTATTTAAGCACAGCTGGATAAATATGAAGAGGATAGGCACTTGACCACAGTCACTCGACCCACGGACTGGATTAGCAATCTAGTCATAGTAAAAAAGCCAGACAAATTGAGACTGTGTATAGACCCAAAACCCCTCAACCGAGCTCTGAAACGGTCCCATTACCTGATGCCCACTTTGGATGACGTGCTGTATAAGCTGCCAAAGGCACGTATATTCACGCTGGTGGATGCACGGGATGCATTTTTACAGTGCCGTTTGGATGAAGAGAGCAGCCTGATGACAACGTTCTGGACACCGTGGGGTAGGAAACGTTGGCTGAAACTCCCTTTCTGTGTGTCAGTGGCTCCGGAGCTGTACCAAAGAAAGCAGCATGAGCTGCTGGCTGGCTTGACAGGGATTGAGCCCATAGCCGATGATATCCTCATAGTTGGCTGTGGAGACACAGAGGATGAGGCCAACCACGACCATGACACGAACCTCATCACTCTGATGGACAGATGCAGAGAGGTAAAGCTGAGACTGGGCCTGAAAAAGCTGCAGTTTCAAATGAAGGAGGTCCGCTTCCATGGCCACATATTGTCCGCAGAGGGCCTCAAGGTTGACCCTGACAAGGTCAGGGCGGTTCTGGACATGCCAAACCCCACAGACGCAAAAGGGGTCCAGCGATGTGTCGGGTTTGTGAACTATCTGTCGAGATTCATGCCACGCTTGTCAGCGGTATGTGAGCCTCTGAGGAGACTGCTCGACAAAGATGTGATGTGGCACTGGCTGCCCAAACATGAGGCTGCCATGAAGGAAATAAAGGCTCTGATCACGGCGGTGCCAGTCCTAAGGTACTATGACGTCCACAAGCTGGTCACCGTACAGAGCGAGTCCAGTCAGACGGGTCTGGGCTGCTGCTTGCTTCAGGGGGGACAGCCTGTCGTGTTCGCCTCTCGTGCATTGACCCAAACGGAGCAAAATTATGCACAGATCGAAAAGGAGTGCCTAAGCATCGTATTCGCCTGTCAATGCTTCCACTACTACCTATATGGGAGGGGTGATGTGACTGCAGAGGCCGACCACCGCCCATTGGTGTCCATCTTCACTAAACCTCTCCTCAGTACCCCAAAGCGCCTTCAGAGCATGCTCCTCACACTGCAGAACTACTGCCTGGCGGTGGTATACAAGCCAGGCCCTGAAATGTACATAAGTGACACGCTCAGCAGAGCCACCACAGAGAACAGATACACTGTACAGACGTGAAATGGTCTGCAGCATGCAGCAGGAGCAGTGTGACACGGCCGCGCCATTCAGCAGGCGGACTATCTGAACGTCAGCAGCCAACGTCTGGCACAGATTCGAACACACACTGAGGAGGATGTGTGTCTGCAAACACTCAAGTCAGTCGTGCTGAAGGGATGGCCAGAACGCGTCTATGCTTTTACCAACCGGTTCGTGTTTCCGGTTTCCCGTTTTGCGCTCTGATTGGCCACTGACCTACGCTAGTACGCCCCCCTCGCTATGAGCGTAGAGAGAGAAATAATGCCTGGACACATTGAAATGGGTACGCCCTACTGCCTCCAGGAACAGCTGTTTCCGCGTGACTTTATGTGCGCTAAAGTTTAAGTTTAAAGTGCTTAGAAATGCCGGTAAATGCCGGTTCATTCATGCTTTGAGGCACGCTTCCTGGCAGGATTTTATAATATTGTATTTTATAATATTGTAGCTTGACAATTTTAAGAAACTACGCTCTCAGCTGAGAGTCAAGAAACTACGCTCTCAGCTGAGAGTCAAGAAACGACGCTCTCAGCAGTCACTACGCTCTCAGCTGAGAGTCAATAAACGTTGCGCTCAGCATTTATCTTATGCAGCATCACTTTTCACATCAAAACAAAAGTAGAACTGTAATGTGGAGTGGACTTAAACATATTTACAATTAGCAGCTCTCAGCTGAGAGGCAAGAAACGACGCTCAGTCTCAGCAGTCACTACGCTCTCAGCTGAGAGTCAAGAAACGACGCTCTCAGCAGTCATCTTATGCAGCATCACTTTTCACATCAAAACAAAAGTAGAACTGTAATGTGGAGTGGACTTAAACATATTTACAATTAGCATTTTACAAAGTAGAACGGCATTCATAGTCCCATGAATACAGAGGTGCTTCACACTACTGACCGACGCAGCTGAGCTGAGAGTGTTGTTTCTTAAAATTGTATATTATAAAATCCTGTCAATACAATATTATAAAATCCTGTCAGGAAGCGTGCCTCAAAGCATGAATGAACCGGCATTTACCGGCATTTCTAAGCACTTTAAACTTACCAGAACTTTAGCGCACATAAAGTCACGCGGAAACAGCTGTTTCTGGAGGCAGTACTGTGATACGCATTTCAGTGTCCTGCTACGCTCATAGCGAGGGGGGCGTACTAGCGTAGGTCAGTGGCCAATCAGAGCGCAAAACGGGAACCCGGAAACATGAACCGGTTGGTAAAAGCATAGACGCGGCCAAAACACAAAGAGGAGACCCCTTTAGCCCTCAGGGACTACTGGGCCATCAGAGACGAGATAAGTGCACAGGATGGCGTGCTCTACAGGAGTCAGCGCATCATAATTCCGAAAGCTATGCGTCCGGAAATGCTGAGACGGATCCACTACAACCACGTGGGGGTCGAGGTGTGCTACAGACAGGCTTGTGATACACTGTACTGGCCCAGTATGCAAGGGGAAGTCAAAGATTACGTACAGCAGTGCTCCGTGTGCAATGAGTATGCACATGAACAACAGAAAGAGACTATGATGTCACACCCGCTCCCCACACGGCCCTGGCAGCTGGTAAGCATGGACCTGTACAGCTATGCAGCACAGAACTTCCTTCTTGTGGTGGACCACTACTCTGACTTGTGGGAGGTTGACTTGCTCCCTGACCTGTCAGCGGACACCACAATCCGACGATGCAAGGCACAGTTTGCTCGCTACGGGTTCCCAGACAGGGCCATTTCTGATGGTGTGGGCCAGTTTGCCGGTGGAGAGTTCCGGGCGTTTGCGAGGGAGTGGGGCTTTGAGCACGTTATGTCCTCACCGAGGCACCCAAAGGCTAACGGCAAAGCGGAGTCGGCAGTAAAAATTGTGAAGAGCCTGTGCAGAAAGGCAGACCGTGCCAGGGAGGACCCCTGGAAGGCCATTTTACATTGGAGAAACACACCTACTGAGGGTATGTGGTGCAGCCCTGCACAGCGACTTATGTCGCAGAGACTGAGGACCCTGCTCCCTGTGGCTGACCAGCTACTGGTACCTCAGGTCATCACAGGGGTCCCGGACAAGTTGAGAGTGAAACATCAAGCAGCAAAGCTGATGTATGACCGATCGGCTAAGGATCTGCCGGAGCTGAATGTCGGCCGGCCCATACGGATGAAGCCACTCCCGGGTGACAGGACGGGCCGATGGAGGAGAGGCGTGTGCCTGCAGCAGTTGGAACTCCGGTCCTATCTGGTCGACGTGGAGGGGACTACGTATCGCCGCAACAGGGTTGATCTCCGAGCAGCAGAAGCGGCCCCTCCCCAGCTGTCAGTTCACCCAGAATTGGCCCCAGAGCAGCCTGCGAGTGGGGGAAGCGCCGAAGAGGTTGTCAGCGGTCCTGAGGAGTCTCCAAAGTCATCAGCCCCGAGGTCGACGCCGTCTTCCCCGCAGACTGGTAACACACCAGGCCGTGAGTTACAGGCCCGGGCCTTCTCCCGGAGCGGGAGGCCGATACGGTCACACACGAACTGAGACTGTCTCGCACACACGCACGCACGCACGCACGCACGCATGCATGCACGCACGCACACACACACACACACACACACACACACACACACACACACACACACACACACACACCACACACCACACACAGACACGCTCCCCAGGCGGTGAAGATAATTACATGGGTAGTGTTGCAGGTAATTAGGGATCTGATTCTGTACTCCTGTTCCTGTGTGTGCGTGTGTCATTGAATTAGTCAGTTTTCACCATATTGCCAAACGAGGTGCATGATTTAGTAATTTCCTCAAATGAATGCCTTAGGTCTGACTGCATGTAAATCAGCCTTCACCAAGCGACCTCGCAGACTTGTAGACCACTTGTACAGTATGTGAACAATGGAGGATTTTGAAAACTGTTGTTCAGTGTCCTGTCAGATGACAGCATATGCCAACGATTCACGACCGTAGATTTACTGTAATAATTTAACTGAAAGGATTAAAAGTTAAAACTAAATTTACAGATATTTTTGTTTAGTTTTCCTTGGCAAATTAGCAGTTTTTTCTTTCAGTTTGGTTCACAGTCTCTGTCGCTGAGTGAACGATGATTCTGGATTAACCATTTTCTACGTAACACATTCTTGCTCTCACAAGATGAATACGTCGTCTGCGCTACAGATGTGTTCAAGCCTGTACAGTTGACTCACAGGTGAACTTCTTTTCAGGGAAATTGGATGGTGGCTTAATCAGCATTGTGTAAACTTGGCGAGGGCTTAAATGTAATGAATGGACATTCATTTAGATGTAAACGTTCCCACACTGCAGCCTTAACCCTCCTGTTATCCTCACATTTACTGTAATAATCATAATAATAATAATAATACACTTTATTTGTATAGCACCTTTCATACAAGAATTGCAGCTCAAAGTGCTTCACAACAGAAAAAAGACAGGCATAAAATAAGCACATAAAGTGCAGACATAGCAAATCACAGTTTCTCACATTAGGATCTAACATCCCAATAGGCCACCTTGTTTATGGTTTGATTCTATTGCAGTTTTCAAAATAGACAACAATAAAAAGAGTAAAGTAGACAGAGTAAAATAGTGCAACAGTGCAGTGCAATACAATTGTTCTGGATTACTGTTTACTGAGTTTAGAGCCGTCTTTACCTTGCCTGTTTGGTATCCTTAAAACCTGACAGTCTTCCCTCCTGTTTGATACCCATTTGACTGTATACCCTTCATCATTGGGGTCATTTTGATCCCAGCAGTTTCAACCTACAGACAATGATCATAATCAAAACTGTTACCCAAATGTATGTTTCAGGTTTCTTTGTTAACTACCTAAATAACCATTTACTGTAAATAAAACATTAGCCCCGCCCTCCCCTCACCCACCCCATTGTACATCAAAATATCAGAGTTCTTGCGAAGTGGGTCATATGCACATCTCCTACTCCCCATTTCAGAGGAAATATTCTCGTGGGTAGTCTCCCCTCCCCCATGTGAACTATGATTGTTTCTCGCACTGCAGGTGTGGTAGAGGGATTCTAAATCTGCATGTAATCGTCACCTCAATATGTTCCTAAACAATCAAAACAAATATGTGTAAAATGTTGAAATGTTATTTATACAGTTAAAACACAGGAACACTGATGCGTACAAAGTGTGTACAGGACATTGAAAACATATCATCATGTTCATTTTATGTTTACCCATTTGTCATCATTAAATTAGGAAAAGTCATGAAATAATAAGCAAAAATAATTATGTCAACGATTTATTTGGATACGTTAAATTGACCCCAAGATAACAGTGTGTAGTGTGGTAGTGAAAGGGTTAATGGGAAAAAAATATAAACATGAAAAATACAGTACATTGTTGTTTTCTAGTGAAAGAGTTCATCAATGGTATTGGAATGTATGAGAGTCCTTTGGACAATTGGCCTGGGAAGAGAGGATTACTACTAGATTTCCAGGATTTCTAAATCCAGTTTCTTGCTAAAACCTTTGGATTCATCAGATAGATTTTCAGTAGAGCCTTTGCAGCAGGTAGTTCATCTATGGTGTGAGAGCTGCATCAGATGATGAGCAGCATCAATTCTTTAGAGCAATGGTTGAGAAATTCACACTATTTCCATCAAAAGTCTTCAATACATTCTGTTAAACTAATTAAAGATGGAGACAAAATAACCCCAACAATCTTTAGGAAACATGCACTGACAAAAGATAAGATAAGATATTCCATACCTGCACATATCTGCATGTAATAGTCTAATGCAATTTAGACTAAAACAATCTAATGCAATTCGAGAGCCGCCATCCGACTTCTCTGAAAATATGTTTACCTGTTTCATCAACTTTACAGGCTTAGACACAACTTTACAGGCTTAGACACAACTTTACAGGGTTAAACACAATGAAGTATCTTTCTGGCTTCATTCATCTCTATCTAAATGATCGTATAGTTTTCTATATCACCCTTTCCTCTGCATTGTTTTAGGTATTTTCAGACGTTCGGTTCAAGTGAGGGGAGACGGACAACGTGGTCAAAATCAACGGGCGGCGGTGTTTATTAATAAAACCACAGCTTTAGGAATCAACAAGTACATCGTCTCTTTGGTTCAATCTAATTGTCTCTTTCATTCAATCTAATCGTCTCTCGGTGCTGTTCTCTGGTTGTTGTCTTGGTTTCCAGGCCAACACGCGCCTTCTCTCTCGTGGTTCGCTGGTCTGGTTGTCAAGACAACCTTGCTTTCGGATCCTGGGAGGTTTGGGAGCGCTTGGTTTTCATCTACCCTCGGTGGAGTCTGCTATGAGCCTCGGCTCGGTCATCTGGTCTCAATTGGCTCTCTGTGTCATCGGCTCTTCAGTAGCCTGAGTGGCGAGTCTCCCTCTGTCGGTGGAGGTTTTCAGCGCTCCAGCTGCGATGCGATCTCTGTCATCGTCTGTCCCCCTGGCTCTGTGTCTTCAGGTCCTTTCTGGTGTGTCAGCGCTTCTCCAGGTCCCTTCTGGGTGTGAGTCTCAGGCTCGGCTCTCCAGGGATCCTCTCTTGTCTCCTCGCTCCCGTCACCGGGTGTGTGTCTGTCTGTCCGTCGCCATCAGCCCTTTTTATCAGAGAGAGAGAGAGAGAGAGAGGGAGGGGGAGACCCTGCCTGCCTATTCACGTCCATGATCTGCCTTATTTTGGTCACATTCCAGCAGAAACTTGTCTGCGGGTCTGGTGACAACATGTTACACAATTTCTTCTGCTGACACAACCGTTTGATGAGGGGATCCGTTTCACTGAGAAATACATCATCATGCTTCTTGTGACAACAGTTTTCATAGTCTATGGGGAGACAGACTGGCTCTTGATGCATAGATAATAAAACATGAGCTATTTCCATCTACAAACTCTTTACCATTCTGTAATTGCATTTTAGATAATTCTTTATTGTCTAGCCAGTGACTCACTGTCTTGTCTTCAGTTGGGTCCACTTTTTACTTTATTTTCCTGATGAACATTTGACCAATACTGTATAGTTTTACCTTCTAGTTTTAAGAGTTTTTATTCTTTATTGTGACTAAGTTATTCTAATAGTTTCTAAGAGTTTATGCCTACATGTAACCTATGAAATTGCTAAATCTTTTAGTATATCATTGCTTTGCATTGTTTTTTCAACTAGTGGCAGTTCTCTGTGTAAGGGGAGATTTCCAAATAGCCTGTGTCACCTTTCTGACCTCTGGGTTAGTCAGCAGCTGCCGTGTTGTAACCTGAAATTCCTTCCTTAGGGTAAATATGACCTTTTTTGATCTCCACGGTTATTCTGAGTTTGGTTCCTGTTTCAACGATAATGATTTCCTCTCTTGTCAGTTGGAGGTGGCCTAAACCACAGCTGCTAACCAACCAGTGGAATGTGCATTAACATCATAAACAGTCTTTTGCCCTCCAGATTGTCCTCCATTTGGCTGAGTGCGGGGTGATCTCCCTCTCAAGCCTAGGGTCACAAAAATAACTCACATGGGGATATCTAAATGGCCCTTCTATCAATCAGCATTTTGTCTTTCTAATCATTACCTTGTACATTTCAGTTGGCTATGTTCATGTTTTCATTTAGAAATATACGACAATCCACCCTTAGGGGGTTTAATAACCCACTATACAACATTAATTTTCTAAATTAAACATGTTAAAAATCATAATCATAATTCTTGCTAATATTTTTCAAAATTTCAAAAAAATCCAAAATTGACCCAAATCGAACTACAAAACCCTTTTCCATCTGTTCAGTTACAAAATCATCATTTCACCTACCTTTTCCTCCTTTCACAGTTTATACACATTATCAGTTATTATTACGACATCCAGTCTAAGAAAGCTGTTCCTGTTTTTACAAGAAACACTCTTTCAATAATAGCTTTGTTGTTTAGACTATTTTTTATCCGTGTAATTAGCTTAAATGTCTATTTTGTGTAATGGACTCTGCAAGAAAAGTTTAATACATCACACCACTAAAAGATTAACTCTCTAAACATTTGAGGGAAATTCAAACAAGCAACATAAATTATTTCTTCTCCTTGAAAAGACCACTGAGGCCTCAATTTTTCTTCGCTTTCATCCCTGTCAGTTATCCCTATTCCAACCTCCTAAGGCCTTTACTGCTAACTCGTTTTTGACCGTTTTCTTCTTGTTGTATCTTGTGCTAATCACCGCCTCTTCTTCGTTGTATGCAGGTCTCTGGTACTGCTCCGATTTTCCACAGAAGGAAACGATTTTCCCTCTGTCCTTTTTGCATTTTGGATTATTATTTACAAAACACACAATAGATTGGAAACTTTTATTTTCGCAGATACATTCTCTACTGTACTGCATTCTGACAATACATTTTTCTCCAAATCAATTATCTATGTATTTCACAGCTTCTTACGTTAGCATTCAATCAAATCACCTTCGTCTCATTTCTTTTTGTGCTGTACTGTTTTACTAGATTCAATATCTCAAGATCAACACAACTACCTCCACCCTTGACAGTGGAATAACCATTATTTCACTTTCAAATACCTTGTTTCCCGACAGCTCCTCGGTCCGGACAGTCAGCTCTAGACGAGGCCAATCACCAACAGAACCTATGTGCATGGTCAACAAACCACAGTCCCTTTAAACACACATCACACACACTCCGCCAGCTTTCAACAAGCCGGTGCAGAGTCTTCCATAAGTCAATCATCAAATTCACATGTCTGCACTCTACATGAACACTGTCTGGCCAAATTGCGACCAAAAACCTACAGAGCTTCCTATAGACAGAGAAATATGTGTCCCCAACACTTATCATAACCCAAAAAGTGACACAACCCTCCAGATTCTACATCTGGAGTCTTAATGAGCGGAAAACAAACCACGAACCAGCTCCCGTCCATTTCCAGTTCCCAGCTCATTATATCAGACTTCCTACCAGTCCCGCTGTGTCACCACCACCTGCTATCCCTGACTGGCGAGAGAACTCCCCCAGCCAGCCAGTTTCCTATTAAAATGGAGTACCAAACAAAAACAAACAAATCAACAAAAAATTGTGAGTGCCTACATGCTACACACCCATCAAACAGAACTTAACAATCATCTAGAGGCATAAATACCCCCGCAAAATTTAAGACAGCAAAATCAGAAATCCAAAAAGAAATAAAATAAGTAATGAAATAATAATTGTGGTTTTTTATATATATATATATTTTTTTTTTTTTTTCTTTTTTTTTATTCAACTTTGACCACCCTTTGATCAAGTATTGTAATCACTACTATAAATAGTCCTTCGTTTCTAACTCTGTCTAATATTATATGTTCCATTTTTCCTGTCTAAAACCCTAAATTTTGTTAGTTTAGATTAACCCATGCAATTTTCCCAGTTACTTCATCCCATCAACAGCCCCAACTTACCCTGGTTAGTCTTCCAAACCATTTTAGTAACTTGCACACCTAATCAAACCGTATCTATGTATCCTCATCTCTATCCTTATTCTAATCAGTCTCATTTTCCATTTTAATTTATCAATAACTCTATTTACTCGAGCACCCATAAGGCTTTGTTTGTGCATTTCCGCTTTGCTCTTAATTAACCTATGACCTATGCAGACACCCCCTCTGAAAATGTCCCAACTCTCCACATTCCCAGCAACCCTGTTTGGACTCTCGCTTCTTACTGGACGTTCGCTGAGTCCGCCACCCTTTGTAACATAACCGAGCGAAATGGCCAACCTCCCCACAATTCCAGCACACAGCCGACGCCGGCCATCCCAGGGGTTCCAGTTTACCCCGACTCCCACAGTCTCTCGGCTGGCCTCCCACAGTCCTCGCCAGGTCCACCCCTCTCCTGTCCTCTGGTCGAATGTCCTGTTGCCTGGAGGAGAGAGGGGCATACCTGTCCTTTTCTGCTGCCTCTCCTCGGGCCTTCTCTTGTTGGGAGGGGCCTGGAAACTCACCCCTCCTGCGGTTCTGTTCACCCTGTTGCGGCCCAGTTCCCTGTCCGGGCAACAGAGCACAGGGCATTCTTTGATCACAGCGGCCTAGGTCAGACGCCCGAAGCATGATCTCAACAGCTGTCGCTTCTAGCAGCGCAGCCTTTCTTGCCAGTTCTCGCTCCAATCTCTGAGTCTCGTGTGCGGCTTGACCGATCTCCAGCTGTGTCTTCATCAGATCCCGATGAACTGCCTCGTGTTGTTCGAACGCTGTCACAAACGCTCTCTGTTGTCTATAGTATGCTGCCTCTTCCCCCATCTCAGCACTGGCGGTTTGACGTTCCATCGTTGGGCTCCGCCTCTCATCTTGGCTTTGGTGCTGAGGGCAGGGTGGACATGGGAAACGGGTGGGCTGTAGAAACTGTTCGTGTATTCCATACCTGCTGTCGGTCTCAGTTCCAGCCATCCGGCCAGAGTGGACTTCGTGGGACTGCTGTAACCTCAGTCTCTTTTTCTGCCCCTTGGTTAAACCGCAGTCGCCTGTATTGGACACTCCAGCTTGAATCGGTTCTGGTTGGAGTAACACCGTTGTCACTGGTTCACTCCCCTGTATCGGAACCAAAGTCAACATTTCAAGTCCTTCTGTCATACTGGTCACATGAGAGAAGTCCATATCAATCAGATTATAATCACTGGTAAAGTCTATCTGGGAAATGTCTGCAGAGGCTCTCGGCCTACTCCCCCCAATGGCCTGATCACTATTTTCCATATTGTTGTCGCTGTTATTCTATTGTTTTTGCATCTAACGCTTCAGTTGTTCCTATCAATGTTCCTCTAAGGTGAACTTCCTATGCTACTGTCATTCACTTCACTCTTTCAAACACTCCTGTAACACCGTTTGAAAAAACAAGTTCCTCTGTCTTTCACTATTACCACTTACTTGAGTTAAAACACTCACACTGTCAAATCTTTACTGTGCAGACAAGGATTGATAACTGGCTTATCATTCATACTTATACCAAGGCTCATTACAGCCGTTCCCCTAGTTGGTTATGGAAATCGTTAGAGCTCCTGTCCGGCCGAGCACCTGTACAGAAAGAAAGCAGAAACATCCAGACTTAATACAGTGGCATTTCCCTATTATTCCCACTATTCGTTATGCATTGGAAATGTCGGGCAACACTATACTAAAATATTTAGAGAGACACAGTGTGATTTGCTTGAAAAAATAACGATACAGCTTATCTTGTTTTTTGTCCGTTCCCTCAACAGGAACACTGGAGGTTTCCAATCCCCTGTGTGCTCTCTCCACCTGATTTTCTGGGAAATATAATCATTAATCCCCTTCCTATCCATTGTCTAATAATCCTTTGTAAACCTGGTCCTTCATCTGATTCTAATCTCTCCTTGCTTGATGAATCTGTTCATCCTAACCTTATTTCTTACTTTTAAATGCCCGATTAACGTATCGACTAAATGTATCATTCGCTTTTGCTTCACTCCTCATACAACATCAATTTCATTCACTCCTTATACAACATCCATTTCATTCATCCTTACACACAACCATTACCCCCCACAACACCTAATAAAAACTAATTAGTGTTGCTACTGCTACCAACCACCAATCAGGGAAAACAATAAACTTTTAGCAACTTAGATCACTAAAACCCCGACCATCACATAGCACAGCTGGCCATGTTAATAAATTCACGGACACCCGCACTATGCCACCGCAATACCCTTTAGATCCTTGAATACACAAAGAACCGTCCGTCTTCAGCCCAAAGCGTTTTCCTCCAGTCGCGAATCCGAACGAAAACACCCCAAGCCTCCCACCAAGGAATATCACAAATCATCCTACCACCACCAGCACCTAGACAGGCCAACGCCCATCCGGTACCTACTTCACATACACAATAACAACGCAGTACAAATAAACCTACAAACCAATAACCCACAACATGCCACAAACCTAGGGACGGTGAACCACAGGGAGAAATACAAAGGAGAGACAGAGGGGGGGCGAAGGGAAAAGAAAAAAGGAGGGAGGGATACAGGGATACAGGGACTAAGGGGAGGAAGGGGGGGGGGGGGGGGGGGCACACAATGCAACATTAACTATTACCAAAACCGTCTACACTCAATCAGCAGAATACCCCGTATCGCCTGGTCCCGTTTACCCACAGGGCTCCAAACACATCACCATCATCTGCTGCCAACTTTAACTTAAATCAACCTTAACTTCAATCAGGCTAAAAGAGTCCGCATGGAGAGACATAGAGGGAGGGGGGGAGGGCTCCAAAATAACCATGAATATCCTATTTACCCTTACACAATAATTTAGCAAGTAACACTATTCTAATATAATCAATATAACCAATTCTCCAAGCCCATCATAAAGGCAACAACAAAACTCCCTTTGCGCACCGCCACCTCACAAAGTCAAGCTGGGAGATAGGGATGGAGCGGAGGGGGGCGGGGGGGGGGGGGGAGGGAGAGAGGGAGGGAGGGAGGGAGGGAGGGAAGAAGGGAGGGAGGGAGGGAGGGAAGGAGGGAGGGAGGGAGGGAGAGAGTGTGAACGAGGGAGGAAGAGACAGAGGAAAAAGGGGGGGGTGGGGGGTGTTCACGCCAAATCCCATCACAAAACGCCGCTGCTCCCACTTCAACCATACTTGGCCCATAACAAATACAGATTTATAATCAAACAAGTATACCCATTCATCATCAACAACTGAACAAACCGAATATAAAGAATTTACAAATCCCCACAGATTGCCGCGCTTCAAAACCTATAATAATCACAACTGTTCTCTATTGTTTACTGCACCTCGTTCCACCTGTAAAGGTGAAACTATAAAAGAGGCAACAGCGCCCTCCGCTGGAACGTCTTGTCCATCACCACCATTGCACTACAGCACTCACCACTTCCTGTAGGAGGCGCCCACGCCTCCCCCGCAAGTGCGTCATCACGCCGTACCATACCAAGACGACAACTTGACGTTCTACCTCAACCACAAAACAACAATTCCCAGAATCCCCTACACCGGAAGTCCCTGTCCACCGCCTCTCTAAGATCCCGCGTCAGCAAAGAGTAGCAACACGCGAGATTCCCCGAGAGTTCAATCATGCTATATTGTTAGCACAGGTAGCTTAGCATCTTAGCTTCGTTAGCTCAGTGCTGCTAGCTCCTATTAGCTTAGCTTAGCATCCAACACCACTCCTCCTAAACGGCCCCTTCTCCTGTTGATCCGAGCGGCACAACACATCGCAACGTTTACACAACCCCAGCTATACCCCGTAACACAACTTTAATCCTATTTAGCCCCCGTTCACAGAACATATATCATTATCCTTATTCTAGCATGCTCGCCCGCTTGGCCCCGCCTGACCGAAATACACAGTATATCAAACGCACCCCCAGCTCCGACGCTCCCAATGACGTCATCAGTTCCAAAATCCCAGTTTTCTTTGATCGTTACTACATTACTTTTAGACTTCCACAGCCCCGATTTGAAAAATTTCAACGCACACTCCACATCATCTAGGTTCCATTACACATGCCATTCATTCAATTCACTCGACAACGCAACACAGCGACCACACGCTAGTCCCGTCGCGCTCAGCTAATGCTGGCAGGACAGGGGTGTGGTTTCTCCCCGCTGCAGCCTTGGCCACCTGGTTCATAATAATATAAAAAATACCTTGACATTCACTCAGAGCTCCTAACATTCATCCATTTAAACACATATACTTAGTAAAACAATGTCCCATTCATAAGCATACCATTCATTTATGCACACATTCCTTCCAAACGCATTCCCTCGCTTCTTTCAATCCCCTGTGCAGTATCTACTTCCAAAGTGCTTCATATATCTACTGAGTCCGACTTGCTATACCCCTGAGAAACCCACTCCATTCATGTATAGTAGCCTGTGAAGAGTCTTAATAGCGCCCCTTGTTGGCTTGTATTTCCTCTACATTCCCTCATTCCTCCACGCGGCTGATGTTCTTCAGATATCGACTTTAGCCAATCTGAGCCTAAATGACGTCGGACTAGAAGTGGTAATTCGCTTATGGAACGTCTTCCAAAGTCCATTACTCCGTCGCACCGATTCTAAGTGTGGTTTCTACAGCATCCTAGCCCGAACCCTAACCTCTTCTCATCTCCCTGTTCTCTGTCTCTCTTCGCGGAACCAGGCTACCCCTGAACTTCACCACGGTCCTCTTATTCTACTCTTTAAGATCTGACTACTCCTCTTTATCCTTTAATGAACCACTACGTCACGCACAGTCCCACTTCCCGCTATCTGTGACTAATCTCCGTTCTACTGCTCCTACGCCGGTCCCCTCAAATAATTTACCTAATCCCTAGCCTATCCCCTAAGCTGATATAACTAAATACAGACATCTATTTCCTCTCCTCACTTGGCCTTGTACCAACTATAGGCATCCTAACTGAACATCCCCTAACCCCTACGCTTCCTAAGTGCAGCGCCGGCGTGTGACTGAGACCAGAGCCAGGTTGTGAACCCTGGACCCCGGTACTCCTCCAACACCAACATAACCTGATCCATCTCATTTCTACCTAATGCAATAGCAACCCCAAAATGCGAGACTGCTTCGCCCATTACCAATCTTAAACACATTAGTACTACTTACCTATTCCCACTGGCCTCGGTCGAAATGGTGACGATCCTTCAGTTTTCAGTCGTAGAGAGCTTCGATGAGGGGGAGAGAACCTCTCCGTGTCCTTGAGAAGTGGCTGCTGTCGTCTTCAACCGGTACTGGCCGAATGCAGCACGGGTCACGGACCAATTGAAGTATCTTTCTGGCTTCATTCATCTCTATCTAAATGATCGTATAGTTTTCTATATCACCCTTTCCTCTGCATTGTTTTAGTTATTTTCAGATGTTCGGTTCAAGTGAGGGGAGACGGACAACGTGGTCAAAATCAACGGGCGGCGGTGTTTATTAATAAAACCACAGCTTTAGGAATCAACAAGTACATCGTCTCTTTGGTTCAATCTAATTGTCTCTTTCATTCAATCTAATCGTCTCTCGGTGCTGTTCTCTGGTTGTTGTCTTGGTTTCCAGGCCAACACGCGCCTTCTCTCTCGTGGTTCGCTGGTCTGGTTGTCAAGACAACCTTGCTTTCGGATCCTGGGAGGTTTGGGAGCGCTTGGTTTTCATCTACCCTCGGTGGAGTCTGCTATGAGCCTCGGCTCGGTCATCTGGTCTCAATTGGCTCTCTGTGTCATCGGCTCTTCAGTAGCCTGAGTGGCAAGTCTCCCTCTGTCGGTGGAGGTTTTCAGCGCTCCAGCTGCGATGCGATCTCTGTCATCGTCTGTCCCCCTGGCTCTGTGTCTTCAGGTCCTTTCTGGTGTGTCAGCGCTTCTCCAGGTCCCTTCTGGGTGTGAGTCTCAGGCTCGGCTCTCCAGGGATCCTCTCTTGTCTCCTCGCTCCCGTCACCGGGTGTGTGTCTGTCTGTCCGTCGCCATCAGCCCTTTTTATCAGAGAGAGAGAGAGAGAGAGAGGGAGGGGGAGACCCTGCCTGCCTATTCACGTCCATGATCTGCCTTATTTTGGTCACATTCCAGCAGAAACTTGTCTGCAGGTCTGGTGACAACATGTTACACAATTTCTTCTGCTGACACAACCGTTTGATGAGGGGATCCGTTTCACTGAGAAATACATCATCATGCTTCTTGTGACAACAGTTTTCATAGTCTATGGGGAGACAGACTGGCTCTTGATGCATAGATAATAAAACATGAGCTATTTCCATCTACAAACTCTTTACCATTCTGTAATTGCATTTTAGATAATTCTTTATTGTCTAGCCAGTGACTCACTGTCTTGTCTTCAGTTGGGTCCACTTTTTACTTTATTTTCCTGATGAACATTTGACCAATACTGTATAGTTTTACCTTCTAGTTTTAAGAGTTTTTATTCTTTATTGTGACTAAGTTATTCTAATAGTTTCTAAGAGTTTATGCCTACATGTAACCTATGAAATTGCTAAATCTTTTAGTATATCATTGCTTTGCATTGTTTTTTCAACTAGTGGCAGTTCTCTGTGTAAGGGGAGATTTCCAAATAGCCTGTGTCACCTTTCTGACCTCTGGGTTAGTCAGCAGCTGCCGTGTTGTAACCTGAAATTCCTTCCTTAGGGTAAATATGACCTTTTTTGATCTCCACGGTTATTCTGAGTTTGGTTCCTGTTTCAACGATAATGATTTCCTCTCTTGTCAGTTGGAGGTGGCCTAAACCACAGCTGCTAACCAACCAGTGGAATGTGCATTAACATCATAAACAGTCTTTTGCCCTCCAGATTGTCCTCCATTTGGCTGAGTGCGGGGTGATCTCCCTCTCAAGCCTAGGGTCACAAAAATAACTCACATGGGGATATCTAAATGGCCCTTCTATCAATCAGCATTTTGTCTTTCTAATCATTACCTTGTACATTTCAGTTGGCTATGTTCATGTTTTCATTTAGAAATATACGACAACAACTTTACAGGCTTAGAGGCTTAAACACAACTTTACAGGCTTAGACACAACTTTACAGCCTTAAACACAACTGTGCAGGCTTAAACACAACTTTACAGGCTTAGACACAACTTTACAGACTTAAACACAACTTTACAGGGATACCTTTACAGGCTTAAACACAACTTTACAGGCTTAAGTCCAATGCACACGGCGGGCGATTTTTGCCAGGCGACCGACAGAATTGTATCGCGTCCATTGTTATGAATGAGAGAACCCACACGGCAGGAGATTTTAGAGCGATAATCTCGCAGCAACTTCTGTCGCCTGGCTAAAAATTGCCTCGATCCTATTTTTTTAGGTGACGGCAGGCGACACAGCAAGGACAATGAGGAAATAACACCACTTCTACAGTAGAAGTAGTACAGAAGTTCTACTGGTGTATCATTTGTACACCATTCATTTATCAATACATTCATTGATCAATAACCTACGTATTATTAACATGCTACTTATGTTCATTATTATTAACAGGAACAATTTTAATAAATAACGTTAGTTGGAGAAGCTATAGTGGCCGTTTGTCATTAACTAATAAATTGACAATGCGCCACGATGCACCTACTAGATGTTTTTATACTCGGGTAACAAAAGAAGTTGTGGATGTTGACAGAGTTTAATGTCCAGGCTCCAGCTGATGTAGTTTATAAGGTTTATTGTCCAAAGAAAATGATGGTTGAGAACAGAACAGCGTCTTCCGTGAAAAAACATTCTCTCTCAGCAGGTGCATAACAATACTTGTCCAATTGGTGGTAGTGAACGTATTGTAGCGATCAGTCATGCAGTAATGTCAGGAAGAATGAGGAGAGGTTGTATTCGTATATGGTGGTTTAATTCCAGCTCAATATGGGTTTTACAGGTTAATACTTCCCTCGTAATGCACAACACAGCTACATATGCCTGCTTCACGACAACCTAACGTCCGGTCCGTCCTCCCATATCTCCCGGGGGGAAACAAGTAACAACACCCCCCAGCTAAACAGAGCGACACATAATAGCTTATTATACATGTGAACGGTCGGGTCTGGTGTGGGGTGCTAAGCGATTGTCGTTGATTGTCGCCCGCCGTGTGCATTGGAATCTAGACACAACATGCTTAAACCAGTGCACGTGAGCGGTGCGGCGCGTGAGCGGCGCGGGGAGCGGAGCGGGCGGTTTTGACATGAGCGAGGAGTGGGTTTTAAAATGGGTCGGCGAGACGTCCGGAGCGAGAGTTCTCCTTCGCTCCAATCCACTCCAGGCCGCTCACAGTGGTTTAACACTGATGTAATATACATGTAGTACAATGCCAAAGCAACAGATGGCGATGTACAAACATGAAGGCCATTTTCAACCAATGAGAAGGGTGAACCTGTGTTATCCTGTTCAGGCTTTGTCACTCACATCCTGTTAGAAAAAGTTTTGACGCCATTGTTGTTGTCGTTAGCTTACATGCTAACGTTAATGGCAGCGACCATATCGTGGCTAGGCTAGCTATCATCGCTTAATAGAGCTAGTGAATGGATAAACAACGTTATTTAACATTGCAGAATGGGTACAATTACAATGCGGCTCAATACAAACAATTGTTAAGGGGCCCAGGGGGTGTAGACTGTTTGAGCTAATTTACACCATGCTCCAAAAAGAAAAAAAAAATCTGCCGAGCGATGTGGCGCGGGGAGCGGGGAGCGCTCGATTCAAGGTGAGCGGTGAGCGAGCGGAGAACGACTTGGGGGTGGGGTCAACATGAGCGATTAGCGGAGCGGACCAAGCTTTAAAGAGCGAAGAGCGGATTTCTCGCCCACCCCGATCCGCTCATGTGGCCTGGCTTAAACACAACTTTACAGGCTTAAACACAACTTTAGTGCAGTAGTAATGCAGTACTAGTTAGCCTGGATGCAGAAAAAGCATTCGACAGTGTAAGCTGGATATTCCTATATAAAGTATTAGAGAAATTTGGACTAGACAAAAACGTGATGAAAACAATTAGGGCATTATATCAAGAACCAACGGCAAGGATTAAAGTAAATGGCAACCTGACGGACCGGATCAAACTAGAGAGGGCTACAAGACAGGGCTGTTGTCTTTCGCCGACGCTCTTCGATATATTCATCGAACCACTGGCTCAACTAATTAGACAGACCGAGGACATCAAAGGGGTGGAGATAAGGGGAACAGAACATAAATTAGGACTGTTCGCAGATGATGTGATAGTATATGAGACAACCAGACACAAGCTTCCCGACACTGATGGATTTACTGACAGAATATGGATATTACTCAGGATATAGACTTAACGTAACAAAGACACAGACCTTAACATTGAACTACACCCCAACAACAGAGATCAAAGACAAATACAAGATTAAATGGGATATGGACAGGATCAGATACCTAGGAGTGAATATTACAAGAGGGGTGGAGGGACTATACGATGCAAACTATACACAGATTAATCAGAAAATCAAACGAGACCTAGAAAGATGGACAGTAATGCCTCTAGACTTTAGCTCAAGGATCGAAATTATAAAGATGAATATATTACCAAGTTACTATACCTATTTCAGGCTCTACCTTAATACCACAAAGCCAGTTCAGGGAATGGAATAAACAGATATCAAGATTCATATGGGGGGGGGGGGGAAAGGCCAAGGATAAGATATGTGACTCTACAATTACCAAAGGAGAAAGGAGGAATGGCAATACCTAGTTTAGAAGATTACTACTACGCAGCACAGCTGATAATAGTAACATGTTGGTGCAACGAGAACTATGAAGCCAAATGGAAAGACATAGAAACAAAAAATGAGGGACTCAAAGTGCAGGCACTAATAGGAGACAGGGAGCTATACAGAAGAAAGGAACAACTAATAGACCCAATTACCAAATTCACTATAAATATATGGAACAAGACAGTAAAGGAATACAAGCTAGAAAAAGAAACCAAGATACTGAGATGGATAACGCACAACAACAAATTTAAACCAGGGAAAGAATATCATGGGTTCAAAAGATGGGAGAGGGGGGGCATAACAGCAATATGTACAATGACAGAAGGAGGGGAGATCCAGACTCTACAAAAATTGAAAGAAAGATTCGGACTAGAGAATAGCGACCACTTTAGATATTTACAGATTACGGACTACTACAACAAGGAAATAAAACTAGACAAAGACAGAGATCAGAATGGGATAATTAAGATAATGGTAAAAGCATACGAAGGAAGGAAGGGGGGGGGGGGGTATCAGCACTATATCAGGCAATAATGGACAGCAAGGACATCACAACCAAATATATAAAGGAAAAGTGGGAGAAGGAATTAGAAACGGAGATAACAGAGGAATAATGGTATAACAAAGATACAACACACAATCACAGGGTCAAGGATATGGAGGGAGTTTGGGTGGAAAAACATAATTCGATTTTTTACACCAGAAATACAGGGCAACTATACACCAACACAGAAACCATGCTGGAGCGAATGTGGACAGGAAGTAGCAAACCACACACACATATTCTGGGGATGTCAGATAATAAAGAACTATTGGGAAGAGATAGGAGGGATAATAAATGAAATAGTAGGATATGAAATACCCCAGACAGGACAAGTATTGTATTTAGGCAACTTAACACAGGAAGGAATTCAGGGGAAAGACATATACTTGATTAAGATATTACTAGTAGCAGCCAAGAAAGCACTGACAAAAATGTGGTATAGAGTAGAAGCACCGACGAGGGAACAATGGACAGAGATAGTGGGTGGCATACAGGAAATGGAGAGAATCACACATAGGCTGAGGCTACAAGACGAGACGTTTGAGTCAAAATGGGAGAAGTGGGAAGAGTATAGGAAAAAAAGAAACGACATCACAGGAGAGTGAAAAGGAGACAAGAAGAAAAAACGAAACGAAAATAAACTATGAAGGTACCAAAGAACCCATGTAATTTTTTTTTTTTATTGTTTATCTCTTTTCTTTGTTTTTGTTTTGCTTTGTTTTTTCCTTTTCCCCTTTAGTGCATTTATTTTAGGTCAACGCGTCATTCGATTTTGATATACATTTTTCTACTATCAGCTATATCTTTTAGTTCTTATCTATCGAATTGTATTGTACTGTTGTTTATAATTTTGACCACCAATTGTATTAGTGTATGTGGATGTTTTGTTTGTAAATCAAAAAACTGAAAATAAAAATGTAAGTATAAAAAAAATAAACACAACTTTACAGGCTTAAACACGACTGTACAGGCTTAACCCTTTACCGGTCACTTGTTGAAATACCTGGAAATTCACAATTTCAACTCTAGAATGTTATTTTGGTACTATTTCAAAAGTTATCTACAATTTTGAAAAATTTGATCCCACCCTGTAAATTAAGGTTAACCGAAGTGTCCGTTAACCGGCCATCTGTAACGGTTCCAGGGAGGACAATGTAAACAGTGGCCACAATGTAAACAGTGGTCACAATGGGGACAGTGGTCTCCTACCTGGTATCCTACCTCCCTCTAGTGGCCACCAGCAGATGGTTCAGATGGTGCAGGCCATCATCACACCTGTGTTGACTATTATGATTAATATAATTAATGTGATTTCATGGTGTGTGTTATTGAATGTCCCTTCCCTTGTGTGATATGGTTCCCCTGTCTGTTTGTGTTTTGTAATATACTTTTGTGTTTAGTTGGTATGTTGTGTTTTAGACTGGCCTGGCCAGGTGTGGCCAATTGTAATTATTCAGTGTATATATGTGTGTTCGGTCTAACTTGTCGCTCTGTGTGGCGTCATACCTCCGTTCTCTCTTGTTCCTGTCGACGCCTCCTTACCCTGTAGTGTTGTTGTCTAAGTAAGTGTTCGATAAGTATTTTGTTTTGTTGCCTTTTCTTTTCGTGTTCACAGTTTCGTTGTTCCTCAGTGCCAGCTAGGCTGTGCCTGTTTTGTTCTTTTGTAAAAGCAGTTTCGTTGTTCCTCAGTGCCAGCTAGGCTGCGCCTGTTTTGTTCTTTTGTAAAAGCAGTTTCGTTGTTCCTCAGTGCCAGCTAGGCTGCGCCTGTTTTGTTGTTTTGTAACGTGCCCTTGTTTACCGGCTTGCTCTTCAATACAAATCATTATCTTCTACTCCCTCGTCTCTGCCTCCTGTCTCATCATTTGAAATGTATTAGAATGATAAACCCCTTGAGATATGCTATCTCGTTTTCGAGGGGGTCCTTAACATAGGATACAAAACATACAATACAATACATAACAAAACAAAACACAGGACAACAAATACACTTATACAGATGCTCTCCCAAGCTCACCCCCACAATCCACACTGATTCCTCCCAAGAGGATCACCAATATATGTTCCCTTATAAAACACATACAAAATTATAATTTGATCTATAAACAACATGTAAGCCCTAACACAGTAAATCAATAACAGGTGCAAGTAGTCTGTAGATGAGTCAACAGAGATATCTTGAATAACCGGTAAGAAGTGAGAGATCTGAGTGAACTAGGCAGTTTGTTCCAATCAGCTGGTGCTTTATATTTAAAGGCAAGTTGACCAATAACTTTGGTGGTTCGAGGTATAGTAAAGAAAGGATGATCCATGTGTCTTAAATTATAGGTTGAACTATATGGTGTTAAGAACTAATTAAAGTAAATACATTTGTAAACAAAAAGCAACCAATGAAAATGTCTTCTGAATTGGGGAGAAAGCCAGTTTAACGACTCAAACATAAGACAGTGATGGGTTCTATAAGGGCACCTCAATATAAATCTGCAAACACTATTATAAGTGACATTTAAAGGACGGAGATTTGTTAATGTGGTGTTCTGATAGACTATGTCTGCGTAGTCCACTATTGGAAGTACCAGCTGTATAATAAGATAAGATAAGATATTCCTTTATTGATCCCCTTGGGGAAATTCAGGCATCATAGCAGCATGGGGGAAGGGGGGGTGTACAGGTAGTAAAAACAACACAAGCAGTGTAAACAAATAGGTCAATATAATTTACTATCTAACTAACTGAAATATATATTCACAGTATTCACAGTGCCACATACAGATGAAGCCCTTCAGAATCAGGTCCCTTCTGCCACTCCTATGTCACTTTAGAACTAGCACTCAGGTGTTAATTTTCGGGGGCTGGTGGCCGTAAACAAATGGAGGGTACTTAACTTAAGTGCTTCCCCAGGGAGGGGGTCAGGGGCTACTGCCCTCAGACCCCCAAGATCATTTTTATATGGGCAGTCTGACTTGGGGTACTGACCATATATTAGTGTTGCAATGCATGATAAATAAACAGTGAAAAAAACTAAGAAAACTGATGGGGCTGGGACATTTGGGACGAATAAAAATGTAAGATGAAAATCTCCCCAGCCTGTGGGAGGCAGTGGAGGTGTGAAATCTGGCCCGGTCCAGAATAATAGGAGTCACAAAATCAGTTTGGAGTGGAGTGGTGGAGTAGTGGTAGAGTAGCAGTAGATGCTTGATTTCTAAGGGCTTTATCTGTAAGGTGCAGTATGCATAAGGTAGTGTTATAATTTACTATCTAACTAACTGAAATATACATTATTCACAGTATCACAGTATTCACATAAGGTGCAGTATGCCTAAGGTAGTGTTATTGTCCTCCTTGGGTTCCTATTAGTTCTAGTCAATGTCTGGCAGCAGTCGCTGCCCACTGTTGTGGCGCCTGATGGCCGCTGGTATGAAGGACTGTCCGAGGCGGTTAGTTGAGTGTCGGGGGGGTATGAGTCTGTGGCTGAACGTGCTTCTCATCTTGACTAGCTCGTCGTAGAGAGGGTGGTAGGGGTTCTCCAGGATTGCAGCCAGCTTCCTTTTCATCCCCCTCTCTGCCGTCACCTCTAGTCTAGGTAGCTCGACTCCCACCATGGAGCTAGCCTTCCTCACCAGCTTGTTGAGCTTGTTGGTGTCCCTTGAGTTGATGTAGCCTCCCCAGCATGCCACAGCATAGAAGAGGACGCTGGCCACTACAGACTGGTAAAATGACTGCAGCAGTCTATTGCACACATTGAAGGAGCTGAGTCTCCTTAGGAAGAACAGCCTGCTCTGTCCCTTCCTGTAGAGGGCCTCTGTGTTATCCGACCAGTCCAGTTTATTGTTCAGGTGTACCCCAAGGAATTTATATGAGTCCACCACCTCCACTTCCTCCCCTCGGATGGTGATGGGAATCGGGGGGGGGGCCTCTTCTTGCCCCTCGGGAAGTCCACCACCAGCTCCTTGGTCTTACTGGTGTTTGTGGGGTGGTTGCTGTCGCTCCACCCCACAAAGCTCTCCACCATGTAGCTTACGATGGAGGAGTCGTCGGAGAACTTCTGCAGGTGGCACCCGCTTGAGTTGCGGCAGAAGTCTGAGGTATAGAGGGTGAAGAGGAAGGGTGACAGCACAGTTTCTTGGGGGGCGCCAGTGTTGCTCATGTTATGGGAAATATTCTGTAATATTTCCCATCTGTAATGGGAAATATTAAAGGACAAAACGATGAGCCGTTTATATAAATCATTCTGAGTCGTTATTAAAAATAGAAACATAGTTTATTTCATCTGTGGCCACAAAATTAAAGTTCAGTTTACAGTCAGAGACAACATGTGTTCACACACTGAATCTGACCAGCAAAGTGACAAAGAGCTCTGGTCAGACGTACATTAAATACACAGTTGTCAGACGTAACATAACAACAGATATGATGATGAAAGTATAAAATGGCCCAGTTAGGAGAATCAACCTTGGCTAGGCGGTGATGTTCACGATGTTCTGGAATGTTTAACTGGAATGTTAAACAACCTTGCTAGCAGAGGAAAAGATTTAGGTCAAAAGTCATCTTCTCCTCACATTAAAGGGACCGTAGTCTCTGCCAGTGTCTGACTAGCAAGCTGTACAAAGATAAAATGATATCTCAACACAGATCTATAATGACATGATAATATTTTCTACGACACTCCACCATGTTTGATAATATAGATTACATAATCACTTATCATAACAATTAAAAATATTATCAGAAATAGGGAGAAAAAAAACAATCTTTATTACATCAACCAACCCCTAGAGGGAGACATTAGTCCACACATAATCGTTATCCTCCGGACAGTCGATCACCCCTTAGATGACGTAGGGGCATTGGCATGATGAGCGATGCGTCGTTATGACGTTCGTGTCTCTTTGCAAATGTTCAATGTATCAGACCATGGATTCTATACTACCAGATCGAGCCCCCAGCCCCAGTTGACAGGTGACCATCTCTGGTGGTCGAAGGATTCAGAATACAGTGTCCAGTCTCTGGTTTGGTTAAGGGTGGAGCAGATGTACCATATTTCTCCAACCACCAAGCTGGAAAATAGAATCACAAAAAAAACAGGAAAGTATCTCGCAAAAGAACATTTCCCATACAAACTTATTCAAAACAAACATCCTGAAAAACCCTTTCAGTAGAGCGAAAACAGATAACAGCAGGAAACACATGACTGCTCTTCCCAGATGAAAAGATCAAGGCTGCTATACTCCCACAGAGCAGAGAGATAGCAAAACAAAACAACTATCAGACTCTGAGAAAACATTACTGCAGCGTCTGTTCCCATACAAACGTCATGGTGAGAAGAGAAAAAGATAATAAAAATGACCTACTGCACCTTTAAAAATGTCTGAAGTTTTGCTTAAATTACTAATATCAATACATTTTTATGAGATAGCTGCAGGGCTGCTCATCTAAGAGCAGAGCAGATAAAACAAAAAACAAAAACAGGAAACACTTGACTTTGAATGTATACAAGAATGAAACATAATCACACAAAACAATGAAATGCACATCTGTAGCGAGAAATGCGAGGCCTGTTAACGCGATCCGTAACAGGCTGAGATCCAGACGCCACCGTACACCACTGCCCAGTATATTGCTAGCCAATGTACAATCAATAGACAATAAACTGGATGACATCCGAGCAAGGATTCAATATCAAAGAGACGTTAGGGACTGCAATGTCCTTTGCTTCACCGAAACATGGCTCACACCGGAGGTTCCAGATCACGCAATTCAACCAGCGGATCACTTCTTTATCCATCGCAAGGATCGGTCATCAGAGTCCGGTAAACAACGTGGAGGAGGTATTGCCTTCATGTTTAACAAAAATTGGAGTGATCCAACGAACGTGAAGGAATTATCCAACCACTGCTCCCCAGAACTGGAATATATAACCATCAAGTGTCGTCCTTTCTTCCTCCCGAGGGAGTTAACGGCGATCGTCCTGATCGGAGTGTATATTCCACCGCAAGCCAGCAACAAGGTTGCGCTCTCCAGACTACACGACGAGGTAAATAGAATACAAGTGGCTAACGTTAACGCCGCCATTTTAGTACTGGGAGATTTCAATAGCGCCAATCTGAGAAAGGTATTGCCTGACTTCTATCAGCATGTGACTTGCAACACCAGAGGCGGTAACATCCTAGATCACTGTTACACGCAATTTAAAGGTGGCTACAAGGCTCATTCTGATAGTGGCTTTGGTAAATCAGATCACGCGTCAATTTTTCTTTCACCAAAGTACAAACAGAGAATTAAAAGTACTCCCGTAGTCTCCAGAGAGGTGCAGAAATGGGATCTGACGTCAGAAGAGACGATCCGGTCAGTGTTTCACCACACAGACTGGATTGTGTTCCGCGACACAGATAACATTAATGCCTACACGGAGACAGTGCTGGACTATGTTTGTACTAGGGTGAAAGAAACAATCCCCACTACCAAAATGAAAGTTTACCCAAATCAAAAACCCTGGGTAGACAAATCCGTCCGTGAAGCTCTGAGAGAGCGCACCAAAGCATACAATGACGGCCTAGTGGCAGGCAACATGAATGACCACAAGGTGGCGCGACACAACGTAAGGAGGACAGTGTCAGAGGCCAAACGGCGCTACAGGGATAAAATTGAACTCCAGTTTGAACAAGCTGACTCTAGAGCTATGTGGCAGGGGCTCAAAACGATGACAGACTACAAAGGCGCCTCCCTCAAACTGAACAGTGACATCTCCTTAGCAAACGACCTCAATACCTTCTATGCGAGGTTTGATGCTGGTAATAACAACACCAGCTCACAAGCCTCGGCAATGGGGGGGGGGGGGGGGTCGGCTGCTGATGGAGGCGCAGTGTTCAGGGTAACAGAGCATGAGGTGAGGCGGACCTTTAAAAAAGTGAATATCAGGAAGGCAGCAGGTCCGGACGGCATCCCCGGCCGCGTCCTAAAAGTCTGTGCCGACCAACTGGCCCCAGTATTCACTGACATATTTAACCTGTCCTTAGAACAGGCTGTCATCCCCACCTGCCTGAAGAAGTCCACTATTATCCCTGTACCCAAAAAATCCAAGCCTGCTTGCCTCAACGACTACCGCCCTGTAGCTCTCACCTCCATAGCCATGAAGTGCTTTGAGAAGCTAGTAAAGGGCTACATCTGCTCCTCCCTCCCCATCAACATGGACCCCCTGCAATTTGCATACCGCCCCAACAGGTCCACGGAGGACGCCATATCCCATGTGCTGCACACAGCAGCATCACACCTGGACAAGAGGCAGGGGAACTATGTGAGAATGCTATTCATCGACTACAGCTCGGCATTCAATACCATAGTCCCCTCCATACTCATAGCCAAGCTCAGGGACCTGGGCTTGGGCTATGACCTCTGCCAGTGGGTCTTGGACTTCCTGACTGGCAGACCCCAGGTGGTGAGAGCAGGCAACTGCACCTCCTCATCCATCACCCTCAACATAGGGGCCCCCCAGGGCTGTGTTCTGAGTCCCCTCCTCTAATCCCTGTACACACACGACTGTGTGGCTCAGCGGAGTAGCAATACAATCGTCAAATTTGCTGACGACACAGTGGTGGTGGGCCTGATCTCTGCCAACGACGAGAGGGCCTACCTGGAAGAGGTCAAGGTCCTGGCGGGATGGTGCCAGGAAAACAGCCTCTCCCTGAACGTCAGCAAAACAAAGGAGATGATTGTGGACTTCAGGAGGTCGGGGGTCAAGGACTACAGCCCCCTCAGCATCGACGGGGCACCGGTTGAGAGAGTCAACAGCTTCAAGTACCTCGGAGCCTACATATCCGAGGACTTGACATGGACCACACACATTAACAGTGTGGTGAAGAAGGCACGACAACGCCTCTACTTCCTCAGGCGCCTAAGGAAGTTCCAAGTCAGCCAGAAGATCCTTAAGAACTTCTACTCATGTACAATAGAGAGCATCTTGACCGGCAACATCACCTCCTGGTTTGGGAATAGCACTGCAAAAGACCGAAGCAGACTACAAAGAGTGACACGTTCAGCCGAACGCACAATTGGAGGGGGGCTCCCCACCCTCCAGAACATTTACTACAAGCGTTGCAAGGGCAAGGCTAAGAGAATCATTAAAGACTCCAGTCACCCGAACAACTGCCTCTTTGAACTGTTGCGGTCAGGCAAGCGATACCGGAGTCTCAAGGCGAGCACAGAAAGACTCAGAAGTAGCTTCTATCCCCAGGCCATCAGGCTGCTAAACGAACAATGAATGAACACTACACAACAACAACCACCAAACGCACATAGCACACACATCCACACGCACACACTCACTTTAAACAAACACACTGTAGCACCCACTCCACACACTTTATAGCACACACCCACTTTAAACAAACACACTGTAGCACCCACTCCCCACACTTTATATTTATGGATGAAGGATTGCACTACAACTCGTACACCTTACTGTAAATTGTACCTAAAATTGTACCTCATCCCATTTCTGCTTTGCACTAGATAGTACTGTACATTAGTACACTGCATAGTATTGTGTATTGTATATTATATGGTAACTCAGAACATTGTACATATGTCTATACCGAACACTGTGACCTCATTTTCTTCTTCTAAATTCATGCTATATTATGTTATTATGTTATTTGATATTATCTTGTCTAGCACAGTCTCTGGAGCGTAACAGTAAGAAGCATTTTGTATGAAAGTATTCTGTACTTCTGTATGACAACTATTAAAGAACTTGAACTTGAGAGAGAGAGAGAGAGACACATTGGAAAGAAACAACCCAAAACCAGAGCAAATTGAAATGCTATTTGGCCCTAAACAGAGAGTACACAGTGGCAGAATACCTGAGCACTGTGACTGACCCAAAACTAAGAAGATCCTTGACTAGGTACAGACTCAGCGAGCACAGCCTAGCCATCGAGAAAGGCCGCCATAGGCAGACCTGGCTCCCAAGCGAAGACAGACCCACTGCACACAAGATGAGGTGGAAACCGAGCTCCACTTCTTAACAACCTGCCCATTATACCAAGACATATACTTCCCACAAATTGCAAACACCCAAAGAGACTTTGAAAACATGGACAATAACACAAAACTCCCATACCTACTGGGAGAAATACAAGAATGTGAAATAAAGTCCATTTGAATTGAAGAGAGAGAGATAGATAGAGCATATCTGTGTGTGTTAGAAAGAGAGAGATAGAGAGAGAGCATGTCTGTTTGTGTGTGTGTGTTAGAGAGAGAGCATGTATATGTGTGTTAGAAAGAGAAAGAAATATATAGAGAGAGAGAGAGAGAGCATGTCATTTTGTGTGTTAGAGAGAGATATAGAGCATGTCTGTGTGTGTTAGAAAGAGAGAGAGAGAGAGAGAGAGAGAGAGCATGTGTGTTTGTGTGTTAGAGAGAGAGAGCATGTCTGTGTGTGTGTGTTAGAGAGAGAGCATGTATGAGAGAGATAAGCAAGACAGCTAAGATGAGCTCCTGAAGGATATTCAACTTTTAATGGAAGAACAAAACAGAAGGAAAAGATAACTTCACAAAGCAACATGAATATACATAGATCCAAAAGGACAAAGATCAACACTTAAACGGGGCTACCGTGGACAGGGTGAGCAGCTTTAAGTACCTGGGGGTCCACATCTCAGAGGATCTGACATGGTCAACACACATAGACACAGTATTAAAGAAAGCGAAGCAGCGCCTCTACCACCTGAGACAGTTAAGGAAGTTCAGAGTATCGGGGAAGATACTCCAGTCCTTCTACTCAGGAGCTGTAGAGAGCATCTTGACCGGAAACATCACTGCCTGGTATGGAAACAGCACGGCACAGGACAAGAAGGCCCTACAGAGAGTGGTGCGCTCAGCCGAGCGTACCACGGGTATTACGCTACCTCCCCTGCAGGCTCTATACAACAAGAGGTGCAAATCCAGAGCCTGCAGGATAATGAAAGACCCCCACCACCCCAATAACAGCCTGTTCCAGCTGCGAACCCCAGCTACTAGGACGGAGAGGCTTAGGCTCAGCTTCTTCCCCCAGGCCATCAGAGCCTTGCACAATGAACATTGAGCGCCACAGAACACTGAACTATCCACACATAAGTACACATGAGCACAAACACGACACGCACGCTGTGCACGCTCACACACTAGCAGCCACTTTAACACTTTAACAAGAGCGGGCACACACTCATGCCGCACACACGCACACTTATGGCCAAGAGGAAAGGCCACTTTAAATTAGTATAACAACAGGAACAGTGTATTGCACTACTAAAGCTACCTAGCATGTCCTATATGCTCTGTAAATAACTATGTACAGATACCGAATGTCACACCATGTTACCTGTTACCTGTTTATTGCACAATGTTGTTTTTTTATTGGATTCTATTATATGTTGTACCACTGTATTGCACATCGTCGCGGGCAAGACCACCCGCATTTCATTGTATACTTGTATGCCGTGACAAATAAAACTCTTGACTTGACTTGACTTAAATCCAAAGAGAAGAGGGTCTATCCCAGAGAAAACAAAGTAGCAAGGAGCCACGGCCGACATCAGCTAAATAGGCTAACTGCAAACAGAGTAGCCAGGTACTGACACCAGGTACACACCGTTCGCTACCACAGCTAGCCGGCCCGTTTGGCTCAATATAACATTAGCTACGTTAGCTAGCCGGCCCGCTTTGGCTCAATATATCATTAGCTACGACAGCTAGCTGGCCCGTTTGGCTCAATATAACGTTAGCTACGTTAGCTAGCCGGCCCGCTTGGCTCAACATAACATCTACGACAGCTAGCCGGCCCGCTAGCTCAACATAACGTTGGCTACGATAGTTAGCCGGCCCGCTAGCTCAACATAACATTAGCTACGATAGCTAGCCGGCCCGCTAGTTCAACATAAGGTTAGCAACGATAGCTAGCCGGCCCGCTGGTCCAACAGAACGTCAGCTACGATAGCTAGCCGGCCCGCTGGCTCCACATAACATTAGCCAACATAACAATAGCCATGATAGCTAGCCGGCCCGAGAGAGAGAGAGAGAGAGAGAGAGAGAGAGAGAGAGAGAGAGAGAGAGAGAGAGAGAGAGAGAGAGAGAGAGAGAGATATCTCCACGGCGGGAATAGAATAGAGTGCATTAAAAACTCACCAAACGCCCAAGAGGATGGAGACAACCGTGTGGAGTTGACGAAGTTCATCTGCCGAACGACCGTCCTCTTCATCTTGGCATAACAATGCTGCACGCGCTCTCTCTAGGTTAGCTAACGCTAGTTAGCCTTTAGCTATGCTACTAGCCGACATGGCTATCCCGACTGAACCACACGTTAGCACTCGATATTATAACGTAGCTAAAGCTAACTAGCTGTCCCTGCCTTTAGCTAAGCCGACATGGCTAGCCTGACTGAACTGTCTAACATGCAACAACTTTCATCTTCAGTCCATCTGCCGAATGACCGTCCTCTTCCTCTTGGCTGACATAACCTCCAATGCTGCACGCGCAAAATAGTCAGACGCAGCTGACGCACGCCGGCCGACTGTACACATGTAACCCCTACCTTCGTTGAAACCAATAGTATGTCTGCTGCAGAGCCCCAGAGCTCCAATAGTGAGTTTGTCTGCTGCAGAGCCGCAGAGCCAGGAACAAGTCAGACACATTCTACAAACGTGTCTAATGTGAAATATATAAGCATATAAGCAAAACTAGATTTTAGGTCTGTGATGAAAAAGGGCCTCGCGGGAAGGGGGGCCTCACAATTTTTTTTTTTTTTTTTTTTTGTGCAAGGCCCCCCTTCCCGCGAGGCCCTGTGCGACCGCACTGCTCGCACACCCCCTGAGGCGGCCCTGTGTAGCGTGTGTTTAAACTTGCCTCATTTGTTGAATCTCAGGTAGGCCCTCCCTTCTCCGCCATCAAACACCCCCGGGCCGATCCAGTCCGATGGTTCCCTCGGTCGTCCAGATGGTCTGTTCTCTCGCACTGTCCCTGGTTCGTTTCACAACTGAAACAGGCTAACTGTCTTTTAAAAGCCTGCTGGTTAGGATTGAACTGTCACTTAGTTCTTTATCTTCGGCCAGTGACAGGCCAGCTGTTAGCAGTGGTGTTAGCTGGTAGTACCAGAGTGTAGCAAGCTGGACAGCTTTCTGCCTCCTAGTTCGAGCAGTAGGCCAGCTGTTGTCAGCTGTTGGGCAGTGTCTGATGGTCCTAGCTCAGGGGTCAGCAACCTTTACTATCAAAAGAGCCAATTTTCCCCCGTCCCACAAAATAAAATGCTCAGGGAGCCGCACAACCTATTTACCCTTAAAATGAAGATAACACAGTGTATAACATTTTATATATCCCCAAGCATACCCCACATTTAGCATAAAACGCCTGACAATTGCATACCCAAAGTAATTTGCGATTTATTATACTTTATACGTATAGTACACAGTTTGTTGCATTAATAGGATTATAAAGCAACAAAAAGAAAAATTTTGACTTTTTAATTGCTGTTTTTACCTGTTATAACAAAGGAAAACCTCAAACTCTTATGAAGTGGAGAAAAAATACTGGCTGTGTAGACCTATTTTTTAATAAAAAACAGAAGAGGAGACAAAACACTGGTGTCTGTAGACCGACTTTGAAATAAAACCCTGAACTATTCAGGTATATTTGAGTCCTTCCCTTATTTGTGGAACATTTATAAAATAAAAGTAGTCTACTTTGAAAAAAGACTACCATGTGTACTGTAGACCTACTTTGAAATAAAACACAGAAAAGGAGAAAAAACACTTGCATCTGTAAACCTACTTTGAAATAAAACCCTGAACTATGCAGCTCTATTAGAGTCCTTCCCTTATTTGTGGAAAATCTATAAAATAAAAAGTAAATTTTTCGTTGTTCGCAAATTTCGCACCACATATCAGGCATACAGGTAAGCCTTTTGTTGACTAAATATCTTAGTTGATGAAATATTTTTTCATTTCAGTGTCACAGGATGACATCGATATCCAAAAAAAGAAAAAAAAAAAAAAGTTTTTGTTTGTTTTTGGGCCAGGGAGCCGCAGCTGATTGGCTAAAGAGCCGCATGCGGCCTTGAGGCCGCAGGTTGCCGACCACTGTCCTAGCTGTAGCTCATAGCTGCGTAGGTCGTGTCCAGCTGCAGAGTAGAGCAGGCTGGTAGGCATATGCTTCTCCGGGCACAGCTTCCTCTCACTGGGGCAGTGGTCAGTAGGGCCGGCGGGCATTGGTTTGGCACAGAGATGGAGGACCCCCCCTGAGAAACCACAAAGGAGAGGGGTACATAGGTGTACGTGGGAGAGAAGAGACAAAGGAGAGAGATGTGAGTGCCAGCTGGAAAACAGATATCTCACTATTCATTCTCTTTTTTTTATTTTAATTTTTTTCAGCCACGCTTTTAGAAGATTTGCCCGTTATCACATTTCTTTCATTCAAATCATATTCATAGTGTTTACAGTGCAATACAAATTTTCTGAATTACTGTTCAACAATTCAAAGTCGTCTTAACCTCTGTTCTGTATCACAGTTAAAAAAACATGACAGTCTTCTCGATACACACACATATTACAATAGACAGAACTCTATTCCTATTATTATTATTATTATTATTATTATTATTATTATTATTATTATTATTATTATAAATTTTTTTCAGCCACGCTTTTAAAAGATTTGCCCGTTATCACATTTATTTCATTCAAATCATATTCATAGTGTTTACAGTGCAATACAAATTTTCTGAATTACTGTTCAACAATTAAAAGTCGTCTTAACCTCTGTTCTGTATCACAGTTAAAAAAACATGACAGTCTTCTCGATACACACACATATTACAATAGACAGAACTCTATTCCTATTATTATTATTATTATTATTATTATTATTATTATTATTATTATTATTATTATTATTATTATTATTATTATTATTATTATTATTATTATTATTATTATTATTATTATTATTATTATTATTATTATTATTATTATTATTATTATTATTATTATTATTATTATTATTATTATTATTATTATTATCTGTTTACACACAAAAAATTGTAGAAAGGACTCCTGGCCTGAAGTCAGGTAATTCTATTTCCTCAACTCAGCTCCAACGAGCAGAGCAGTTTAGTACTCTCATACCCTAGTTATATTATCGTACTTGGCCATCGCGTCCCGCTCTTAAGCCATACCGAGATATACCTCATCTCTGTACCTACTGTACACCATCAACGAAAAACAAATACACCCATCACCTGCCAGGCCCCGCCCCTATAGAGGCGTACTCTATAAAATACTAGGCATGGTCACCACTCACTCTTCCTCTATTTCGTTTCCATCATAGCGGTCGCAAGTCGCCCTATGTAACTAGTGCTATGAAAAGATTAGAGAAATTGCGTAATGTTGAATGCTTACCGGAGGTTTGCTTACCCCTGGAATCTTCGGGGCATGTTTCAGCGACACGTCGGGCCTATTCTGATGTTTCCTCGTCTTGTGGCAGCAGATCGAGGAACAGCGTGCAAGGTTGGCTATCGAGCCAGCTCGCACACAGGTGAGCCCTGTGTCATCAAGCATTGATGCTAGTGTTAGGAATGCTGGTTTGTTTTGTTACACAACCATGTTGTGTGTCGGCGCCAGGGGTGGGATGGTTTGGTGAACGTTTCACTGCAGTGGACGGGTTCCAAGCGATCCTGGAAGCGTGCTGCTAAACAACTAATGCTAACGCTAAATGCTAATGCTAATGCTAAATGCTAACACTACTGCTACGCTGTTCTAATGTCTCCGCCGTGGGATGTTGCCGCTTTTCCCTCCTCTTGCCCGGTTCATCAATGAAGGTCAGTCGGTAGCTAATGTGGGGGTTTTGCTGAGTCCTATTTTACCCTTTTTATGGGTAAATGGGTTGACAACAGGGTGTGCCGTGGCTAGGTAGCCTAGCCAGGTAGCGTTAATCCTGTGCCCCGGCGGGGTTTGAACGGTGTTCCCACCCGGAAGCCGATGCTTGAGGCTCGGCGGGTGGCAGTAGAGCTGACTGTTTTCTGTCCATAGTAGCGTTGAACGCTATGCTATAGTGCGCTACTGTTTTGTGCTGTCTCTCTGCTACGAGAATGTCTGTCCATGCTACAGTTTTCTCTCCTCTCAACCATTCATGCTGACGGTCAATCGGTGTCTATTGGGGGAGTAGTGCGGGGGGGGCTTTGTTTACCTTCATGGGTAAATGGGCTAAGGTCTGGGGCTGGTGTGCTGTTGTGAATATTATGAATGAATGCGGGACTGGTTCTCTCTGGTCCGCCTCCCCTTAACGTTGTGTACATGGGCTTGCTCATTCTACAGTATTTTCGTGGTGTTAGTTCATTTATTCATTAACCCCTTCATGGTGCACACCACAGTGGAGGTTGCTGTTTGCAACCACCACTGGTGCTCCGTGTTAACATCAGCCCTTTGCTTTTGACATATCGAAACAGTGCCCCGCCCGGCCGACGCCATGAGGTGGGTCGGCCTGGCGAGTGGCTGGTGGGCTGCTAAAGCCTGTACCGCCACGGTATGGAATTGGCAGCGGTTAGTAACTGTGTTCGAATTGCTGTTTTTTCTATAAAAAAATGGTGTCTGGTGGCGGGGCCTTGAGGGCCAGCCGACGTAGACACATCGCGCGAGGTTGTTGACGTTATTAGCTTTGACCTAGCCGCAAGCTATAACCGCTCAGGGTTCCCCTCTCCGCAGAGGATTTTGGTCTTCTGCTGGAGCGCGGGCGGTATTGTCCTAGGCCCCACACCGCCTCACACCGCGCAGCCAGAAGAAGAGAGAGCACGGCCTCGTCAGCGGCGATGACGAGGCCCTCGACAGGCGGCCATGTTTTTCCCCCGCCAGCGGTATCCTGGGCGTTGAATCGACAGGTGTCCACAAGGCCGACGGCCATGTTGGATGGGCTCGGCTTGAAAAACAAGGCGTCGCCGTCCTGCCGCGAGCAGCCCGCTCTCCGATCACTCCCTCCCCCAACACCAGCGGAAAAAGGGGGCTCTGATTGTTTCCTTTGGCTGCGGGCCGCGTGCCTTCGTTGAAGCGCGGGCGGCCCCACTTTTCGCTTCTCATGGGGACAGGGGCTGACACCCAGTTGATGGCTGAGCCTGGGTCTGTCCGTGAGAATGTTGTGCTGTCAAGCGGCTCCCACACCATAAGCTGTGTTGGTTGAGCCTAGTGTTACGTCTGTCAACTATAAGTGTTGTCAGCAGGGGGGCTCGAAACCTTTTGAGGCACACAGTGCAGGCTTCCCCGGCCTCGCCTTCGCCAGGCCAGGTATCATGTTGGTGCCTCCCACTCCTGAAAGATTGGCAGTGGTCTCGCAGGCGCGCGTGATTTGGGTGGTAGTAATATCACTGCAGGGCTACGGTGGGTAGGAACCCATGGGGTCCTCACGCCTTGCATGTCCGGCTGCAGAACAACTCCTCAGCATGTTCTGGAGGGGTTTTCAGTGGGGGGGCTTTTGTCACCTAGATTGATGTCAGCTTCCCCCGTATCAAACAGGCCCTTTCTGTCGGGGTCCTCCCCTTTGGGTGCGATTGCCTCGTGGGTAGTGTCAGGTTCCGACCCGACTCCACGGAACGCTCTGCTCGCAAGGGTCCAGGGTTGGTCTACGCACAGCGGGTGGGACCGGGCCGACTATCTACAGTTCCTGGCGGACCTGCGCCACATGGCGGCGGGTGCGTTGGGAGTGTCATCACATATGACTACGGCAGTACCATATGTCGAGGTGGATGGAGAGAACGCTGAGGCGGGGACTTGTGTTTACACAACCCCACCCATTTTCGGGTTTGGTACAGAACCTATTGTCAGGGTCACCAGCAGTGACAGCTCTGGTCAACGAGATCCAATCTCTGTGGACGAAGCAAGCCATTGTCGTGGTGTTCTCCTCCCGGTGTTCTCTGGTGCCTGAGAAATCGGGAGGGGGGGTGTCAGACCCATGCTGGACCTGTCCCATGGGAAGGTTCAGCATTTTTTGGATCGTCTCCTACCTGTTGAACACTGTCAGGTGGGGGTCTGGTTCTCCTCCATAGACCTGTAGGATGCGTATTCGCATCTCCGATCTTCCATCCTAGGGCTTACCTACGCTTCCTTTGCAGGGTTAGCGTATGAGTACCAGAGGCTGCCGTTCGGTTTTCTCTGGCTCCCAGCATCTTCACCAAGTGCGTGGAGGCCGCACTGGGGCCTCTGCGTCGTCAGGTGTTACGAAGTGTATTCTGCCCTGACGACGTTCTGGTCCTTCGCGGTCAAGGTGGATCGTCGGGTCTCGTACCAGGCAGGTCCCTACCAGCCTGGGGTTTGCTGTAGACTGGAAGTAGAGTACTCCCCTTCGCAGTCAACGGTTGGAGTGCTACGGGCATCCCTCTCAGAGCGTGTTGTCGACACGCTCGGGAGGTTCCGGCGCTGTCTCACGTCACGTTTTTCACCGACGCCTCCCTCGCTGGAGACGCGTCGGGCCAACGCAGTAGGGGGCAGCTGGCAAACCATGCTGCCCGGTCTGCGCTACGTTCAATGTGTTGGTATTGAAAGCGGTCCTTCTGGTCCTCAAACGGTGTTGATCAGGACAGACAATACGACGTCAGTGTCGTATATCGACAGACAGGGAGGAGTACGCTCCCCCCGTCTGCACCGGGCGGCGGGCGGCTGGCTATGGGCGTCCTCCATCTGCGAGGCCTGAGGGCTCCCCACATCCCCAGCAGGGTGAATGTGGGTACAGGTGTACTGTCGCGGGGCGGTCCTCATCCTGACGGGTGGGGATTACGTCCGGACATAGCCAGGCAGGTCTGGGACCGATGCCGTGCCGCCTAGGATTCTTTCCCCATACATCTGTTAGGTCAGTTGTTGGGACGGCTACGCCACTGTCGCGCTTACGCAGGCAGATGGCGTATGTTCCAAGAGTGGTGTAAGGCGTGGGGCAGGGACCGGTGTCCTGCCCCCTGGATACTGTCCTTGTTACCTCCAGTCTCTCCTTGATAGACTGTCGGCTTCGACGGTGAGGGTATATGCAGCAGCTATATCCTCTTATCATGAGGGATTTGAGGGTGATGTTTTGTTCAGCCACCCTCTTGTGAAGCGGTTCCTGCTTGGCACCCGACGCGTTAAGCCGGTAAAACGCTCTTTGGCTCCGAGTTGGGATTTTCAATTGGTCCTCGGTCGGTTGTCCTTGGCCCCGCTTGAGCCTCTTGAGCAAGCGCCGTTGGAACAGCTGTCGTTCAAGACCGCGTTCTTGCTGGCAGTCACCTCCGCTGAACGCGTGGGTGTGCTTTGTGCTCTCTCGGTACGACCAGAGTGCCTGTCATTCGTTCCGATTGCGGTGCCACTCTGCGGCCTAATCCTGCCTTCGTGCCTAAAAATATCCGGAGTTCCTTCCGCTCCAGGGATATTGTGGTTCAGGCGTTTCATCCACCTCCTCACGCTAGTGAGTTGGAGGCGGGCCTTCACCTGTCATGTCCGGTCCGTGCTTGGGGATTTACCTCAGCCGTACTCAGGGCCTCAGGGCTACCGATCAGCTTTTTGTCTGTTACGGTGGTTCTCGTGCCGGTAAGGCACTATCGAAACAGCGCCTGTCCCATTGGTTGTGCGAGGGCATTGCCCTCTGCTACACGTTGGCCGGGCTGGATCCCCCTGGGGGCATCAGGGCGCACTCCACTCGTGGGGTGGCGGCCTCTGCCGCTCTGCTGGGTGGGGCCTCGGTGGAGGACATCTGTGCTGCAGCTTCATGGTCCTCCCCGGGTCCCTTCGTAAGGTTTTACCTCATGGACATGACCGGGGGTTCTGTCTCCCAGGCGGTTCTGGGGTCTGTGGCCTCTCCTGCTTCCCGTCCTTTGGTAGGGTAGCAGGGGTGTGTGGGTATGGGCCACAGTGTGTTGGGTCACACGTGGTTCCGCCTGTGCTGTGTGTTCAAGGGGTTCTAGTTCCCTCTTGCTCGCACTCGGGTGGAGTTGACTGCGCCCCCCCTTCATTAGGAAGGATGGGGTGACAGGACTCCCCAACCCCTTGATGTGGGCTTACGGGTCCTCAGGGGGTGCATCTGTCGGGCCTCGCGTCTGCTCTACCCCATATCTCGGTATGGCTTAAGAGCGGGACGCGATGGCCAAGTACGATAATATAACGACAGGTTATGTATATAACCTAGTTATATGAGTACTGGCTAAGCGTCCCGCTCTTAAGCGGTCCTGAGTTCCCTTGGGGAATCTTTTCCTGGAAACGGGTTTTTTACGAGGAAGAGTGAGTGGTGACCATGCCTAGTATTTTATAGAGTACGCCTCTATAGGGGCGGGGCCTGGCAGGTGATGGTTGTATTTGTTTTTCGTTGATGGTGTACAGTAGGTACATGAGATGAGGTATATCTCGGTATGGCTTAAGAGCGGGACGCTTAGCCAGTACTCATATAACTAGGTTATATACATAACCTGTCGTTTTCCTTAGAAAACACTGTAGATTGACCAGGTAAAATAATTAAAGATAATCAACCCCTGTGGAACATACTGTCTCTTTTCCCTTTTACGGCAGGATCACCTATTCACAGCGTTCCAAAGGACCTTTTAAAACCTAAAAAAAAAAATCTCTCTGGATCACCCTTAACACAGCTATCTCCCTCTGCTAACAGCCCTAATTTACAATCCCACAGCACAGTCCCAATTCCTGCTCCTTTGTGAAAAGCAAATACAGAGCCTGCAGAGCGAAACTATTTTGAAGCCCAAAAACCCCCCACCCCTCTTCTTCGGGATGCAGACTTGAACTCAACATCTTTTATTATACTCGTGGTAGCCCTTGCACCTCGCCTTAAATTCGGCACAAGCCTAATCCCTGCCTAATACATTCGGGACGTACCAAGATTGAGAAACTATAGAAAAAACCATCGCCAGTCTACCAAGCACACAGTAATATACACAAACCGAATAGCTCTGACAGGTACCATATTCTAGTTTAGACCTCTAATTTTTTATTTAAAAACAAAAATGTTTTAAACAGAAATCGGAATGTCAACAGCTCACCGAGTGTCCCTTATCACGCGTCCACACGGATTCATGCCGGAGGTGACAGCCAAGCGGACGGCGCAGCCGGTTATCTCCCCTCCGTGTCCTGCACGGAGGAGCCTCGAGACAGGGTAGCACTCCCCCGGAATCCCAGGATTCACCTTCTCTGCAGAGTCCGTTTGGCGGCCGACCTCGTAACCCATCGGTTAAAAAAAATACATCTCTCGTCGCCATCTGTTATGGGAACACCACCTCATCTCCCTCACCCCCTCGCCCCGTCCCGACTTGGCATCCATGAAACCGCCACAGTCCAGGGGAGAGAAGGGGGAGACGAACTAACGCACCCACCAACAAAATGGCCGGCTAGTTAAAAAATCCCATAAACATCTCTCGTCGCCATTTGTAATGGGAAATATTAAAGGACAAAACGATGAGCCATTTCATAAATCATTCTGAGTCATTATTAATAATAGAAACGTTTATTTCACCGTGGCCACAATGAAAGGACAGTTTACAGACAGATACATCATGTTCACACACTAGCGTCTGACCATAAACTGACCAAGAGGTTTGGGCAGAACATAGTTTAATACACACTTGCAAGACGTAACATTATACATCAGATATGATGATGAAAGTAAATAAAAATGGTTCCCAGTTACGGGAAGTAATAATAACCTTGCTTTGGCTGGCTGGGGAGATTATTTTGGAGTCTCTTAAAGAGACACACACACATTACACTAGTTGGTCACACTGAAACATTCAAGCTGTAAAATGATAAAATGATATCTCAACAAAGATCTATAATGACATGATAATATATTCCACAGCACTCACCAGTATGTCAGAGAGAGTATAAGTATTGACCACCTGTCAGATTATGCAAAACACGCCCCCTTTAGTTTTATTGATTGTAGCCACGCCCCTTTGAACTTTGGGCTTCTCTGATTGGTCGAGAGGTTCAATGAGGCGGGACATCCGGTTTAGGAGGGGAGGGACATCCGGTTTCGGAAGAGGAGGAGTTATAGGGGCGGGGACTTCCGTTTTTAGAATTTTCTTTCAAAATAAAAGTTTTTCTAAATAAAAGTTTTTCAAAATAAACGTTTTTTTTAATTGTCCGAAAAAAGAAAAAAAAAATCTTCAAAATAAACGTTTTTTTTATTTTCAGATTAAACATTTCAGAATGTATGTGTAGGGGAATATTTTTAAGAAAAGTACAATGTATCTATCTTCACAATAAATGTATGTGGACATAAACATTTCAAATGTGTGTAGGGATTTAAGAATAAGTGTATATCTTCAGAATGTGTGTGTGTGTGTATGTGTGTTTTCTTGGATAAATGCAAGAGAGTGTTTAGACACTTGTGTTCAGAAAATGGTTGCATGGAGGATTAGAATGTTTGTGTGGGGATTAAGAAAAATACAATGTGTCTGTTTAAGTAGAGAATGCTTTCTTCCAAGTGGTATGGTTTCTACCAACCCCAAGTGGCATGCGTCTCCCCTCTGTTTCTGTCTACCTCTCAGTAGACTGAATATCTCTCCCTCTCAGTAGACTGTCTCCACTCCGTAGGCTGAAATGACATTCAGAAACACTACTGAACCTGAAACTACTGTATTCACTTTCTGTCACAGGCAACATATTTACGACCGGGTCCGACTTCCCCTTTCTGCAGAGGCGTGTGTGTGTGTGGGTGTGTGTGTGTGTCTGTGTGTGATTTTTTTTTTTAAAGAAAATGACAAATGTAATGTGCCTATATTTTAGTTTCATGGAGAATGCCCAATGCAAGAGAGTGTTTAGACACTTCACCTTAACATTTCTTTTTGTTATATTGATGTAATGTGTCTATATTTTAGTTTCTTGGAGAATATCATAATCTTTAGACACTTGTGTTCAGAAAAAAGTTTCAGAATAAGTGTATATGTTCAGAATAAAATTTCAGAATAAGTGTATAGGTTCATAAAATACAAATGTATCCCCTTAGTGATCTTTGGGTGTCAAAGTGCACCATTTCATTAGCCTGCAGGGGTCTAGGGTTTGAATGTATCGTTAATACGGTCCGGTGAAGCGTTTTATTTAAAATAGATTATTTTAAAAAGGTTGCATTACAGTGTTTTTATATTATTATTCACATTAATTATTACACTTAAAGATATGATTAGGTATAGAAGTTATATGTGATAGCTTAAAGAGTTGGGCTGAAAATAAATGTCTGTGTGGGTGTGTGTGGGGGGTGTGAATTGGGGCCCTCTTAGGTGTCAAAACACTGCATGGTGGCGTGAAGATTAGGGGACATGCAGACTTAGAGTAAAACTCTGACATATTTACAGGCAACATTCAAATACAAATGGTTTATATCATTGTAACATGAAAGTTAGTGTAGAACATTATACTCATAGCATATTTTTTGTTCACACAATGGATGGGTTCACATGAACATAATCTGACCAAAGATTTTGACAATGTATTTTTTCTTAAAAAATATTCCCCTAAACATGCTTTTGTCCTAATAAACTAACCTACACTATAACATGCAATACTTTGATGAATATTGTTACACAGCTGACAGAGTTGTATTATAATTATAATTTGGATAAAAGCGTCAGCTAAATGACTAAATCTAAATGGTGTAAAACTATTTGACAGTTTGGGACATGGTGGTGATTCTTATTTCTTATTTCGTAAAACTAATACAATGTTGACTGGAAAATGAGTCTTTGACAAGGTTAAGAGGTAGTAGATCAGAGAAAGACTTTTGTCTTGTTTACATCAGAGTCCCCCATTTTCAGTTCATCAGGGCCTATATGGCATACAGATAGACAGTAATGCTACATCCATACATTTAGGACATACCAGATTGCAGATAAACCAGTGTTTGTGATAACTTGTGAGGGTGTGTCTGTCCAAGCTGCTTTAACTGTTTCAATAGGGTATTTCATATGTCTTTAATTAAGACTTATTTCTGGATATAGATCACTTCAAAGCATGAATGTCCATCTACTGTATCAATGCTAAGCCTACATTTATAGGCCAGCTACCCTTTTTAGCATGGTTCAAACCTCACCAACACATCTAACCCCAATTTATGTTCAGTACCCTGAAAAACACATCTAACCCCAATCTATTTTCAGTACCCTGAAAATAGCATCGAGTTTGGGGAAAAGGCCTTCATGTGATAGCTAGGTCTGTAATGGACTTTAAAATAAAAACTTTGAAACTATAGGCCCTCAATACCCTCCATCCTATTTTTTACCCTGAAAAACCCATTCAATATAGTTTGCTCCACCTCAAATGTAATGTTCAGAAAATATGTCTCAGGCTGCTTTTTGTGTATTATTAGGTGTTTGTTGTTGCAGTCATATGGAGCCAGGTCTAGCTAAAAGAGGGGTCAATGATCTCAAATGACTACATGGTAAACAACTTTTGTGAAAGAATTGGAACTATATTGTGGTACACACGAGTAATTCAGCCATAATATTTGCAAATAGTATTGTTCTAAACAATGCAAGGCATAAATCTTTGTATCTAATGTAGACAATATGCAATTATATCATTGTCACCTGAAAACATATTGCAGGATATTTAGCAGAAACTATGGTAAATGTAAAGAACATGATAACACATAATCCTATTGAATTCTGAATTTCTTGTTTAATGGCTGAGGGTCAATTATACACTTAAAACAGACATATCAACCTAGTTTTGTTACCTGTTTGCATAATGATAAGAAAAGAGGTTAAATAAAACAATGTGCTTCATTACAAATGTATTTTAGAAGTTTAGTACGGTGACCTGCATTACATCCTACAGTTACACATAGCATGAAATATTCAATCAACACAAAGATGACGGTTCTAGGGTAAAGAAAATGTAATTCAGTCAACATATATATCTGAGTTAGTAGGGGCTAGGAGTTAGCTAATGTTCAGAAAATATATGTATGGGTCTGTGTGTGTGTGTGTGTGTGGGGGTGTGAAATGGGCCCCCTTAGGTGTTAAAAAACCCCACATGGTGGTGAGAATTTTATCAGTCTAGAGCAGCGGTTCCCAAACTTTTTTGGCCGCGCACCCCCTGTCACCTGCCGACCTAGCTCGCGCACCCCCCAATGCAAACATAAAAAAGAATAAATAAATAAGTCCCGAGACTCCGTGCTGCTGCCGACTTTAAATCAAATAGGTGTCTGTGGGCAGTCGGCCGACATTAATAAACAGCAGTGTGTTATAATCACATTTTTATGAGCTAACAAATTCCGTTATATTGGACATTTGTATTAATTATATCAAGCGAATAACTGAGAAATTTGGCAGAGAGACGGCAACATTATCGTGAAATATAAACGTTGCGTGATGACTATTATATCTCCGCCTCCCAGTCCCAACGAAGAACATAACAGTAGTATGCAACTGCAGAGCCGCAGAGCCAGCGGCGCTCTCATCCCAACAGCTGAATTGCCAATGGCTGAATTGGAGTATTGCACTGTGCGCGCACAACTGTCTGCTTCTCGCAAATCTAACTCTCGCTGCCAAACCAAATAAATCTTGACATCGCTTCACCAATAGTCGTTATCAGAACACTACACACATATCATAATTATAGAACACACATTGTTGTCATTATTACCCTGTTTTCTTGGTGGATGGCCGCCGGGCTGCGTGTAGCTTAATCCCAGCGGAAGAGTGCAAGAGCGCTTCCGCATTCTTCGCCATACGCCAGTACGGTAATGCGCATTTCCTTTTCCTTCGCCCAGGTGCTCGCGCGCGCGCATGCGCATGAGATCCCCGCTTGGTTCGACGCTTTGGTTCATATTAATCACATATTAACACGCTTTGGTTCATATTAATCACATATTAACGCTAACGCGCCATATTAGCACACATATATACACGCGATGGACGCAGCAGGCGATCATATTAATCACATATTAACACGCTTTGGTTCATATTAATCACATATTAACGCTAACGCGCCATATTAGCACACATATATACACGTTAGCGCTGCCACTCTGCAGTAAACAGACATCACTGATATAGAGTGTCTGGTCAGTAACATGGGTCTAGAACCCACCTCACCCCTGCCCACTTTGACAACCTAGGATGGCTTAGAGTAGACGACAGAGTACATTTTCCTTTTTGAAAATCATCTGACATGAAGATGGAACACATTTTTGTTGTTAATATGATTTATATTACTGGTCGTTCATACAAGACATTATCCTCTAAGCCAAGCTGCACTTTAACATAGGCCTGGGTTGTTTTTATTTCTGTTAGCGCTGCCACTCTGCAGTAAACAGACATCACTGATATAGAGTGTCTGGTCAGTAACATGGGTCTAGAACCCACCTCACCCCTGCCCACTTTGACAACCTAGGATACGCACCTAGGATGGCTTAGAGTAGACGACAGAGTACATTTCCCTTTTTGAAAATCATCTGACATGAAGATGGAACACATTTTTGTTGTTAATATGATTTATATTACTGGTAGTTCATACAAGACATTATCCTCTAAGCCAAGCTGCACTTTAACATAGGCCTGGGTTGTTTTTATTTCTGTTAGCGCTGCAGATATAACAAAGAGGTCTAGCTGAGTCAATGTTGATGGTTTTGTTGAACATTTGTACGTCACAGGAGAGAAACCGTGTATTCAAAGAAAGCTATTAAAATAGTCTTTGAATCTAAATATACTTTCTTTGTCAAATTTGTCATAATGTAGCATTTGTGTGTGTAACGTACTGTAAGAAATAAATGTTTTTTCACAGGAAATTCACTATTATTTTACAGACTACTTTTGTTTTTCTACTTTAAGTGTAAATGCCATACAAATATAGTAAATTACCTTTTATCAAAATATTAACCATTAAATAAAGGTTGTAATTAGGGCTGTCAGTTTATCTGTATGTCATATATGTCCTGATGAATTGAAAATGGGGGACCCTGATGTAAACAAGACGAAAGTCTTTCTCTGGTCTGCATCCCCTTAACAATGGACCTGTCTCAAAACCCTGCCCTCTTTTCTTGATCCTCCAATCACAGCTGTCGCTTACCTCTGACTTCCTCGTACAAACAAAGTTTGTACGAGGAAGTCCGAGGTAAGCGACAGCTGTGATTGGAGGATCAAGAAAAGGGGCAGGGTTTGAGATAGGTCTATTGTGTGTATTGAGCCGTACTGTATTGTACCCATTCTGCAATCTGTTATTTTCATTCAATCAATTTCATTCAATCAATTTTATGAATGACCGAAAAAACAATGTTACAAAGTAAAGTTGACAGCTGTGTTGTGTTATCGTTACAATGTACAGGGAAATAACATTATGGCGTTGCGAGTGAATCGCGTCGCGATAATATACATGTATTGCATAATATGTAAAGTACAGTTGACAGCTGCGTTGTGTTAACGTTACAATGTACAGGGAAATAACATTATGTGGTCCTTGTTTGGATAATATGTAAAGTACAGTTGACAGCTGCGTTGTGTTACGTTGCAATGTATGCGGAAATGCTGCGTTGTGTTGCAATGTACTACATGCATTCCATTTCGGCGTCTGAGCGGGGGGAAAGAAAATGCGCATTTGGAGGGCGTTACCGCGGCCAATCAGGGCAAAATGCGGAAGCGCTCTTGCACTCTTCCGCTGGGATTAAGCTACACGCTGCCGGGCCGGGCTGTTGTGTCTGTGCTCCAGCTGTCATCATCACTCTCTGTCTCCACTCTAACGCTGCTCTCCGCTTCTCTCATTACTCCTGTCCTCTTTCATTACTTTTATTGACTTTAGATTCACCTGACAGTTTCCCTGTTTTTAGCCAGCTCTGCATGTTGTAAGTGCCACAATCCCGCGCTGGTCCCGCGCTTTTGGCAGGAAGTTATTAAGTGCACTGGCTCGCGCTCCTACTGTCATCGGCCCGCTGTTAGACCGCATATTAGGAGACCTGAGGAGAGACTCCAGGCAGAGCGGAGCGCATCAGCACAGACGAAGCGCACCTCGCCCGAGACATTGTTTATTATTATTATTATTAAAACGTACGTTTTTTATTAAAACGTTTCTTGAATTTCATGATTTACACAGTGAAAATCCCCATTTGAAATAATGTATATTAGTTATATATTTATTAGTAAAATAACGCCATTAGCCTTTTCATGTCACGCACCACCTAGAGGTAGCTCGCGCACCACAAGGGGTGCGCGCACCACAGTTTGGGAACCACTGGTCTAGAGCAGTGATTCCCACTGGGGGTCCGCCAGGGGGCGCAGGGGGTCCGCCAGACCACAGATGATTTGAGGTATTTTTATTTTTTTATTTTTTATTTTTTTATTTTTTATTTTTTTATTTTTTTTATTTTTTTTTTTCCGCCTAGACCAGCAGCAAACTACCTAACGCCTACGATCCACACTCTAACCTTAATCAACTTCGAAAGAGTGCCTAAGCTTAACTGGCGAAAGAACTTGCCGTCACACGATATCGCCCTGCTCTAAGACAAACTCTAACCTTAACCAACTTCGAAAGAGTGCCTAAGCTTAACCGGCTAAAGAACTTGCCGTCACACGATTGGCGCAACCAGAAACGTCAGTGGCCAATCAGAGCGCAAAACGCGAACGCGGAAGCAAACATGCGTTGGGATAAGAATTTAGGCGGCCAGGCCATTAAATTCAGTAAATACTTTGGATAGAAAGTCAGGCGAGTATAGCCTGGGGGACAGTATACATTCATAAATGTAATTTCTTTACCCTTAAGAACCCCTTTGATAATCACATAGTGACCTTGGCAATCTAAAGAGGAAGTTATGAGTCTAAAGGGGAGATTTTTATTGATCAATATGGCCACTCCCCTACTAAATGTAGAATAGTTTGTGGCGAAGACCTGTCCCACCCAACTCTTTTGGAGTTTAGCGGTGTCGTTGGGTCCCATATGGGTTTCTTGTAATAAAGCAATAGAAACATTCTCCTTCTTTAAAAAGGTCAGAATCGCCTTCCTCTTCGCTAGTTTCTGAAGACCTCGAACATTCCAGGAGCAGAGCTTAAAGCTCTCAGAGTTAGCCGTAGCCATAGAATATTAGGGGGTGTGTAGACAAGGCAGACCTGGACAGGCCTGTGGGCATGCAAAATTCACTTATTTTAAACACTATGCACATGTACCTTGAGCCATACATAAAACAAATATTAATGACATTAAAAACATATAAAGGTGTGGGACCAGTGGGTCTTTCCCCAACATCACAGGGACTCACCAACATTTCCAGAAACTTCAAACCTACCATTCGTAGAACCATCTCTCAGTGGCTAACTGCCACACTCCCCTATACACAAAAGTGCCTCAAAGTGTAGAGTAAACAAGAAAATTCAAATTGAACCATAAGATATTAGTAAGGTCAAGGACTGGAGCCCAGAACTAGTGGTAAAAGGGGGGGGGGGGAGGTTGCAATCGGACAGGCGTGCAGTACATCTACCAGGCCGGGAGGGGGCGATACTTTGTCCGTAGGTCTGTTATCTCCCATGGTGCTGGTTTGACCTTTGTTCGATTAGGCCTCCACACCAGAGGAGGGCGCTGTGCAGGGGACCCCCTGCCACTCCAGCGAGCACGTTGTCAACAGCAGATAGTGACGTGTGCTATGCGGGTGGCTAGCTGTATGTAGCCGACAAGGCCCGGCTGGCGCAGTCACGATACCCCAGTTCGTTCAATGTGCAAGCAACAGTAAACGCATCCCGGTGGCAATGAACCAAAACACGGCTGGGCGCTGGTGTAGCGCGTAAAAGTTATAAGCGTGGTAGAAATATCCGAAACAAAATAGGTCCCGCTTCTTCCAAAACTGAACGCTAGCACTTAGCACCCTAGCCCGTGGCATGTGCCATAGCCATGCAACAGTATAAAAGTCATATACAGCAGAATTGCCCCCCCCCCCCACCCCTTATGTCAGATATAAAAAAAAATAACAAAAGATAACCTTCCAGGCGAAGCCTAACGTCAAGTATTCATCCATAACTACATATGTGATAAAATATTACATGCCACCCCGATCTGTGTGAAAGCCGTAGCAGAATGCTAACGGCCCAGAATCATACTACCGCATCTGGCTCTGATGATGCCGATGTCGGATCCGCATCTGGATCTGATGATGCCGGTGTCGGGTCCGCGTCTGGATCTGATGAGGCCAGTGTCGGGTCCGCGTCTGGATCTGATGAGGCCGGTGTCTGGTCCGCGTCTGGACCTGGTGATGCCGGTGTCGGGGCCTCTTTGGGCCGGGTCTTCAGGAAGTCCACGCCGTCCTTGGGTGATGGTAGATGTATCCTCGTGCCATCCTTGGCCCTGATGACGAGTTTCGCAGGAAACTGGAGCGATGGTTTGAATCCTCGTTTGTACAGGGGCCCCATGACATCTCGGTAGTGTGATCGCTGCTCGACCACCTCGGGGCAGTAGTCTTCGAAGATTGAAATTGGTTTCCCTCTGTATGTCAGATTCGCTCTCCTTTTGCGAGCCTCCAGGATGATAGCCTCCTTAATCTTATAGTGGTGTAAGCGGGCGATTACTGCCCTAGGCCTGGAGCCGGGCACTGGTTTGGGTGTTAGCGTCCTGTGGCATCGGTCGAGCTCAGGTGGCATAGCGAGGGCGTCTTTCCCCATGATTTCCACCAGGATTTCTGCGAAAAAGTCACTGGGACAGTTGCTGTGCAGGGATTCATCTAGGCCCAGGATGCGTATGTTAGAACTCCGGCTGCGCGACTCAACGTCAATTAGCTTGGTTTTTAGCTTGCCGATGATTTCATCTTGAGCTGTGCATCTGGCTTCCAGCTCTACCATCCTACCAGACCATGTATTCAGGCCGTCTTCTACGGAGGCCAGGCGTTGAGTATGGTCTGCGACCACCAGTTGGAAGCCGTCGAGTCTGGATTCGAGCGAGGCGGCAAACGCTCTGAACTCCATGGTGAAAGCTAGCTTGAGTTCTTCCATTAGCTTAGCCATGGTAGCCCCATCCACGGGCCGGTCTCGCTTCTCAAGACTCGCGCAGCCATTACGCTCGTTCTTCTTTTTTCTTTTTGGCCGAATAAGACAGGCAGAAATATGGATGACGTATAGTAATGGTTCAATTATCTTGAAATAAAAAAATATGCTTTTTAAAGTCAAATAAAAGTTCGGGAGTGGCAGCGTGGCTCTGAGACGTCTACCCCATACTCGACCCGGAACCGGAACCATTGAGTTGTTATTCTGTTCCATCAGAATAGATCAGTAGATATATTTGTCACCCTCCCATATCATTTCATTATACTCGCACACTGTACTGCACACTGTACTGTCTCCTCTTCCAGCTTCCTGCCTGATGGAATAGAAAGCCTCTCTGTTATTGCTGCGTTGCTATACTTAGCCGTGTCAGCCTCCTAGGCTGTGCTAATGCACTATAAGCCCCACCTGCCTGGCTAATCCACACACGGCTTTCACCGATTCATGCCGCCACCTCGCCACAACATATTCTATACAGGCTGAAAAGCCTTAGCATTTCAAGCTTGGACACACACACACACACACACACAAATCCTTGATATTGGTACAAATATAGAGAAGCAAGAGGGAGAAAAGAGAGTTATAGTGTGGGATAGAAAGGCACATAGTGGCACTGGTCACAGTACGATAAAGTCACAGAGGCCATCACAGGTGAGTTTGTTTGTCTTGTTCAATTGATAATCGCCCACCCTATAGGATGCACTTTGGTTAATATACTGTAGGCCCATGTATGATGAGAACAAAAGTAAATAAGTCTAGGAAATGTATACTGTTAGTTGGCGGGAATGAATGCATGAATGATCATTACATTTTTTAAAGCACTTTTCTAGACACTCAAAGCACTACACAATGGAGGGTGGACGTTGCCTCCTTCACCACCACTGTGTAGCACCCAGCCTTGGGCTAGGCAGCCTCAAGGGGCTTTATTATATTATATTTATATATATGTGTTAAATAGCTCTACATTCCGTCATCACTTATATAGAGTTTTTGGTAACATATGGGTCTCCCAGTCCCTCCGCTCTATACATTTGCTGGTATCCCTTCCCACTTTATTCAATGGTTGATTATTTGACTTGTCTCAAGGACACATTTGCTTAAAACTATTTTTATTTCAAATCTTTGTCGGACCATTTTTGCAGTGTGGAGTTCTCTCTCCTGATTGGATAAAGTGAGAACGGGATACCAGAAAATTTACCTTCTGTTTACCGCAAAGCGGAGGGACTGGGAGACCCATGTTACTGACCAGACAAGCTATATCAGTGATGGCTGTCGGAGTTTTAATATGTACACCATGTATTTTAGCAAACAAAAATACACCACTTAGAGTCCCTTTAATAATGTCTAAAAATTATCTTGTTTCCTTTTACGTTATTCCAAAGAAAGAAAAGCACACTTTGTTAATGAGACAATTATATATATTGCTTATCCATTAATACCATGATTATTATTATTATTATTATTATTATTATTATTATTATTATTATTATTATTATTATTATTATTATTATTATTATTATTATTATTATTATTATTATTATTATTATTATTATTATTATTATTATTATTATTATTATTATTATTATTATTATTATTATTATTATTATTATGCCTGTATATCTCCAAACAGCCATCCTGGGGGGAATATCTCATGATATACAAATATATGTGTTATGGGAACAGAGGAACAGGACCCGTAATAAAGCAATACAACCGGTTCAAAAGGAAAACACCAAAAACAGTGTGTATTTATTCACAAAGGTTCAAGACAAAACAGAGAACCACAAAACAATAACGACAGTGGTGGTGTAGTGTAGACAGGTCGGAGGCCTGGGATATGAAGTGTGTGTTTACCAAAATGTGTTGGGAAGCAGGTGACTATGTGTATGTATCTTAATAATGTAGAATGGAGTCTTACCGTGTTGTATATGCAGTGGGTCAGGGTTGCCTAAACATCGGCAGGAAATAATCGGGAACCCTGAGGGAATAAAGCGCGAGGGGTAGGCGAGATGGGGGAAAGACACAGGAGGGGCAAGCTAGTGGAATAACACGACAAGCGTGGCATGGTTCGAGGGCGGTGTCCTCCCACACTAGACACAAGAAAAAAGAGAGACAAGGGTTAGTTAACCAGCAAAACATTTAACCAAGCTACAGGGGAGAAAACGAGGGTTAGATTTGCCAGTCGGTAGATATAATACGCGCATCAACAAAACGAAGATTCAACTACAATCAGAATATTCAAAGCAATATCAATACGCAGGTAAAGACAAAATAGTCAAGAGGATAATAACGATGCAAAACCTACTGTTCCAAGCAGAACAAACTTGCGTTGTCCTCAGGGTTGGTCAAGCGTTTATACTCCCCCCGTTACTGGGAAAAAGACAGGAGCCTCTGATTGTAGATTTGCATCTGGTGTGGAATGAGAGCGTATGGGTTAACGTGCGTGTCGGCCCGAGTGACAGTGCCACGCGACCTCTGGGGGGAGCTATCAGGCTGAGGCACCTGTTCAGGTGCAGTCCTCATAACAATATGTGCACAAACACTGAAGAAGTGAGTTTTTCACAATATGTGACTTTTAACACTTTCAGTGCCACGCTTAGTCCCCATGGCCATCTTAAAATAGTCGTTTCTGCTGTGTTTCACTATGTTTGCAGGGCTGTGTGTGTTCTGTATTATAGCTGTGGAGACAATGGTGTGGCTCATTTGACAGACACTACTTGTAGTGCAACATGGAATTTATTTTTTCTACACACTGTAGTTTGTAGTTTATTACATGCTAAACTCGCGCATTTCTAAGATAATCCAGTATTTTTTCATAGATTGCGAGATAAGATGTGTTATGTGCAATAAGCCCGAATCGTTCTGGTTGATTCCATGAACCCCCAAATACTCCCAAATCAAAGGTATATAACATGTACATATGTACCTTTACAAAATCATCAAGGGGGGGGGGGGGGGGGGGGGGGGGGGGGGTTGTTTTAAAACAAAACTGTGATCGTGTCTGCCGAGCATGTTTTACGTCCGGTGAAACACAGAACTGTGATCGTTAGAAAAACACGTTTCAGGTTCGGTAAAATAGACATCGAATATACCTTACTTTAGCCAGAGGGTATTCCAAAAAGAATAATTCCAAGTGATTTAGAACGGGGATCAGAGGAAAAAGATCAAAGGATCTAAAAACGTAATATTACGTGTTTGCCACTCAACCGCTGGCGAGAAAACGCATAATATTACATGATTGGCGCGGAAAGTGTTAAGTAAAAAGTGCACCAATTAACTTGTACACACTGATAAAGGCCAGGATGCCGAAAATGCTTTGTCCAACAGAATTATGAGCAATTAAATCAATTGAATGGTATATTTCTGAGTGCGACCCTCTCTTCATAAAATAGCTATCTAGACACTTCAAATCATCAACCAATAAGAACATTTATAAATAATAAAAATAAAAGGTTATTATTATTATTATTATTATTATTATTATTATTATTATTATTATTATTATTATTATTATTATTATTATTATTATTATTATTATTATTATTATTATTATTATTATTATTATTATTATATTATTATATTATTATTATTATTATTATTATTATTATTATTATTATTATTATTATTATTATTATTATTATTATTATTATTATTATTATTATTATTATTATTATTATTATTATTATTATTATTATTATTATTATTATTATTATTATTATTATGCCTGTATATCTCCTGGGGGGCTTCTCTCATTGGCTCTTCTGTGGTTTCATCCCTTTTGTTTTTCCTATCCAAATATTTCCTCATTGTTAGGTTTAGTTAAGTTTAGTTTATTGTTTAGTTTGTCAGGGACATTGTACAACATTAATCTCAAATAATGAGAGGAGATGCGTTGCACCATAATTAGCTATCAGCTAATTTCTCTCTGCAGTCCCTGGACAGGTAGACATACTAAGACTGTCTCATCACAAGTCCTATCCCCCAGCTGACGACATTGTAGTTAGTGTCATAAATCCCCGCCCTTCCCGTTGCTGCAACTGTGGTTTCTGGACAATCTCTCCTGCCTCCCACCTGGCGCAACGACTGCAGCCGACAATCGCATATGGTGTCTCAGGCATGTGTGTCAACAAATGTACATGCCTGTTTGAATTTATGTTGTGCCGTTGTTACTGTAAAAATGTAATGATTGTGATATGATGTTGTTAATGAGATGATGAGCTGTATGTGTATGTCACTGGAATTTCCCTGTGAGGGATTAATAAAAGATATCCTTATCCTTATCCTTATCCTTATACAAGAAATACACAATACAAATACATTATACAATTCGATTTCAAATGCTACACTGCCCCCTAGAGGTTGCCCTTGTAGCCCCTCATCATTGTTCAGAGCAGAGTTGAACAAAGCCCTTAACTCAATGGACGCCATACCCGAATAAAGTCGGGTTAACTCGCCGACTCTTGAGCGCCAAACCCGAGAAAAGTCGGGTTTTCATCGTTATTTCTTTTATTCGATATTTCCATTCATTATCCATCCAGGGAGCCTGGTGTTATCATAGGGAATGAGTCTTGGGCTGTCGATTATTAGTAAGTAAGTAAGTAAGTAAGTAAGTAAGTAAGTAAGTAAGTAAGTAAGTAAGTAAGTAAGTAAGTAAGTAAAGTTTATTTATATAGCACCTTTCACAGACCAGGGTCACAAAGTGCTTCACATAGTAAAAACATCAATAAAATGCTAAAGATAGCAGCATGGTAAAAAAAAATCATTAAAAACGTGAAAGATCAGGAAAAGCCAAAACAGATAAAAAGACATAAAAGATTTACATAGAGCATAATTCGCCAAATGCCTGTTTAAACAGCACAGTCTTTAGCTGCTTTTTAAAAGTGTTTACAGAGACCACAGATCTAAGGTCCAAGGGCAGAGCATTCTACAACCTGGGGGCCACGGTTTCGAATGCTCGGTCCCCTTTTTTCTTCAATCTAGACAGGGGGACAGCCAGCAAGCCCTGATCAGACGACCTGAGCGATCTGTTCGTGGTGTATGGACGCAGTAGGTCGCAGATGTAGGCAGGTGCCTGACCAAGGAGTGCTCTATAGGTGATGACCAGAACCTTAAAGTGAATTCTGAATTTGATGGGGAGCCAGTGAAGGGAAACTAAGATGGGAGTGATGTGGCAATATTTTCTGGACCTAGTCAGCAGCCTGGCGGCTGCGTTTTGGACCATTTGTAGCCGGCCCAAAGTGGATGCATCGAGGCAAGTGAAAAGGGAGTTACAATAGTCCAGGCGGGATGAAACAAAAGCATGAATAATCATTTCCAGCTCTACCTGGGACACAACAGATCGGAGTTTGGCAATATTTCGTAGATTGAAAAAACAGGTACGTGTCAGAGATCTAATGTGGTGATCAAAGCGCATCTGCTGGTCAAAGATCACACCAAGGTTTCTGAGCTTGGGCCTCAGATTTGTTGAGAGGGTCCCCATGCATGTGGCAACTTCTGAGGTGACTTTTTCTGAGCCTATAATAAGAACCTCCGTGTTTTCTGCGTTTAACTGAAGGAAGTTGTTTGCCATCCAATCCTTGACAGCAGTCCATGTCGGGCAAGGGGAGTGGTTGTCCCAATCGGCTTGAGGAGCATCAAATGCTCCAGATCGATGATGTATGGCGGATTATGTTGGCGACACGATCGACACCAATACTGGGACTCACGATCAGATAATTGGAATATTCTTTTTGGGGCAGATCCTAGTCAAGGTAAGGGCTATATGATATAAATCTTGCGTTGATCAAAGCATGCCTTCATTGTGATCCGAGCGTATGTGTGTAACGCTAGTCCATAACGTATTCTGTTGGTGACGATCAAAGCATACAAAAACTATAATAATAATAATATAATTATAGCCCTGCAAACACTGCCACATATTCCTATACTTTAGAATGCTGGCCTTTTAACCACACATTACACTGCGCCCTCTGGCTCTGATCGAGTTAAGGGGTGGAGGGGCAGCATTGTGAATTAGTTAGATGTTAGATGAGTACATAATGAAATTGTCAAAGTTGAAAATATGATGCCTAAAGTATAGGTGATATTGTCGTGATTTCTCATCAAATATTGAAGTGCTTGTTTGTCGAGTGACTCAAGTCGCCTCAATGATATATTGCTTGCTTGAGATCAACTTGACAAAAAAAATAAGTGAGAAAAAATAATAGCATTAAAAAAATTCAGATATTTCAATGTTCAGCTACTACTTTTTTTAACAGTTGCTCGGTAGGTAAAGCAGTCGTCTGGTAATCCAGAGGTTCCCGGTTCCTTGAGCAAGACACTTAACCCCTAATTGCTCCTGATGAGCAGGTTGGCACCTTGCATGGTTGCCTCCACCATCGGTGTGTGTGAATGAGTGAGTGAATGGGTAAAATGTGAGGAACAAATTGTAAAGCGCTTTGGATAAAAGCGATATATAAATGCAGCCATTTACAATTGACCATTTAACAGCCTTTGAGATATATTGATTGGTCGATATTTGCTTACTTCCTGTTTATCTACTGATTTGCATACAGGGGTTACAATTGCAGCCTTCAAAACACTGGGAAATGTGCTCTCATGAAATTACTTATTATTATTATCTGAGTAACTGGAGTTGTAAGGTTTCTCTGCATGTGTTAAGGAGAACAGTGTCAAGCCCATGAATATGATCTTAAATATTTGACTTGATCGTCTCTCCATAGGATGATGAGTACTATAATCCAGCATTAAATTACACTATGTTCTCTTGTCTCTGCAGGATGATGAGTACACTAAACCAGCATTAAATTACACTATGTTCTCTTGTCTCTCCAGGATGAAGCCCAGCCGTCTTCTCTCTGTGGTCGACAGGTTGCCCACCATCAGTGAGATGCAGGAGGTAGACCCAGAGGATGAAGACTATGAGGACCCCACTCACAGCATGGAGGAATACGTGGACTCCATCAAAGAGCTTTCCCAGCCGGCTCCATACCCTCTTCACGGCCCCCTTAAAGGTCATCGACGATGGATGGCACGACATCTGTCTAACCACAGATGCCCCAGAGTTACACTCGTGGCACCCTATCATTCCTCTATGGCATACGCACCTTGGGCGCCGGTTGGCCGGACAAACGTGTCACTCCGAGTAGCCCCCCGATCCAACTGTGAGAAATCAACACAGCTTAACCATGACCCTGTGGATTGGCTGTTTGCACAGTCCCAGTTTGCAGGCCTGGCTTGAGGCTTTACCTGAGTGGGAAACAGATTGGACAGATTATCTTCGTGAGAAGGAAGGGTTGGATTAGTGGATTAACCCAGTGTGGTGTTTTGCCTACTGTGCCGTCACTGCTATGTGTATACGACTTACAGTCAATCAACTCAGCCATGTTCTGTTACTTCCATACACTTGTTGACTCTTGAGTGACGAAATGACTGGATGGATTGACCTGGATCTCGAGCCGGAGGCAACAGTTGGAGGATCATGAAAAGAGGGCGGGGCTTGATATAGGTCAATTGAGAAAACAGAAATGAGGACCAAAAAGGAGACTAAAGAAAACAGAGGATGAAAGAAGAGGCCGGATGGGTCCAATTCCTAATGAATAGCACTTTATGCCTGGATGTTCATATTTACTCAATATGAGTGTTTTTTCTAGAGAGATTTTTCATAATGATTATACATATTTCACAATCTTTTATCTGTAAAAGGTTTTTGTGCGTTACCTTTTGAGCCCGATGTACCGGACCCAAAATGACATCACGCATAAATCCATCTCTACATGTATGAATTAATTAATGTTGCGTTTCTTTTTCAAATGTAGCCAAGAGTAAAGACCCTAACCCTGTCAAAACAGCAGTCAACGTGTATATTTTCAGCAATACGTTTGTTTACCAATAGGTTTTTTTAACAGTTGCTCGGTAGGTAAAGCAGTCGTCTGGTAATCCAGAGGTTCCCGGTTCCTTGAGCAAGACACTTAACCCCTAATTGCTCCTGATGAGCAGGTTGGCACCTTGCATGGTTGCCTCCACCATCGGTGTGTGTGAATGAGTGAGTGAATGGGTAAAATGTGAGGAACAAATTGTAAAGCGCTTTGGATAAAAGCGATATATAAATGCAGCCATTTACAATTGACCATTTAACAGCCTTTGAGATATATTGATTGGTCGATATTTGCTTACTTCCTGTTTATCTACTGATTTGCATACAGGGGTTACAATTGCAGCCTTCAAAACACTGGGAAATGTGCTCTCATGAAATTACTTATTATTATTATCTGAGTAACTGGAGTTGTAAGGTTTCTCTGCATGTGTTAAGGAGAACAGTGTCAAGCCCATGAATATGATCTTAAATATTTGACTTGATCGTCTCTCCATAGGATGATGAGTACTATAATCCAGCATTAAATTACACTATGTTCTCTTGTCTCTGCAGGATGATGAGTACACTAAACCAGCATTAAATTACACTATGTTCTCTTGTCTCTCCAGGATGAAGCCCAGCCGTCTTCTCTCTGTGGTCGACAGGTTGCCCACCATCAGTGAGATGCAGGAGGTAGACCCAGAGGATGAAGACTATGAGGACCCCACTCACAGCATGGAGGAATACGTGGACTCCATCAAAGAGCTTTCCCAGCCGGTTCCATACCCTCTTCACGGCCCCCTTAAAGGTCATCGACGATGGATGGCACGACATCTGTCTAACCACAGATGCCCCAGAGTTACACTCGTGGCACCCTATCATTCCTCTATGGCATACGCACCTTGGGCGCCGGTTGGCCGGACAAACGTGTCACTCCGAGTAGCCCCCCGATCCAACTGTGAGAAATCAACACAGCTTAACCATGACCCTGTGGATTGGCTGTTTGCACAGTCCCAGTTTGCAGGCCTGGCTTGAGGCTTTACCTGAGTGGGAAACAGATTGGACAGATTATCTTCGTGAGAAGGAAGGGTTGGATTAGTGGATTAACCCAGTGTGGTGTTTTGCCTACTGTGCCGTCACTGCTATGTGTATACGACTTACAGTCAATCAACTCAGCCATGTTCTGTTACTTCCATACACTTGTTGACTCTTGAGTGACGAAATGACTGGATGGATTGACCTGGATCTCGAGCCGGAGGCAACAGTTGGAGGATCATGAAAAGAGGGCGGGGCTTGATATAGGTCAATTGAGAAAACAGAAATGAGGACCAAAAAGGAGACTAAAGAAAACAGAGGATGAAAGAAGAGGCCGGATGGGTCCAATTCCTAATGAATAGCACTTTATGCCTGGATGTTCATATTTACTCAATATGAGTGTTTTTTCTAGAGAGATTTTTCATAATGATTATACATATTTCACAATCTTTTATCTGTAAAAGGTTTTTGTGCGTTACCTTTTGAGCCCGATGTACCGGACCCAAAATGACATCACGCATAAATCCATCTCTACATGTATGAATTAATTAATGTTGCGTTTCTTTTTCAAATGTAGCCAAGAGTAAAGACCCTAACCCTGTCAAAACAGCAGTCAACGTGTATATTTTCAGCAATACGTTTGTTTACCAATAGGTTAAAGTGTTATTAGTGAAATATGAGTTTTGGAAACAGGCAAATATCAACGCTAGGAAATGCACGCCGCCATTTTGTTTGTAGTCATATGAGGAGAGGAGACCCAGGGCTTTCGATGGGCTTTTGAATTTTGAGAAACGACACTACCCAGCTCAACCCAGCTCCTGTCAATCATATGACTTGTGGATTAACTTTTTTATTTATCTTATTTTTTGGGATTATCTCCCACAAACCTGAACGTTATTGACATAAATTAGAACACAGTTAGTTTCTCTACCTTTCTGTGAACGTCTAGCCTGGTGATACTCAATCCAGATTGAGATGAGGGGGAGATTTGGCCTGATCCATAGATGTGCGACTTGGCTCTAATAAGGTCATTTATAGGCCTGATATTCTATATTCTATAATCATATTTCAAATTGCATGTGTCCAGAAGGCAGAATTCAGTACTGTATCTACAAAACCATCTGTTAAATCATCTTCCCTTTATTCATTTGCTTAGATTCTTTGTGCTGAATGAGCTCATGAGACATGGCGATTTTTCATGTCTAGTAAATTTTAGCATGGTGTTATTCACCGTCAAAGATGAAAAAAAAAGAATAATAAAATAAAATACATTCCCTGAGATCCATAGATGTCCCTAGATACCAAGAACATGCAAATTGACCTTTTAGAAGTGGTGCAATCTTCCATTTATTTAGGTATGTATTTTTAGGCGGATTTTCTGAAAATAAGGCTAGGGTTTAAGAGGTTAATAAAACATCTCTGGATTAAACCTACATTGTGCTGAATCGATTTGTTTGCGACAACTATTACATTCTCTACTACCCATTAGAATGCAATAAAAAAATTCTACTTCTGTCCTTTATCACTGCAAGGTCTGCTTAATGTTTTCAGAAGATACTTTTGGTTTCTTTTCCCCCCAAGTCGTCTCGCTATGTGGTTAAGTGTCTCCAGCTGTGGTCTTGGCAGGATTTCCCTCACAGCCAAATGGGCCAAAAGCCCCGACCCACCATCTCAAAAACATGACACAGGAAACAGAGAGGGAGTTGCAACACTCCCCCGGGACACTCCACGGAACAAGCAGGGTTGTCTCGACCTGCAGCAGCATCCCAGCCTGCTATATCATATCATTCATTTTCAGGTCAATGGAATTAAATGAAATTCAATAAAATAATATTCTATTCTATTACATTCTATTCTATTCTATTCTATTCTATTCTATTCTATTCTGTTCTATTCTATTACATTACATTACATTCAATTATATTCTATTCAATTACATTCAATTCAATTCAATTCAATTACATTACATTCAATTCAATTACATTCAACTCAATTAAATGTATTCAATTCTTTATTTAATCTCAAATGCAAAACTGAAAAGTCAATCAATTAAACAATTCAAATCAATCAAAACAACTACAGACTGAGGTGATGGGTACCATTACATTATACATTAGGCAACAGTTAGATAATTAACTGGTGAGGAAGGCTAGCTCCATCGTTGGAGTCTATCTGATCAAACTAAAGGTGGTGGCAGAGAGGAGGATGAGAAGGAAGCTGCCTGCTATCCTGGAGAACCCCTCCTACCCCCTCTATGAGGAGCTAGCCAAGATGAGGAGCATGTTCAGCCACAGACTCATAACTCCCCGACACTCCACTATAGGCGGCACGGTGGTGTAGTGGTTAACACTGTCGCCTCACAGCAAGAAGGTCCAGGGTTCGATTCCCGCTTGGGGACCAGGTTTCCATGATGCCAGTTACCCAGGTGGGGTATCTCCCTGGCCTTTCTGTGTGGAGTTTGCATGTTCTCCCCGTGCTCGCAAGGGTTCCCCCCCCCAATAAGATAAACCCAATGGGAAAACATGCACAACAACAATAGATCGCTAACGCTGTGGCGTCCTTGACGAAGACGGACAGGAGCACTTGGATTGGTCCCCTGGCGCGGCTCACGTTGACGCCTGTCTGCTCCCGGCTGCCCTTGGGGGGTAAGGACGACGGGATGGGTTAATCGCAGATACGAATCGCATGCGTGCCGAATGATGACCTCTGAGCAGGTCCTAAATTATAACCACCTCGGCCAGTCCTTCGTGCCAGTGGCCATCAGGCTCCACAACTGCGGACATGGACGCCTGCCAGCAACCGGAGAACTAACAGCTGCAGAACTCGAGAACAGTTAGGAATGTCTGACTCTTAAACACCAAAACCTGCACAGACTATGTATGACATACATCATGCCAGTTAGGGTTTAAAATTATTTATTGCCTATATTTACTGTAATGTATAATATAACTAATAGGGCATACAGACCCTCATCTACACTTTTGTCTATGTTTCTCTATCTAATTATATTGTTCACACTGTTTATTTTCTTCCTTATATTTTTATATTCAGATCAAATGTTATTGCCTATATTTATGTCTTCCTACTATTACCCTGCCCATACCTGTCTTATCTTATCTTTCTCCGCCTTGTAATACGCGCTACAAGCTGGGACACCGCCAGGAGCATGCACTGACTGTATTCCGGTAAAAGTGGATCTCAACACAGAGTTTGGGAACGTTTGGATCTCAATACAGAATTTGGGAACGTGTGGATCTCAACACAGAGTTTGGGAACGTGTGGATCTCAACACAGAGTTTGGGAACGTGTGGATCTCAACACAGAGTTTGGGAACGTGTGGATCTCAACACAGAGTTTGGGAACGTGTGGATCTCAACACATAGTTTGGGAACGTGTGGATCTCAACACAGTTTTGGAAAGTGTGGATCTCAACACAGAGTTTTGGAAAGTTTGGATCTCAACACAGAGTTTGGGAACGTTTGGATCTCAACACAGAGTTTGGGAACGTTTGGATCTCAACACAGAGTTTGGGAACGTTTGGATCTCAACACAGAGTTTGGGAACGCACTTATTGGAAGCAGCAGCTACAGCTCCAGCCTATGCCACAGTTGTCAACATTTGAGTGTCTTCTGTTTGAAAACCTACATGCTTGTTGTAATAGCCTACTCCAAACAACCAACAGGCTTGCAATGATTCCAACATGGGGCTTTAAATCGAATATACAGCAAGATGTTGTGTCAAAAGGAACTGTGAGCGCTCAATAATGTGAAACATATATAAACACCCAAAGTACTACCTGAAGAATTATGTTTAAATAATAACAACATTTGCATGAGCAATTCGCATTTAAAACAGCTGCATAATACATGTAACACAATTACACAGTGTATAGACAATTCTAGCCTTTACCATTATCCTTGTACCAGTAGTTCCAGTATATGGAAATTATACACTTTGTTTATTTACCTGGTAAAGTCACAACGATTATCCCTCTAAAGCCGAGTGTCTGCAAAAAAAATTCCCAGTATTTGCAGTTATTCAACTAAACACAAGGTTTTTTCACTGGGCGTTTTTTTTTTTATGTCAAATATTGTATGCTCACAAAAAGGATGAAATGTATGATCGTGACTTTACACTGCACCAGAAATAAAGGGTAGGTTCCCCTGAATCAGAATTGGCAAAAATATAACACTATGTCCAGGTGAACCTTTGTCTATGTACTGTAGGCTTTAGAAGGTTAAAAGTAAAACACACAATGAATAGCTTCAGAAGAATATCGTACAACAATAACATCATTGACAACTTTCACTACTAGATTTTTCACTACATGGCATTGCAGATTGTTTTTCTTTCCTTCAGTTAAGTGCTAGTCTTTGCTACCTATACCTAACATTAGCATAGCTCAGTGTTTCTCAAAGTGTGGGGTTTTATAAGTGACAGAGGGTGTACGAGCGCCCTGGGGAAAGTTGTGTTTACGCAGAACCAACGTGCTGAACTATTGTTTTGGGTTCATTCAGTCCAGCCAGGTGTGTCAGTAGCCCTTTTCACACAGACTTTGCGGCATTATACCGCAATATGGATTCTGCCCGCTTCCACGCTGAACCTAGCAAGACTAAAATTATTTTCACTAAAATACTATCAAATTGACATGCATAACTCACGATGATTAGTTAAGACAAGCTTTCTCTAGGCTTTTGAAAATGTAGGGCAGACCGTGCTGGCAACGGGGCAGACGATAGGAGAGGATAAGTGTCAGTAGGTGAACAGAATGGAGAAATATTTGACAGGGACAAAAAGGAAGACAAGCGGTGCTTCGGTGTGTGACCGTGTGATGGCAACGTCAATAAACCAAAAAACAAGTCAAGAAAATACGACAAAGCTTATCTCACTCTTGGCGAGATTTCTCTCTATTTAAAAAAAAAAAGCACACAGAGTGTCTATTGAACTGTATTGTTATGTATGTTATTGTTCTAGCAAAGTGATTGCACATTTTATAATATTTTCCTCCGTTTTTGTTATTGTTACTGATGTAGAATGTTATTGTTAAGTGGTTGCACAATTTGAATACATTTAAACATGGCCCATTTCATGACTCTTTTGTTGGGGCGGAGGGGGGGGGGGGGGGCAAAAACATTTGACAGAAGAACCAGGAGAACCACTGGCCTAGCTAACGCTGGGGACACACTATAAGACAAATAGGCTGATAATTATAGGAACTATTTACATTACATTTACATTTAGTCATTTAGTTCAGTGGTTCCCAAAGTCGGGGTCGCGACCCAAAGGTGGGCGGCGAGCAGCCACGGATGGGCCGCGAGATGATTTAAAAAAATCATTTGTTTTATTTTTTTTTTTTTTGTCAGGCCACTGAACTTAGAAGCAGGCCAGGACAGTGTTTCTAGTTGTATTCTAAAATTCTATTCTATAGTATTCTAAAATATGTCTATGGTTTTATATTAACTTAATAAATAAACAAAAACGAAAAATCTACTTATTTCAACGAACATTTCAAACTAAATAACAGATTATGCACATAAAACGCTGAAAACAACCGAAGCAACAATAGTATTTTAATGAGGCTATTATTATTATCATTATTATTTTGCAACAAGTTAGCCCTCTCATAAATAGCACATATAAATGAATAACTAACTTGAACTAACTTAATAGGATTGAAGTGATATTTGGCTTAAAAAATCGGTCGCATGACAAAAAATAAATAAAAAAATGCCAGACGATGTGCATTGGGCCGCGGCTCTCTGACGCCTTATTTTCTGGGCCCCGGCCTGAAAAGTTTGGGAACCCCTGATTTAGTTGACGCTTTTATCCAAAGCGATTTACAAATTGTGATTTGGACATCATGACATCATTTTCAAGATCGGAATCGGACCAAGTCCGTGCTTTGGGGTAGTTTGGGGCAGTCGCTGTTGACAGTCGAGAAATTAAAGCGACTTACAAGTTTTGTATGACAAGTCAGTAGGAAGGGTACAACTCTTATCAGCTGAGTAACAATGTTCATCAAAGTGATGCAGTGTCGAGTGTATGTAAGTATATTAGGAAGAGTGCATGACAGTAAGAAGGTTAGTTTGCAACCTTTGAAATTAAAGCTGGACCTCAAAGTCTGATAGCTGGCGTACTTCAGTGACCATTTTTGCACTTTTATTTTGAAGGCTATAGAACCATGACAAAATGGCAAAGTGTAGCGAATTCATGTATTCCCAGCACATACTTAACATTTCAGAGTTCAAAATCCACGCCTGGACAAGGCATAAACCCTCTCCTATTATATGAGACCTTTAAATTACCACTTGTTCAAAAAAAGGCATTTTGTACCTGAAGTCAGCAGTCCTCTAATAATATGAAATCACCTTAACCCTTTCTTCACTACCACACTACAGTATGTTAACCTAAACGTCTGTAGCGTGGTAGTGAAAGGGTTAACCTTCTGTAGTGTGGTTGTGCAAGGGTTAACCCTTTGTTGTGTGGCAGTGAAAGGGTTAATATTCTGTATTGTCGCAGTGAACGGGTTAACCTTTTAGTAGTGTGGTAGTGAAAGGGTTAAGCCCTCAGTGTAAATGGGCCTAACTGTTCAAGGCAGTGTGGTGTCCAGTGTCTGATTCACACTCATGGGAATTATATTAGAGAGGATTCTTTGTCCCTTGATGTAATGTGACATATTATTCAGAATAGATTCAGGGAGAGGAAAGACAAGACGCAATACCAGGATTTGCTTGCACTTGTCTCAATTCTGTTTTATTGCTCAGATCCATGTTTTTAGTTTATTGAGTTTATTGAGTTTATTAGGATCCCCATTAGCTGTTGCATGACAACAACTAGTCTTCCTGGGGTCCACACAAAACATAAAACATTACATTCAACAAGACTTTTACAGAACAGCTGTTCACATTATTTTTTAAATGTGGCCAATATGAGATCCCAGTGTGAACTGGTCACACTCCTGAACTAATCCACATGCTGCACAAATGAACAATAATGATGCTGGACGTAAACATGGAGGACACTGAAGTCATAGTTTACGGTTTATGTATGGTTTCATTTACAAGTTAAATGCAGTGGAGGCCAGCTAATTAAAACAAATCAGACCTGTATCTGATTTAGGACCACATATGAAAGTGGCCCAAATCAGAATTGAAAAGATCAGATTCCATGTGATTTGTGATGTTCACACTGTCGTGAAAAAAACAGATCTGAGTGACAACAATCAGATCACTTTTGTCTGCAGTGTGAACATAGCTATTGTGAAGTCAAACTTGTTTGCACACATAGTCCAGTTTTAGTCTTTATTATCCAATGCTGGAGGGAGCAAGTGATGTTAACTGCACATAAAACATATTATATCTATATAGATTATTTATTATAATTATTTTATGTATCTATTATGGATGCCGGAGAAAATAATCATCAATAGCTGGTTTTTACAATTGATTAGATCAATAGGAGAATTGGCATAGAGGGGGTCCCGTGATGAGTCTCACAAGGTGGTAGGTGGTAGGTGCTTCAAGGGGGGGGGGGGGGGGGGGGGGGCTGAATCAGAAGGGGGCAGGAGGTTGAGACACAAAGGACTCGGAGGGGGCCGGAAGGGGGATGGTTTAGGTATGGAGGTGAGAGACAAAGGGTGGTGACTGAATGATCAGGGGAGACAAAAAAAATTATTATGGGAGATTGGAAGATTGGGGATTAATCAGGGGGAATTGGGACTACAGTAGGTATGGGGGGGGGGGGGGGGGGGTGATGAGACATGGGAGGGCATATAATTTCCACCACACTATGAACCTGGTAAATTGGTCTGTATGGTCTTTTACTCAGACATGTGATTCATAATAATGTTACACACATTCTGTAGTAAAAATGCTACTATTAACGATAGGTTATGTAGATAACCTAGTTATATTAGTATTGGCTGAGCTCCCGCTCTGAGCCTTACGAGATACTCTATATCGCCTGTGATACCTAATGTATCTCCCACGAACAAAAACACATGCACCCCACCTGTATGGGGCCCCGCCCCTTATGGTGGCACCACCCATATAATCATGACTCTGGTCATGACACACCCTTCCTCGCCAAAAACCCGTCCCAGGAAAAGATCCCTCAAGAGGGAACTCAGGGCGCGCAGAGCGGGAGCTCAGCCAATACTAATATAACTAGGTTATCTACATAACCTATCGTTATATTTCGTATGGCATCGCTCCCGCTCTGAGCCTTACGAGATAATGGGGAAGAGCGGGTGCGAGACCCGACAGATGTACCCCCTGAGGACCCGTAAGCCCACATCAAGGGGTGCGGGGAGCCCTGTCACCCCATCCTTCCTAACGAAGGGGGGGCGCAGTCAACTCCACCTGAATGCGAACAAGAGGGAGCCAGAACCCCTTGAACACACCGTACAGGCGGAACCACGTGTGACTCAACACACTGCGGCCCATACCCATACACTCCCGCTACCCGACCAAAGGACGGGAAGCAGGAAAGGCCACAGACCCCAGAACCGCCTGGGAGACAGAACCCCCGGTCATGTCCATGAGGAAAAACCTTACAAAGGAGCCCGGGGAGGACCATGAAGCTGCAGCACAGATGGCCTCCACCGAGGCCCCACCCAGGAGAGCGGCAGAGGCAGCCACCCCACGAGTGGAGTGCGCCCTGACGCCCCCAGGGGGATCCTGCCCAGCCAGCGTGTAGCAGAGGGTAACACCCTCGCACAACCAATGGGACAGGCGCTGCTCCGACAGTGCCTTACCAGCACGAGCCCCACCGTAACAGACAAAAAGCTGGTCGGTAACCCTGAAATCCTGAGTACGGCTGAGGTAAATCCCCAAGCACGGACCGGACATGACAGGTGAAGGCCCGCATCCAACTCACCAGTGTGAGGAGGAGGACGAAACGCCTGAACCACAATATCCCGGGAGCGGAAGGAACTCCGGATATTCTCAGGCACGAAAGCAGGATTAGGTCGCAGAGTGACACCGCAATCGGTCCGAAAAGACAGGCACTCTGGACGTACCGAGAGAGCACAGAGCTCACCTACGTGTTTAGCGGAAGTGACAGCCAGAAGGAACGCGGTCCTGAAGGACAGCTGTCCCAACGGCGCCCGCTCGAGCGGCTCAAACGGGGCCAAGGACAACCGACCGAGGACCAATTGAAGATCCCAAGTCGGAGCCAAGGAGCGTTGCACCGGCTTAACGCGTCGAGCGCCAAGCAGGAAACGCTTCACAAGAGGGTGGCTGAACAAGACATCCCCTCAAACCCCTCATGATAGGAGGATATAGCTGCTGCATATACCCTCACCGTCGAAACCGACAGTCTATCAAGGAGAGACTGGAGGTAACTAAGGACAGCAACCAGGGGGCAGGAGACTGAGTCCTGGCCCCCCGCCTTACACCACACTTGGAACATACGTCATCTGCCCGCGTAAGCGCGACAGTGGAGGGAGCATGCGCATTCCAGATGGTAACACCATCAGGATCAAGAACCTGCGCCCCTCAACGTACCCGTCCCAACAACTGACCTAACAGATGTATGGGGAAGAATCCCTGGCGGCACGGCATCGGTCCCAGACCTGCCTGGCCATGTCCAGACGCAATCCTCACCCGTCAGGATGAGGGCCGCCCCGCGACAGTACACCTGCACCCACATTCTCCCTGCCGGGGATGTGGGGAGCCCTTAGGCCGCGCAGATGGAGGACGCCCAAAGCCAGCCGCCCGCCGCCTGGTGCAGACAGGGGGAGCGTACTCCTCCCTGTCTGTCGATACACGACACTGACGTCGTATCGTCCGTCCTGATCAACACCATTTGTGGACCAGAAGGACCGCTTTCAACACCAACACATTGAACGTAGCGCAGACCGGGCAGCATGGTTTGCCAGCTGCCCCCTACTGCGTTGGCCCGACGCATCACCAGCGAGGGAGGCGTCGGTGAAAACGCGACGTGAGACAGCGCCGTAACCGTCCTAGGACGGAACCTCCCGAGCGTGTTGACAACACGCTCCGAGATGGATGCCCATAGCCCTCCAACCGTTGACTGGGAAGAGGAATACTCTACATCCAGTCTACAGCAACCCCAGGCTGGTAGAGACCTGCCTGGTACGAGACCTGACGATCCACCTTGACCGCGAAGGACCAGAACGTCATCAGGGCAGAACACTCCGTAACCCCGGATGACGCAGAGGCCCCAGTGCGGCCTCCACGCACTTGGTGAAGATGCGGGGAGCCAGAGAAAACCGAACGGCAGCCTCTGGTACTCATACGCTAACCCTGCAAAGGAAGCGTAGGTAAGCCCTAGGATGGAAGATCGGGGATGCGCATACGCATCCTACAGGTCTATGGAGGAGAACCAGACCCCCACCTGACAGTGTTCAACAGGTAGGAGACGATCCAAAAAATGCTGAACCTTCCCATGGGACAGGTCCAGCCTGGGTCTTACACCCCTCCCTCCCGACTCCTCGGGCAGAGAACACCGGGAGGAGAACGCCACGACAATGGCTTGCTTCGTCCACAGAGATTGGATCCCGTCGACCAGAGCTGTCCCTGCTGGAGACCCCGACAACAGGGTCTGTACCAAACCTGAAAACGGGTGGGGTTGTGTAAACACAAGTCCCCGCCTCACCATTCTCTCCATCTACCTCGACATATGGTACTGCCGTAGTCATATGTGACGACACTCCCAACGCACCCGCCGTCACGTGGCACAGGTCCGCCAGGAACTGTAGATAGTTGGCCCGGTCCCCCCCGCTGTGCGAAGACAACCCTGGAATCGTGCGAGGAGCGCGTTCCGTGTCGGAACACCTGACCCTGACACCACCCACGAGGCAATCGCACCCAAGGGGGAACCCCGACAGAAAAGGGCCTGTCTGATACGGGGGGCTTCCGATCAAAAAAGCCCCCCCACTGAACACCCCTCCAGAACATGCTGAAGGAGTTGTTCTGCAGCCGGACATGCAAGGTGTAAGGCCCCCATGGGTTCCTACACACCGTAGCCCTGCAGTGATATCACTACCACCCCAAACCATGTGAGCTGCGACCACTTGCCAATATTCCAGGAGTGGGAGCACCAACATGATACCTGGCCTGGCGAAGGCGAGGCCGGGGAAGCCCGCACTGTGTGCCTCAAAAGGTTTCGAGCCCCCCTGCTGACAACACTTAAGTTGACAGACGTAACACCAGGCTCAACCAACACAGTTCAAGGTGTGGGAGCCGCTTGACAGCACAACATTCTCACGGACAGACCCAGGCTCAGCCATCAACTGGGTGTCAGCCCCTGTCTCCATGAGAAGCGAAGAATGGGGCCGCATACGCTTCAATGAAGGTTCGCGGCCCGCAGCCAAAGGAGAACGCTCAGAGCCCCGCTCCTGGGGATACCAGAGAGAGGATTGAACGGGGAGCGGGCTGCTCGCGGCAAAATGACGACGGAGTGGTTTACCAACACCGAAATCACCCAAAATGGCCGATCCCTCGGCCGCCAAGACTGTCGGCCTCGCGATACCCTGTCGATTCTCCAACCAGGGCACCACTGGCGGGGGAAACATGGCCGCCTGTCGAGGGCCCCGTCATCGCCGCTGACGAGGCCGTGCTCTCTCTTCTTCTGGCTGCGCGGTGTGAGGCGGTGTAGGGCCTAGGACAATACCGCCCGCGCTCCAGCAGAAGACCAAAATCCCCTGCGGAGAGGGGAACCCTGAGCGGTTATAGCTTGCGGCTGGGTCAAAGCTAATAACGTCAACATCCTCGACGGAGTGGTTTACCAACACCGTGCGCGATGTGTCGACGTCGGCCGGCCCTCAAGGCCCCTCCACCAGACACCATTTCTGTAATAGAAAAAACACCAATTCGAACACAGTTCTAATCGTTGCCAATTCCATACCGTGGCGGTACAAGCCTTAACAGCCCACCAGCCACTCGCCAGGCCGACCCATGGTGTCGGCCGGGCGGGGCATTGTTTCAATATATCAAAAACAAAGGACTGACGTTAACATGGAGCACCAGTGGTGATTGCAAACAGCACCCTCCACTGTGGTGTGGACCATGAAAAGGTTAAATGAATAAAAGAGCTAAACCACAAAAACTGTAGAATGAGCAAACCCATACACACAAAGTTTAAGGGGAGACGGACCAGACCCGTCTTCATTCAAAATATTCACAACAGAACACCAGCCCTAGTTTAGCCCATTTACCAAAAAAGGTAAACAAAGCCCCCCCCCCGCACTACTCCCCCAGTATACCGATTGACCGTCAGTATGAATGGTTTGAGAGGAGAGAAAGCTGTAGCAAGACAGACCTTCTCATAGCAGAGTGACAAAATGAAACAATAGCCCCCTACACAGGGCCGCCCCAGGAGATGGGGGGCCTCGCGTCTAAAAACGCACAGGGCCTCACATTTCTCCCAAGCGGCCCTGCCCTTATACTACTGCAGCCTAACGCCAGGCAATGTGGAACCCAAGACAACAATTGCCTGTGCACAGACACGCAACATGTTTACCATGTCGGCTGGACCCATAGCCCCACTACCCGACGCCAACCCAGATGGGAACACCGTTCAACAAACCCCGCCGGAACACAAGGTAATACCTGGCTAGAACCTAGCCACGACCTACCCCGTTGTCAACCCATTTACCCGAAAAAGGTAAATAGAACTCAAAACCCCACAACAGCTACCGACTGACCTTCATTGATGAACCGGGCAAGAGGCGGGAGAGTGACAACATCCCACGGCGGAGACATTAAAACAGCATAGCAATTAGCAGTAGTGATAGCATGCGGCAGTAGCGATAGCATGTTAGCATAGCTTTAGATGTTTTAGCAGCACGCCCAAGACAGCTTGGAAACCGTTCCCTGCAGAGAACGTTCACCAAACCATCTTGCCCCTGGCGCCAACACACAACAAGGTTGTGTTAACAACACAAACCAGCATTACTAACACTAATACCCATGCCTGAAGACACAGGGCCTACCTGAGTACAAGCTGGCCCGACAGCCAGCCTTGTACAGCTGAACCTCGATGTGCAGTCATCAACGAGGAACATCACAGGCCCGTCGTGTCGCCGAAAACATGCGTCGAAGATGCCAGGGGCCAGCAACCTCCGGTAAGCTTCCAACATTATTAATCTTCCTTAATCTTTTCATTCCGCTAGCTCGCATGGTGCATAGCATCCAGTACGCTGGGACGAAAATAGAGGAAGGGTGTGTCATGACCAGAGTCATGATTATATGGGTGGTGCCACCATAAGGGGCGGGGCCCCATACAGGTGGGGTGCATGTGTTTTTGTTCGTGGGAGATACATTAGGTATCACAGGCGATATAGAGTATCTCGTAAGGCTCAGAGCGGGAGCGATGCCATACGAAATATAACATTGATTGTTCAGTCATGAATGTGTCATCATGATCAAACATGTCATCATGCTTTGCACGTTATACAAACCCAACGTGCGGAAAGTGGCACCAGTCAGGAAACACTTTCAAGTTTCAAGTTTATTTAGTCATGTCCCTCTCCTTTTACAGTGTAGAGGGGTTGATTTAGTCACTTCCCTCTCATTTTACAGTGTAGAGAAGTTTATTTAGTCATGTCCCTCTCCTTTTACAGTGTAGAGGAGTGAAAGGATTTAGTCACATCCCTCTCCTTTTACAGTGTAAAGGAGTGAAATTATGTTGTCACGTCCCTCTCCTTTTACAGTGTAGAGGCGTTTTTTTTGTCACGTCCCTCTCCTTTTACAATGTAGAGGAGTTTATTTTGTCACGTCCCTCTCGTTTTACAATGTAGAAGCGTTTATTTTGTCACGTCCCTCTCCTTTAATAATAATAATAATAATAATAATAATAATAATAATAATAATAATAACAACACCTTTCATACAAAAATCGCAGCTCAAAGTGCTTTACAGCAAAAGCACAAAACGAGCACATAAAGTGCAGACATAAAAATCACAGTTTTTCACATTAGGATGTTAGGATCTAACATCCCAATAGGCCACCTTGTTTATGGTTTGATTGGCAGTTTAAAAATAGACAATAATAAAAAGAGTAAAATAGAATAGACAGCAAAATAGTGCAATAGTGCAGTGCAATAAATAGTAGAATAGAGTAGACACAGTAAAATGTATGCAACATATAAAATCACAGTTTATATATCATAAAAAATTAGCAACATGTAAAAGAAATTGCAGCATAGTGCATACAATAACAAAGAAAAGGGATGGCAACAATTTACAGTACATATTTTAAACTGTGGATACCAAACAGGGAAGGTAAAGACGGCTTTAACTATTTGTATTGCACTGCAGGGGCGGGGCTAGGGGGTGGCTACTTGGGCTCAAGCCCCCAATGTTTTCTGAAAAGCCCAGAATCTATTTAAAAAAAATATATATATGTATATATATATATATAAATGTTTTATTTTTTTGGACAATTAATCATTGTTACATGAAAATATGTTTGCACCAGATTTAGCAGAAGCTAATTTCCATCTGCAGTCTATTCAGCTGCTAACTGTATTTGAGTGAGTTAAGTCTTGGTGTTATGGTAGACTCAGACCTAAGCTTTAAATCACAATCAACAAGTTGACAAAAACATAATTCTTCCACCTTAGAAACATAGCTAAAGTACGGCCATTTATAAATCAAAAGGACGCTGAAAACCAGATCCATGCCTTTATCTCAAGCCGACTCGACTACTGTAATGCACTCCTTACCGGCCTCCCGAAAAAATACGATGATAACTATTTTATTGCAATGCACTATTGCATTATTTATTTTATTCTATTTTACTAACTATTTTATTGCACTGCACTATTTTACTTTGTATCAGTGATAATCAAACCGTAAACAAAGACGCATATAACACTTTCAGCGCCAGATGGCTCTGTTTACTGTTACTGTTGAAAGGCCAGCGCCTTTTAACATGGGGATACGTGGCTGTGTTTGCAGGCCTAAAGCTATATTATATATTATAGCTATGGATCTAATAATATAGTCGATTGTCATTGAGTTTCTTCCGGTCAAGATGAAAAAAACAGATCATTTTTCCATCCATACATTTCCGTTTTATACCGTCGTGAATATGAGTGTAGTTTCAGGGTGGTCTGGTGTCATTTCCAAAATGACAGACACCAAGCCACATTGTTTCAAATGGAGTGCAATAGCGGCCGCAAGTTGTTAGGCGGCGGTATTGGACTTTTGAGATCTCAGACCCATCCCCAGTGATAACACAGGCTGCCGGGATGTCTTTATGAATGGAAATATCGAATAAAAGAAACAACGATGAAAACCCGACTATACTCTGGTTTTCGGGGGTCCTGGCGCTCAACGTTCGGCAAGTTAACCCTAGATCTTAGATCCTAATATGAAAAACGATGTGATTTAATGTTCTATGTCTTACCTTGACTTTGTCTATTTTACTGCTATTTATTTTATGCTTTATGTCTGCACTTTATGCATTGCTCTTGATCTGCCAATGTTGTGCTCATTTTCTTTTTGTACTGCTGTGAAGCACTTTGAGCTGCAATTCTTGTATGAAAGGTGCTATACAAACACAGTGTATTATATTATTATTATTATTATTATTATTATTATTATTATTATTATTATTATTATTATTATTATTATTATTATTATTATTATTATTATTATTATTATTATTATAAATTATTATAGTTTGCTTCATTAATTAAAGGGTGTGAATTTAAGTGTTCTCTAGTGCCTTTTGTCCGCTTTAAGGTGGTGGTATAAGTTAAAGGTTGTGGTGTCGAAGTAAAAAAAATATAAGCTAAGCTAAGCCCCGGATCTCCTACAATCCTAAATCCGCCCCTGTTGCACTGCACTGTTGCATCATTTTACTGTCTATTATATTTATATTCTACTATTTTATTGCACTGCACTATTACACTATTTTCTGTCTATTCTATTTTACTCTTTTTATTATTGTCTGTTAAAACTGAATCAAACCATAAACAACGTGGGCTATTGGGATGTTAGATCTTAATGTGAAAAACTGTGATTTTATGTCTGCACTTTATGTGCTCATTTTATGCCTGTCTTTTCTCTGTTGTGAAGCACTTTGAGCTGCAATTTTTGTATGAAAGGTGCTATACAAATAAAGTTTATTATTATTATTACAAGCATAGTACAGTACACTGTATGTGTAAATCTGTGGCGTGTGCAAGTCAGTATTGTGTGCAGATCAGTATTGTGTGCAGATCAGTACTTTGTGCAGATCAGTATTGTCTGCAAGTCCGTAGCAGGGACAGCAAACAGGATGAGACTCATCCTGGAGAAAATAGGTGTAAGGTGAGTTACAGCAGACAGGATCAGACTCATCCTGAGTAAATCCAAACATGTGTACAAACAGCTGCTGCGGTTATTGGCGTTGACACGCTTCCCTGCCGTTTACTCACACAGATTATGGCAAATCCCACAGTAATGACTACTCATACTGTCATCATGGTGGACAGAGTCAGTGAAGACAAGACAAGACATATATTATACAAATAGTTTAAGTTTCAAGTTTCAAGTTTCAAGTTTCAAGTTTCTTTAATAGTTGTCATACAGAAGTACAGAATACTTTTATACAAAATGCTTCTTACTGTTACGCTCCAGAGACTGTGCAAGACAAGATAAGTATGAAATAAAATAACATAGTATAGCATGTAAATTAGAAGTAAAAAAATGAGGTCACAGTGTTCAGTATAGACATATGTACAATGTTCGATGCAGAGTAGACGTAACTGAGTTACCATATAATATACAATACTGTGTAGTGTACTAATATACAATACTATATAGTGCAAGGCAGAAATAGGATGAGGTGCAATTTAGGTACAATTTACAGTAGGTGTACGAGTTGTAGTGCAAATCCTTTATCAATAAATATAAAGTGTGTTTGTGTGATCTAAAGTGTGGAGAGTGGGTGCTGCAGTGTGTTGTTTGTTTAAGTGAGTGTGTGCGTGTGGGTGTGTGTGCTGTGTGCATTTGATGGTTGTTGCATAGTGTTTATTGTTAGTTTAGCAGCCTGATGGCCTGGGGATAGAAGCTTCTTCTGAGTCTTTCTGTGCTCGCCTTAAGACTCCGGTATCGCTTGCCTGACCGCAGCAGTTCAAAGAGGCAGTTGTTCGGGTGGCTCGAGTCTTTAATAATTCTCTTAGCCTTCCCCTTGCACCGCTTGTTGTAAATGTTCTGGAGGGTGGGAAGCCCCCCTCCAATTGTGCGTTCGGCTGAACGTGTCACTCTTTGTAGTCGGTGCTACGGTCTTGTGCAGTGCTATTCCCAAACCAGGAGGTGATGTTGCCAGTCAGGATAACCAACTTCAAGTCATATTATACATATTGTTTAACCAACTTCACATTGCAAAATGTATAGAATAAAGGTATTATATAATAACAATAATAAT
>NC_140171.1:107380329-107567829 GCF_963971535.1 Notolepis coatsorum
ACAGTCTGATCTGGCCCGAAAAGGTGTGACATCTGAAGGGCCCAAAGAAAACCAAAAAAAATGGGTAAACGACTTGTCATCTGCTCCCAGTTCAACCTGAAAACAAAATACACAGCAAAAAAACAAGCTTGAGGGATGGTGTTCATGTTTCACTGCAGAACGCAGAACGCAGAACGCAGACACAAAACCTTTTGTTGGCGTAGAAACCCATGCAGGACCTGACGTGCGGCGTGTGACCCGTTGTGCGGAGAAAAAAACACATGTTTAAATTAGTCCCTCGGTCTGATCTCAATTCTCCTCCTCTCCCCGCTTTTCCCAAACCACAGGATAAACAGGGACGAGAGCCAGAAGACGACGTGTCTCAACAAAAGGAAGAAGGTGGAGCAAAACTGAGAGTAAGAAACAACACACTGGGAGGAGAAAGTCCACCGGGGCCTGGAGCAGCAGCACGTGACCCAAGAAAGACACGAGGAATGCTGAGAGAGCCCTCATGCACTGAGTCAGGAACGGATACGGAGACTGCCAAGAGATCCGAGGGGCTGAAAGCAGAGAGATCGTGGACCGTGTGAAGGAAAGGAGAAGTACAGGAGAAAGAGGATGTTTTTGGAGCTGTTCTGTCCACTGAATGTTTTATACGATGTAAAAACAATTATGTTACACGTGATTTGCCATTATGTGCCTTTTGGCTTGGAAAGTATTATTTAAGTCGACTTATTTATTATTAACTGTCTGTTGTTATTTAAAGTGATCAGCGCTGTATGTTTGAGCAAATAAACTTGATTTTGATACAACCCCCCTAGTCTTCCTGTCATTTGATTGTCCAGGGTACGGTAGAGAGAGAAAGAGAGAGAGATGTTGTTAAAGGAACACGCCAACATTAGCTTATCGTCTTCTTCAGAGAGAGACCAGAAGATAGATACCAGTTTCCTCTCTGTGCAGTAGAAAGCTATCTGGCTGCACGTTAGCCTAGCTTAGCACAATGAATGGAAGCGGACAGTGCCGGTTAGCCTTCAGGAGAAGTGTTAGCTGGACAACTAACCGGCACTGTCCGCTTCCATTCATTGTGCTAAGCTAGGCTAACGTGCAGCCAGATAGCTTTCTACTGAACGCACAGAGAGGAAACTGGTATCTATCTTCTTGTCTCTCTCTGGAGAAGACGGTAAGTGAATTTCCCAAAATGTTGGTGTGTTCCTTTAAGACATACCTTGTTGTACACATCCTGTAAACAGTCTGTCTCAAACTGTTATTTTATAGTGTACACAAACTGCTAATGCAACCATGACGTGCTACTGACACTTTGCGGGTGAGTATTGGGGAACTGTGCAAAATGCACAAGAAACAATAGTACATTTGTCCAAGGGCACCGAGTGGGTGTGTAATGAGGAGAGCTCAGCTCCAGAGGCACAAGGATAGCAATGAAATGATACCCATGAGAAAGCTTCACCACAGCTGTTTCCTATACAGCTGAGCGCTGGATGAGACGACATGACCGAGGCGGAAAGTAACAATTTACAGTCAAGTTCCAAGTCCACTCGTCGCTTTGAGGATCTGTGTGCTTTGTGTAGCCTCTGGGATAACACACACACACACACACACACACACACACACACACACACACACACACACACACACACACACACACACACACACACACACACACACACACACACACACACACACACACACACACACACACACACACACACACACACACACACACACACACACACACACACTGAGCACTTTGAACTTTCACTTTAATTTTGCACAACCTACTATGACTAAGGATGTAGAGACACGATCATCGGGTCTATAATAGTCGGTAAACACATGAATACGAGATTAATAGATTAGACTAGATTATATTCAAATGTATTGCCATTATACAGCAAAAGTACAGTACAATGAGAAGAAGTTTGGCATCCAATCAGATTGCAAATGTCAATAACGTATTAAACAGTAATTCAGAACCATTTTATTGCACTGCACTATTGCATCATTTTAATCTGTCTATTCTATTCTACTATTTTATTGCACTGCTCTATTGCACTATTTACTCTGTTTATTCTATTTTACTCTTTTTATTATTGTCCATTTTAAAACGGCCATATAATCAAACCACAAACAAGGTGGCCTATAGAGATGTTAGATCCTAATGTGAAAAACTGATTTTATATGTCTGCACTATATGTGCTAATTTTGTGCCTGTCTTTTTTCTGCTGTGAAGCACTTTGAGCTGCAATTCTTGTATCAAAGGTGCTATACAAATAAACTGTGGCAGTGAACGGGTTAACCTTCTGTAGTGTGGGAATGAAAGGGTTAAGGAGCTGAAAATAAATTAAAATATGAAATGGTTGAATGAAAAGATCAGAAGTAAATAAGGATTTCTATATCTTCTCCTTGTCTCGACATAAAGATGGCAGGTCTTGTTAGTCCTTCCCTGCTGTTGATGAATGCTGATGATGACCACGCTGACCAAACACACACAGCACTGCGGTGCAGGTCTATCGACCACTCTGCCTCTCAGCCACTTCCTCCAGAGTGATCAGCTGAGCCAACATGTCTTTGATTTTTGACCATTACTTTGCTGAAGAGATAAACTTTGCTGGAGGATATCAGAGCTAGCCGGCTCACTCCAGGGAAATCAGAGCTGGATCGGTCTGCGTTGGAGCACAGCAGTGTGGGAGAGAATAGATCCTCGATAAGCTCACTCATTCCTGGAGACCTGAGGCCCTGCTCGCCCTGCCCTGCCCGACCACACACACACACACACACACGCACGCACGCACGCACACACACACACACACACACACACACACACACACACACACACACACACACACACACACACACACACACACACACACACACACACACACACACACACACACACACACACACACACACACACACACACACACACACACACACACACACACACACACACAGACACACACACACACAGCAGAGGAAGCACACACACACACACACACACAGGAGAGGAAGCACAACACACACACACACACACACACACACACACACACACACACACACACACACACACACCTACACACACACACACACACACACACACACACACACACACACACACACACAGACACACACACACACACACACACACAGCAGAGGAAGCACACACACACACACACACACAGGAGAGGAAGCACACACACACACACACACACACACACACACACACACACACACACACACGCACACACACACACTGTACAAGCACACACTGATCTCTCTCTCTCTCTCTCTCTCTCTCTCTCTCTCTCTCTCTCTCTCTCTCTCTCTCTCTCTCTCTCTCTCTCTCTCTCTCTCTCTCTCTCTCTCTCTCTCTCTCTCTCTCTAATATAATAGCAAAGGGCAGCAGAAAAGTGTAAAATGCAGTCAGAAGCCTCAAGGAGACAGACGGGCCTCCTCCACATTGTACACCTGCCAATGTTACTACTATACTACTTTGCCTCTTGACAGACCTGCCGTCTATGCACTGGTGCCCTGATATGGGTTTTTGAGGTCGATACTGATATCCAATTTCATCCCACGGTACGTATACAGATGCAGATGGTTGCAAGAGGTTCAGTACAAATGTAGGGAGAAATCAGGTCACGTTACTAAGACGTACCTACCTTCAGATAGCCAATTGTACTCAGGCACAGTATGAAGCAATTGGACCTAATGTGAAAAGGCTATAGCGCAAACAAATGGAAGCGGATACATAGTTGGCCAACTATAAAGCTGGATAGCTTTTTACTGAAGGCACATTGGTATGTAATCTCCTCGTCTGACTCTGGAGAAAACGGTAAGCGAATTTTACGTAATGTTGGTGTGTTCCTTTAATTCTGCTCCTACTGTAGGTCTATGTACATTTGTAACTATATTTATTGTAATGCAAATATAACTGATAGGGCATACAGACCCTCATCTGCACTTTGATTTACACTGCCTACTTGCTCATATTTATACTCAGAGTTAATTATATTGTTATATCGTTTACACTGCCTATTTTTATTTTAACGTTTCTACTGTACTATAAGTTTATGACCTGTATGTCTTCTACTATCACCATGTACCTGTACCTCCCCTCCCCCATGCTGCTATGGTGCCTGAATTTCCCAAAGGGGATCAATAAAGGAATATCTTATCTTAGCTTATTGTGACAGCAACAGAAAATACAGCAAATCCGAAAGGCCGGCACCCGCAGACTGATCTGATCATGCTTTCCCTTCCTTTGTGTTTATCAAGAGCATTTAAAAGTCACATGGCAAGTGTAACCCAGGTTTCAGATTCATAACTATTAGTTATGAACATAAATAGTTAATGCTATTGTATATGAACATAAATAGTTAATGCTATTGTATATGAACATAAACAGTTAATGCTATTTGGTTATATGTATATTCATGTTAGGTTAACAACGCTTTGACCAAATCCTTTGAATTGCCTCACTGCCCCTTTAAATCGTCTCAGAACAGAAGTAGGTCAACAGTTTTTGCACTGTACCGCTCAGAATGGAAGCAGAGATTGACGGAGATTGACATAACTTGTACCATGATAATTAGATTAGATTAGATTTAGATAGATAGATAATAATGATCAGTCATAAAATATTCCCCCCATTTACAAAACTGAAGCTGGTGTTGAGCGCCAGCCGTGTTTTCCTTTTTACCCCCTTGAATGCCACCATCTACGGCCAATGTTAACGTTAATATCGCCTAATCTATGTTTTAAATTATGGCTATGTGTCTAATCTGCCCGTTGCTTATCAAAGAATCATTTTCCAGTCAACATTGTCAAGGCAGATTGTTTTTTTATCGCTTCATTTCCGTTTGAAAATCACCCGTTTTCGGGGGAAAAAACAACCCATATGCCTATGATAATCGCCTTTTACTGGAATATTCCAGAACGTTGTTATTTGTCGGCCTATTTATGAATCGTTTTCAAATAAACGCTAGATGATCGATAGTATAATTATGTGTGCGCACGCACACTCGTGCCGTGCGCTGATAATCGCTGCTCTTATTTCCTCATGGCTTTTACAGTCAAAACAGCCATATCTCATATCACATAAACACTTATATATCCGTAAAAACGAGTCTGATTATCCTAACACTGATAACATAGATTCCTTACCTGAGGTCAGATGGTATCCAAATGGTTTATTCCAATTTCCGATCGCCATTCGAAAAAATCGATAATTGTATTGATCCATCGTGTGTACAGTATAACCCATATTCGCCGTGGCTCAGAGGCTCCAGAATGAACTCTGGTAGACCCCGACTGCATCAGTGAGAAGTAAAATGTGGAGTCAGAAATCCGTTCTCCCATTCACTTTCATTGAGTCCATTCCAAAAGGGTGATTTACCATCTGGGAGACGATAGGGGGCGCTTTTTTCACATCTGAGCGCCGGCGGTCCCTGGATCTCCAACGGTATAGGCTTGCGTGATGCAATATGATTTCAGATCGCTAAAAAAAAAAAAAAAAAAAAAAGAGAATACTCGCGACGTGGCATTCAACGGTCGGGGCGTTTCATCAATATTGTGCTGTTTCATTGTCGAATGTGTAATATCGCTAGCTCAATGCTAACCAGCTAACAACGTTACCCACCCGGCATGAGCCGTGTTAGCAAACGGTGTTGCTAGCTATTAATGTAGCTTCACCGCGAGCCATGCTAGCAAAGCTCTAAGCAGTGGCGGACTTGGGCTGTTTGAAGGGCAGAGGCGAAAAGAAAAAAAGGGCACCTACTTCACAACATGGGACCCCATCAGTGAGCAAAAAGCTATGATGTATCATGTACGGTGAAATAGTCTTCATCCCTGATTAAGATGAACATTAGAACAACATAGACAATCCAGATTAATAGTATAACCACACCTCTATGATAAAAACACACAGGGAACAATACACCTTTCAAATGTTTATTTCACCTCATTGTTATGGTGTTTGAAACGTAGATTTATCATGGTGTTTGAAAAGTAAATTATCATGGTGTTTGAAAAGTAAATTATCATGGTGTTTGAAGGCCTGCCCTAAACCATTGCTGCGGTGGTACATTTCTCAATGCTAAAGATATAGGAATATAAATATTTGGGAAACAGCATTTTAATATGGTCTGGGTTGAAAAATAGTGAACCTATTCTTTAAAAGCTATTTATAACATATATTTTACAGGATATAAAACAGGTAAAGTTAATTCGAGTGCCGTTGAGCTTCTTCCTTTCTCTCTCCTGACTCTCCTCCCCTCCTCCCCTTCTCTCCTCCTGCCCTCTCCTTCTGTCCTCCTATCCTCTTCTCTCCTCCTGTACTCCCCTTCTCTCCTGCTGTACTCCCCTTCTCTCCTCCTGCCATCTCATTCTGTCCTCCTGTACTCCCCTTCTCTCCTCCTGTACTCCCCTTCTCTCCTCCTGTACTCCCCTTCTCTCCTGCTGTACTCCCCTTCTCTCCTGCTGTACTCCCATTCTCTCCTCCTGTACTCCCCTTCTCTCCTCCTGTCCTCTCCTTCTCTCCTCATGTCCTCTCCTCTCCTTCTCTCATCATGTCCTCTCCTTCTCTCCTATATCTCTCCCTCTCTCTCTCCCTCCCCCTCTCTATCTTCCCCATTCTCTCCATTAAACTTAATATATTGTACCTGCCTGGATACTGGGTGGATCAGTGTGATATTTTAATGGCAACAGGAGAGCATTCAAGTTATTTGTTGTTGTGTCGTTTGAATAATTTCTCTCCCTATCATCATTTTCATCATCGCTTTCTTTAGCATCTCCATGATCATCTTCATCACCATTTCTCTCCATAGCATCATCTGCATTCTCTCTTGCCTCCACTTCTTCATAATTTCTCTCCATAGAATCATCTGCATTTCTCTTTCCTCTACTTCTTCACCATCTCTCTTCCTGATATCATCATTTCCCTCTTGAATATCTCCATCTTCATTGTCTGTACTGTCTTTATCTAAGGTGGAAATGTCAATATTTGTTTCATAATAGTAATATAATTGTATTGTATATAATATTCGTACTGTAGCCTACAATGTTATAATTGTATTATAAAATAATATAATAGTATAATATTATAGCACTACCACCACTAGCCCTCTTGCCTTGATTGGAATAAAAAGGTTCTATGGTTGGTCAATTTAAATGTTTAAGACACCTTTTTCTGTCCAAAATAAGCATTATTGACCATGTTAGCACCAGATGCTCAGTTATAATCCAAACTATGGCTCTGTGCGTCAAGCTTGTACACGTAGCTAGTAGGGATGTCAGATATTATCGGCCTACCGATATTATCGACCGATATCGGCATACAAATGTGATATCGGAAAATATTGGTATCGGTTTTCAAAAAGAAATATATATATATATATAGGCTATATATATATATATATATATATATATATATATATATATATATATATATATATATATATATATATATATATATATATATATATATATATATATATATATATGTAGCATCCCTGGGAGAGTGATGGATGGACTCCTTTACTGTGTTTCATGAATGTTTATTTCAATTCACAACGTAAGAGCTGAAGTGAAAAGACAGAGAAAGACAAAGAAAAGATACTCAGATATATATACATTATATACATTAGTGCCACATTCACATTGTTCAATAAGCTAACATAACACTTGACACAAATGGCTTCCAATAACAGTGACATAGCCAATACATTAAATGAATACAAATATAAAGTAAACAGCCCATATCAATAAATAGGACAAATAGACATCCCAGTACCTTGTCCTCTCTCTCTCCAACAGGGGCTTAACCATAACCCACATGAAAGTCTTCTTTTCCAGATCTACAATCAAAACAAAACTCTTAAAATGCTGGTACTCTGGACCTTATTAAATGTGTAGACAAGCTAGGAATTTGCAATGACCAAGTTAGCTAGAAAACAACGTATTTTCACAGTAGCAGGAATAACTTTAAGTTGTCAAAACACAAACAAAAGTGAATTCAAACCAACATTAAAACCATAGAAAGTGCACAGCAGTTACCTTGTAGACCATTTCCATATAACAAAAGAATAAAGAAGATATTCACGGAGAACTCTCTTTCCTTGCAGCCGTAATATAACGTTCATTTGGACCGTAAAGCTGAGCTCATGCTCGCGGTATCTGCTTCCGGTTAGCTACTTCCGGCTTGGCGGTGCTTCAAAATAAAGGTTCCCTATCACACACAAGCTGAATGACGCTACCTAGAGGGTCGTTTACACTCCCACCAATCAGGAGTGATTTATATCACACTGTAAATCCGACTGATTCCATAATAAGGAATAACCTAGTTGGCCTGTGTCCCCAGGTAGGGAGGCTTAGGGGGTGCTACCACTTGCCCAAGGTAGACCCCCAGACTAGTGGATGGAAGGAGTCATCTTACTTCTCCATTCTAGTTCATTACGGACTAGCCACTGCCGCTAATTCTATATGATCTCTGATTATTCGAGAGGTTAGTGAGTTAGATTTATTCTTGTGGACGCGTCTCTGAATGCGTGCGATAGCTCGAGTAGCGAGTGACCAAGAAGAAAACGTAGACAAGTGATCAACTATAGTGCTTTGCTCCTTGGTCATTGTGCTAAGTGCAAAGCACTTCTGACTTCCCTCATGTATCCCAAGACTACTTTTGAATCAGTCCAGAAGAACTCCTCAGCACCAGGAGAGCCAAATTCCTCTTTGAGCAGGACCGGTGCCACAAACCCGAGGGGGTCGTACAGGGAGGCTACTGTTGACAGGATGCCGCGGCGTGTAGGAGGCTGTTCTTTAAGGTTGACGTTGAGACAGAAGTTGTCAGACTCTGTGTCCCATTGAATCCCGAGAGCTCTTTCAAGTGGCAGCTCATCAAAGGTGAGGCGCATGCACTTTACGTTGGTTGCTCGTTCAGAGAGCAGGATACTCTCGAGGACATCTCTGTTGTTTGACACAAACTTATGTAGACGGAGGCCACCTGTGGCACAGAGTTTGCGTGCTTCTTTGGCTAACTGAATTGCACTCGTGTTTTCAACACTTGTGACCCCTTCGTCCACGTAAAAGTCTCTCATGACGAATCGTGATCTGTGCGGGTAGGTGTGTGCCTTCTCCTTAGCTAAGTGCTTTAGTTCGTAGTTGGCACACCCTGGCGAGGAGGCCGCACCGAACCGATGCACCTTCATGCGGAACTCCCTGGGCGGTGAGTTCAGGTCTCCTTGCTTCCACCAGAGAAAGCGCAAGTAGTCTCGATCAGCTTCCTGAACGTGAAATTTTTCAACGTCGCACATCAGAGCAACTGGGTGCTGGCGAAAGCGGATGAGCACTCCACTCAAGTTGTTCAACATGTCGGGCCCAGAAAGGAGGTGGTCATTGAGGCTTGTTCCTTTGTAACTTGCTGAGCAGTCAAACACAATGTGAAGTTTGTCGGGTTTCTTTGCGTGAACGACGCCGTGATGGGGAATGTACCACCTTTCGCCTTCTCTCCCACCATCTTCGACTGGTTCTGCGCCCCCCTTTCCAATAACCTCTTCCATGAACTTGACGTATTTCTTCTTGTACCCTTCGTCGCGCTGCAGTTTCCTTTTAAGGTGAATCAGGGCTGAGTTCTTATTGTTGGGGAGTCTGTTTTTGAAGGGCAGGGGCATTTCGTAATGGCCTTGTTTGGTTTTCCGTATTCCTTCATCCATCCCTTTCAGAAACGTGATGTCATCTTGAGACACTGGTTTTCCGTCTTCACTGCCGTCCTTAAAGTCTGACTCTAGAATGCGGATAACATCGGCCGGTGTGGCCGGGGGTAGCTCTTTAACTGTGGTTCTGTGGCACATGCGACTGGTGCTCAACGAATCCTGGCTTTGAGCTGAGGGCCCCACGATACTCCACCCTAGATCTGTCCGTACAGCGTATGGTTCCTCATCTGCTCCGAGGATGACTTGCCTTGGAGCCATGGCTCTCGAGCAATTATAACCTATGAGAAGACCCACTTCGCAGTCTTTTAGTGTTTGAATTTCATCTGCTATTCCTGCTAGATGACTCCATTTCTTAGCCGTCTTACAAGTGGGTATGTGTGCACGGTTTACGGGTATGCAGTCCTTAGTGTAGGCCACTGGAAGATCGACTTGAGTGGCAGAGCTATATCCTCTTACACGAAGGCCGCAGACTCTCTCACTTGTGAGAATTGTGTCCTTTCCGCTCATGGTTGTCAGCTTCAGTTTAACTGGATGCTTGTCTGCATTAAGACCGTCACTCACCTCTTGGTCGATAAATGTAGTATCGCTTTGAGTGTCGAGAAGAGCGTAGACAAGTCTCTCCATAGTTGGGTTACTTTTGGAGGAAACCCATACTGGTAGAATCATTGAAGTGCTGGATGAGCCTCCAACTGCTACACTGAGGGATCTTGCCTCAGGGTCTTGATCTGATTCTGTATCAGGTGCAGGCCTTTCTTCTCTTTGATAGTTGTTATCATGGAGGGCTGTAGGATGTTTTCTCTTGCAGGTGTCACAGGAGTGACGATGGCGACAGTCTTTCGCATTGTGTCCTGGCTTTAGACATCCATAGCATAGTCTCTTCTCCTTTATGAAGTTGCGTCGCTCATCCAGTGACATCTCTGTGAATCTTTCACATGCATGGAGCTGGTGTCCGTCATCTTCACACTGAATGCATGGAGCCATAGTCCTAAACTTCCGGTTCTCATTGTCAGTGTCTGCTTGAGTGGCAAGAACGCTGGCGTTGTTTCGCTTAGAGTCTCTGACATTTCCTTTATCGGCACTAGTGGCTGATGAGTGTAGAGCTTGGAAAGACGTGATTGGATTGCAGGCAATCTCCGCTTCAGTTGACATGAATTTTGTGAAGTCCTCGAAAGTTGGAAATTCTTGACGTTCATTCAAGCGTTTTGTGACTTGACGGTTCCACTGAGCGGCTGCCCAGTCTGGCAGTTTGTAAATAAGCTTTCGGTTCTCCTCACAGTCGTTGAGTATGTCAAGACCCTTGACATGAGGAATGGCATCCCGACAGGCATTGAGAAAATCAGAGAAACTCCTAAGTCCCTCTGCATCCTTAGGCTGAATCCTCAGCCAGTTGGATAGCTTCTCTCTGAATGATCTCTGAATGGCAAATGGCTGGCCAACGCGATGATTCAGCTTATCCCAGGCGTCTTTGTAGGCTTCCTTGTCGTTACGATAGAACGTGCCATCTAGAGCCTGGCGTGCTGGGCCACCAACATACTTCTTCAAGTAGTAGAGTTTTTCAGCTGGGGTTATTGCTCTTTGGTCGATGAGTGAGGTAAACGTTGTCTTCCATTCGATGAACTGTATAGGATCACCATTGAAAACGAATGGCTCTGGTGCAGGAAGCCTACTCAAGGCTATGCTGTCATGGAAGACCTGTGCGAGAGCAGTGATGTCAGAATGAGAGGTTGGTGCAGCATGAGATGGAAAGAGTGTGGCAGCAGGTGCGTTCCTCATCTCTGCATTGCTTTCATTGATGTGTTCGGCAGCTTCATGTCTGATCTGATCGTCGTAGACCTTTAGTTTGGCTTGGGCTGCGAACACTTCCTTCTTGGCCTGCAGTCGCTCCAACTCACGCCGTTGTACCTCCATAGCCTTTCGTTGTTGTTCCTCTAGTTCGCGTATAACTTCCCTTTGTTTTTCCTCTACTTGCATCATCTGATAGGTGGCTTCCTTTTCGGCTAGTTCAGCCGCTGCCTCCACACGCTTCGTTGTTATTATAGACGAGCCTATAGACGGCTCCTTTCCCGTTGGACATTGAAATCGTCTTCTGTACCTATGGTTCTATCATGAGCGATGTTGACTAATTCCCTGGTTACTGTCTCGCACGTATCCACTCGTCGTCTTATGTCATTGGGGGGCGCGGTGAGACCTCTGATTTCGACATACATCATACAAACGTCCGTCTTAGACATATTTAGTTTGTCGATGAGAGTCCAGAGCTCCTCCTCTGACATGTATGTCTTCATCTCGTGTCTTGCCTTGCAAATGTCGCGCTTCCATTTTTCATACAGGTACAGCAGTCTTTTCTCCTTTTTGCATGCTTCTTCCTCTTGGTGTGCACGCATCTTTTCTGTTGGGCGCGGTGTACGGTGGAAGCGTCGGAGACCTTCAGTTAGGTCATCCTCTTCCTCAGGGATATCAGTGGGACCTTTTTCCTCTTCACTAGCTTCCTTCTGTGTGTTTTCAGACTCTTCCAACCCTAGGCCTACCTCTGTATGATGCTCTTCTCCTAAGCCTTTGACCTCATCTGGGGAGCTAGTTTCCTTATATAACCCTCCTTTCCCTTCTAAGGATGCCATGATGAGCTAATTATTGCACCTTTCAACGTTAGAATAAAGTGAATGTGGTTGCGCCTTCATACAGAGCAGCATAGACATGGACAGAGAAATAGCACAGCATACACTTTGAATGGTAAATTAGGGCCAATAACCAGCATTGAATGTGTTATCTAGGGCATTTACATCAGTGTTCATGCCAAAGCAATGACTAGAATACACACAATAACAAAGGAAGCTCTACATGAAGTGTGCATTTTTAAAACAAAAAAGGTAATTAATTATCAGGTCTATAGTAAGGTAATGAAACGGTTCCTTCTCTTAGCAACTCAAGTGAGGGTGAAGTTCAGTGCAGGGTCCGGGAGACGAATATCCGATGTTCCACTTCACCATAGAGTAAGCTCTTACTGTAGCATCCCTGGGAGAGTGATGGATGGACTCCTTTACTGGTGTTTCATGAATGTTTATTTCAATTCACAACGTAAGAGCTGAAGTGAAAAGACAGAGAAAGACAAAGAAAAGATACTCAGATATATATACATTATATACATTAGTGCCACATTCACATTGTTCAATAAGCTAACATAACACTTGACACAAATGGCTTCCAATAACAGTGACATAGCCAATACATTAAATGAATACAAATATAAAGTAAACAGCCCATATCAATAAATAGGACAAATAGACATCCCAGTACCTTGTCCTCTCTCTCTCCAACAGGGGCTTAACCATAACCCACATGAAAGTCTTCTTTTCCAGATCTACAATCAAAACAAAACTCTTAAAATGCTGGTACTCTGGACCTTATTAAATGTGTAGACAAGCTAGGAATTTGCAATGACCAAGTTAGCTAGAAAACAACGTATTTTCACAGTAGCAGGAATAACTTTAAGTTGTCAAAACACAAACAAAAGTGAATTCAAACCAACATTAAAACCATAGAAAGTGCACAGCAGTTACCTTGTAGACCATTTCCATATAACAAAAGAATAAAGAAGATATTCACGGAGAACTCTCTTTCCTTGCAGCCGTAATATAACGTTCATTTGGACCGTAAAGCTGAGCTCATGCTCGCGGTATCTGCTTCCGGTTAGCTACTTCCGGTTTGGCGGTGCTTCAAAATAAAGGTTCCCTATCACACACAAGCTGAATGACGCTACCTAGAGGGTCGTTTACATATATATATATATATATATATAGGCTATATATATATATATATATATATATATATATATATATATATATATATATATATATATATATATATATATATATATATATATATATATATATATATATATATTTCTTTTTACATTTCCAAGACCTTTATTTACCCAGGCAAGCAAGTAAGAACAAATTCTGATTTTATTTATTGTCAAAAGTATGCATAATGTTGTGTTAATTCCACAACAAGAGATATGTAATGTTAATTACCTGAAATGATTCCGTTTTTGGGGGGGGGGGGGAAACCCTGCATATATCGGTATCGATTGATATCGGTATCGGAAATTAAGAGTTGGACAATATTGGTATATCGGTATCGGTAAAAAAGCCAATATCGAGCATCCCTATAGCTAGTAGTGAGGACTTACAAATACATACCTGTATCCTTATCTCCTCCCTTAGGCCCCGTTTAGACGGAAACGCTAGCAGGTGAATCCGCAAAAATATTTTTTCAGATGTGCCTTTCGTTTATACGGAAACAGCGTTTTTACGGGGTGAAACCGTAAAAAAGTGAGACCACCTTCCAGGGTGGAATTCCTAGAAACGGTAAACCTTTGCGCTCTCGTCTAAACTGTCAAAACGCATAAAACGATGACGAAAGGGTCGTCAAGGCTCTCGTCGCGCCTACTGCTTACATCACAGGCATGCGCCAGTAGCCTAGAAGCGTAAACAAAGCATGTCTGATTCTATCCATGGCGATCACCTGAAGGCTACATTGGCAGTACTTTTAAATACACAAGAATCTGTCCCGCGGCTATCACAACTATTATGACTGGACCCACTGTCTGTGAGTGACTCTGCTTTGGTCCAATCACATTCTCCACCCACACTCTGCGAATCAGAGGCAGAGTAGGGCGGGTCTTCACAGCACGTCATGTGACATATGCACCAATCGTGTGACAGCGGGGCTCCGTTGTCTCGAGTTGTTACAGCGTCGTCTGCACGGAGAATTCCACCCCAAAACGCTCGTCTAAACGCAAAATTAAAAGTGAAACCGCAAGACGACTTTTGCGGTTTCTGTTCAGACTTCCATCCCAAAACGCTCGTCTAAACGTAGCCTTAGTATTGTTGCTTTGGACCAAATTTTTCCATTCTGCATTCTGCATTCTGTAATCATAGAATATATATAATATAGGCCAATGCTAAACCCACTTTTAAGTTTACTACGTTAGCTTTAAAAAGCAATTCACACTGAACTTTAAAGTGCTATGGGTATATTTTGTGCAAATAGTCCTAAAATAATTTGTACACTTTATTTCTAAATTGAGAACACAGGTTAGCATAGAATCAGCTAAGCAAGGTGCCTGTTTAGTTAGCTAGCTACAGTAGTAATATAGCTAGCCTACAGTAGCCTAGGCTAAAACATACTGCCATCAATACATACATTCGTATTTAGTAATGCATAATTGGTAAAACAAACTCAATCTTTGCAACTTCAAAGAAAGCTTGATGTATTACGGATGCAGGGTTACAGCTCAGACTGCATTAAGCCGTCTGGCATCTGAACATTCAAGAGGGGATGTGTCTAAAACTGAATACTTAAATGGATGGAATATTGTAGTGACAGGGTTGCTCAGAATTGTAGCTAACACTTTTGCGTGACATTATTTAACCGTCAGGGCACATGGTCAAGTTTAACCATTGGAGGGGCACCAATGGACACGTCCTCTAATTTTTGCCACTCAAAAGGGCATTTTAGTGTGATGTTTTCAACTGTGGGGGGGGGGGGGGGGGGGGGGGGCACATGGTAAAATTTAGACCATTGGAGGGGCACATCCTCTAGTTTTTTCACTCAAAAGGGCACTTTTGCGTGATGTTTTTCAACTGTGGGGGCACATGGTCAAGTTTAGACCATTGGAAGGGCACCAATGGGCACGTCCTCTCATTTTTGCCACTCAAAAGGGCACTTTAGCGCAATGTTTTCAATTGTGGGGGCACATGGTCAAGTTTAGACCATTGGAAGGGCACCAATGGGCACGTCCTCTAGTTTTTGCCACTCAAAAGGGCACTTTGGGTTTAGCGCAATGTTTTCAATTGTGGGGGCACATTGGTCAAGTTTAACCATTGGAGGGGCACGTCCTCTCATTTTCACCACTCAAAAGGGCACTTTAGCGCAATGTTTTCAACTGTGGGGGCACATGGTCACGGTTAACCACTAGAGGGGCACCAATAGGGCACATCCTCAAATTTTTTCCACTCAAAAGGGCACTTTTGCATGACATTATTTAACCGTGGGGCACATGGTCAAGTTGAGACCATTGGAAAAGCACCAATAAGGCACACCCTCTAATTTTTCGCCACTCAACAGGGCACTTTAGCACACGTTTTTCAACTGTGGGGGCACCAGGGGGGGGCGAACCACGGCCGACCCGGGTTAGATTTCCGGATCTGCCGTTCTTTGCTGAATGTCTTCCCCTGCTCTGTCTCCTATTTCCTCCTCTCCCTCCCTCTCTACCGGACTGCCCGGTAGTAAAAACGCTAAAAAAATCTACAAAAAGAAAAAAAAAAGAAAAAAGGGGAAAAAGTGTTTTGTAGTTGTAATTGTAGGTATTGATATGCTGTATGATAAGAACATGGTCTATATATATTTCGGTTGCTTTTGAGAGTTTACTATAGAATGTGTGGAATGTTTCCATGTGCTATGGCACTATAGCCTACTTTAGCATAAGTCAAATGGGATGTTCCCATGTGATGTAACATTGTAGCCTACTTTAGCATAACCAAAAGTAGCCTAATTGATTATCTCAAGTTTCAAGTTTCAAGTTTCTTTATTAGTTGTCATACAAAAATACAGAATACTTTTATATGAAATGCTTTTTCCTGTTCTGCTCCTGAGAGTGTGCTAGATAAAAATAAAATAGATAGGTAAAAAATAGAAGTCAAAAGTACGTAACAAGCGTAAACAAAAGTGTTCAAAACAAAAGTGTTCAATATACCTCTGTCCCAAATAGCAAACGCTCCATGAACTGAACCCTTAGCAACAAAACAAACACACATGCCATCAACGTGCCCTCCCCACTATATCAAAAGCATTACAAAGAGGCCTGTCGTGTTCTCACAATCGCTCTAATAACGTGCCAGGCACTTTGCAAAGGCTGTGACAAGCACGTTTAATTTTTAAACATTCTGCGGCAAGCACAAGTCCTGAGAGGAATCTCTGCATTTTATTTCCATGATATTATGTGTTGTTCCCTATCGCTTTGAAGTTTATATATAGCCTTATGAAAAAAAGAGGGAAAAAAAGGGGCAAATGGTGGAGTCTGCCTCTGAATAACACGCTCTCTTCCAGGCTGGAGCCGAGGAAATCAAAGTGGTTCGAGTGCTGCCACTGGCTTCTGTGCCGTCCGACGGACCCATGCTGTTCGTCAGATGTTGAGAAAAGTTTTACAGAAAAAAAGAGTGTACATCCTGATATTTTATTCATATTGCATGGCACACGCCCAATCACCTGTTGATGGAGCTGTCAGACAAAAGGGGAAAATGTAAATTGGCCGCGGACATGTTTGTGTCGTGCCATATTCACAGGGCACTGTCGAGGCTTTCATGTGCTCTTTGTTTGGACATCGGTTAAATAGAAGAAGTCAAGTGAGAGTGCAATGTGGGAAAGGTAACGACTCAAGTCGAACTTTGCCAAACAGTAACGAAAAATACTAGGTTTTTGAAACAGAAGGTGAAAGTGTGTCACAATGTGACTGAAGCAGTGTAAAAGTGTGTATGTCTCCACCAGGCAACCCCCCCCCCCCCAAGGAACTGTGTTGTCACTAGGGGTGTTATCTGTATCTGTATCTGTTCAACCAACACAATTTTATGTATCTGTATTCATGTTTTGGAAATGGGCGTGGTCTAAACCAGAACTTTTCATTATATATATATATATATATATATATATATATATATATATATATATATTATTATTTTTTGTACAATACAAGATGGGAACAGATGTAATCAAATTAACCAATGAACATTAGATTAAAGGAAGTCACGTTAAATATTCCTATGCTTCCTACCATGCTTCCTAAAATCATTCCTATGCTTCCTACCATGCTTCCTATCACCCTTCCTATTCTTCCTAACATCCTCCCTATGTTTCATATCACCCTTCCAACTGTATGCTTCCTATCACTCTTCCTAAGCTTCCTAACAGCCTAACTATACGTCCTAACATCCCCCTATGCTTCATATCACCCTTCCAACTGTATGCTTCCCATCACGCTTCCTATGCTTCCTATCACGCTTCATGTGCTTCCTGTCACCCGCCTCTTAACATGCTTCCTAACACCCCTCCTGTATTTCCTAACATCCTTCCTATGTTTCATATAACCCTTCCTATGCTTCCTCACATCTTTCCTATGCTTCCTAACATCCTTTCTATGTTTCCTAATATCCTTCTTAATATGCTTCCTAACATGCTTCATATGCTGCCCATCACCCTTCCTATGCTTCCTATTTCTGTCTAGCGTTAGCATGTGTTGTGGAATAGGGTCTACGACATTGCACACATCCACAGGGAAAAATGTACTGGAGGTGACGACCAGACGTTCTCTTTTAGTGGTTCTCTCATCTCCTTAAAGTAAAATTTTCTCTGAGGATTTTGAGACAGGGAAAGATTATGCTTCCCTGGAATGCTCTAATGCAATCACCAACCTCTTTAGCCCACTGGTGGTCAACCTTGGTATCCCATCCTCGTCGCCAATCTGTGGTGGAATATTTTTAATGAGTCAAGACAGTGAACTGTAGAAATGCAGATGAGTCAAATTGTATACAAAAGAACATAGTTTATTTCTGTGGCCACAGAGTCTCAGTTCAATACAGAGAGCGGAAGACAATCTGCGAAGTGAGCCCAGAGTATTAACTACTATAATATATATATATATAATTGTAATGTCTGGGCTTCTCTCCCTATTCAGGATTGGAGGCCCAGCCGCCATCTTGGAATTCTCTCTCTGTCTCTGTATTATCTGATTGTCGTCACATGTTGTATCAGTAATTACTTTGATTGTTGTCACCTGCCTGTAATTATGTCACTGGTGCTGATTGGGTCTGCTGGCTGTACTGAGGCCTTTATAGTAATACTTTGCCCCTCTCTCCCTGTCGGTTCTTCAGCAGTGTTACTGGGAACAGCCGTCCACGGGCAGAAGTCGGATATCTCGCCTGTTATCATGCTTTAAAGTTATCCTTGCTTTAGGTCGAGAAGTCGGATCTCTCACCGCCTTATTCTCTTTTGTTGTTAAGTTCTCTTCTAAGTATCCTTCCTTATTGCTACTTCCTGCTTTACCTGGTAAAGTATTGTTATCGCTCAAAGTGTTTCTGATCATAAAAAGAACACATATTCGAGAAGAGCAGCACCCTCAAGTTTCAAGTTCAAGTTTCTTTAATAGTTGTCATACAGAAGTACAGAATACTTTCATACAAAATGCTTCTTACTGTTACGCTCCAGAGACTGTGCTAGACAAGATAGTATCAAATAACATAGTATAGCATGTAGTTTAGAAGAAGAAAATGAGGTCACAGTGTTCGGTATAGACATATGTACAATGTTCTGAGTTACCATATAATATACAATACTATGCAGTGTACTAATGTACAGTACTATATAGTGCAAAGCAGAAATGGGATGAGGTACAATTTAGGTACAATTTACAGTAAGGTGTACGAGTTGTAGTGCAATCCTTCATCAATAAATATAAAGTGTGGGGAGTGGGTGCTACAGTGTGTTTGTTTAAAGTGGGTGTGTGCTATAAAGTGTGTGGAGTGGGTGCTACAGTGTGTCTGTTTAAAGTGAGTGTGTGCGTGTGGATGTGTGTGCTATGTGCGTTTGGTGGTTGTTGTTGTGTAGTGTTCATTGTTCGTTTAGCAGTCTGATGGCCTGGGGATAGAAGCTTCTTCTGAGTCTTTCTGTGCTTGCCTTGAGACTCCGGTATCGCTTGCCTGACCGCAGCAGTTCAAAGAGGCAGTTGTTCGGGTGACTGGAGTCTTTAATGATTCTCTTAGCCTTGCCCTTGCAACGCTTGTTGTAAATGTTCTGGAGGGTGGGGAGCCCCCCTCCAATTGTGCGTTCGGCTGAACGTGTCACTCTTTGTAGTCTGCTTCGGTCTTGTGCAGTGCTATTCCCAAACCAGGAGGTGATGTTGCCAGTCAAGATGCTCTCTATTGTACATGAGTAGAAGTTCTTAAGGATCTTCTGACTGACTTGGAACTTCCGTAGGCGCCTGAGGAAGTAGAGGCGTTGTCGTGCCTTCTTCACAACACTGTCAATGTGTGTGGTCCATGTCAAGTCCTCGGATATGTAGGCTCCGAGGTACTTAAAGCTGTTGACTCTCTCAACCGGTGCCCCGTCGATGCTGAGGGGGCTGTAGTCCTTGACCCCCGACCTCCTGAAGTCCACAATCATCTCCTTTGTTTTGCTGACGTTCAGGGAGAGGCTGTTATCCTGGCACCATCCCGCCAGGACCTTGACCTCTTCCAGGTAGGCCCTCTCGTCGTTGGCAGAGATCAGGCCCACCACCACTGTGTCGTCAGCAAATTTGATGATTGTATTGCTACTCCGCTGGGCCACACAGTCGTGTGTGTACAGGGAGTAGAGGAGGGGACTCAGAACACAGCCCTGGGGGGCCCCTATGTTGAGGGTGATGGATGAGGAGGTGCAGTTGCCTCACCTCTCTGTCTCCATTCTTCCATGCCATACTTGAACTCAACATTCTTACTTGGATTCCTAACATATAATAACTACAAGATACAAGATACAAGAGTTTATTTGACACGGCATACAGGTATTGTGAGGGTTTCGGTCAGGGATAGGAGAGGAGACCCCACATGCAGGAAACACGAGCAGAGAGAGAAGAGGCTGAGGCGACGGAATGAAGTGAACAGGCTTTTACTGAGCAGTTGCAAACAAGAATACAAGTTGAAACTGTTACAAACAAAAGCGAACTGCAAAACCCGAAAAGAATACTCAGCAGAGCTGGAAAAATATGGACTAAGTAGGAACGGACTCACAGGGAATACTGGTGACAAAGGTGAGTATGTGACCGAACACAACTGTGATAACAATGAGACAATACAAGGCAATGGCGTGTAACGGTTGTCATCTGGTCAGAGATTGAAGAGACGGAACTGCTTTCGACTGTTTATTGCCTATAAAAGACATGAAATAAAACAGCTGTAGTGTTTTCTGGGTCACTGTACATCTTGCAGACCTCGAGCAGACAGGTACAACACTGCTCTTTTATAATGTCTCAATAACACAATATTTATAAAAGTACATGTATTTTACATTCTCTTAACAATAAAAATAACAAACCCACTACTTCCCAAATCCCAATACACAATATCATACCATTAATTTGCAAGTCTATAAACCAAATTGGTAAACTTGCACGACCTGCTGGACATAGCAGGAAGTGCATCAGTACCATATAATGACGTTGAAAATAACATGTTTGCATTACATATGAAGCCACATACCTATAAAAGACATGAAATAAAACAGCTGTAGTGTTTTCTGGGTCACTGTACATCTTGCAGACCTGCATGTACAACATAAAATGGTACATTAGACTTCCTTCTCAAGATTATTGTAACCAAGAAAGTATTCGCGCCATAACACGTTTCTCCAGTTCTAACATTTTCAAAACGCAACACACATATAAAACCAATACCAGCGGTCAAACCAACACAGCTATCATTACATTATGTAATACAGTGAGCTTTATGCACTAGGTTATTACAGTTTAATGTTTAGACAAATTCTAACCAGAGCAATTAGTGAAATAGCAGAGCTACACTTCAATGGGGAACCTACCTCGAGCAGACAGGTACAACACTGCTGGGTAGGTACGGTGTCCCCACAGGGACATGCAGCGCGATATACAATGACCTCAACACGGCACCAGGTGGCTCCCAAAACAAATACGGTATGATGTTTCTCAATTTAGATAAAATTCACATGCAAACAAATATAATTTCTAACTCTGTTACACCCACCCCCACTGAATTTTGGCGACATTGAGCACCAACCACGTACTACCTACTAAAGGCACAGTACAACACAATCACACATACACTGGGTCTTCAAAATAACAAAACCAACTCCAAAAGTATCCCATAAGGATGAAGTGGTATGAGAACAACGCTCTCAATCCAGCTACTGGCGGTAGGGTGCCTTGTACACCCCACAAGACCCTCATACACTGTGTAGTATAAGCCCATGAAAATAAGTCATCCCAACATACATTTTTTTTTATGTAAGATAAATTACCCTGGACTGTCAAAACCTAGAACAAGGACCCTGTGTCGCGAACAACATCCTGCCTCGACATGGTCTGTATTAACCTGCTAACTGGTTTGATAAGGCGACCAAATCTAGACCGAGCCTGATCAGTGTGCACGGGTGGACTCTGTATGTCACTGCACTGCACATTTCTCACCCTATCAGTCCGTGTCACAGTGTCAAGTGAAGGATCCGCCTGCACTCTGTGTACAGAACTGTCAGTATCAACAGTGACGTTCACTGGTCCATAGTCACAGCTCACAGACCGAACCTCCATCTGGCCCTCAGGTCCCTCTGAGATGTCTCGAGACACAGAGGCTGCACTGCTTATGTCTGTAATGTCGGCCTGCGAAAGACTAGGAAGGGACAATTGTGTAATCCATTCTCGGGTCCTTCCTTCAGAGTCCACAGATGCTGGGCCAGTCAAGAGATCCCCACTCCCTTCCTCAGAGATGTTCTCTGTGTTCTCTCCCATACCGTCGACACTTGGAATGGACGATTGGGTCACAAGCATGGATGAGGCAAGGTCGGACACTTCACTCATGTCATCCACAGGGATACAATTTACAAGCATCAGCAGGTTCCTATGGACCACCTTCTCACGTCCAGCAACTGTGTCACAGATCTTGTACGTATGTGTCTCAGCATTCATGCCCACCACAGTGTAGATGGTTGATTCCCATCGATCAGCGACTTTCCTCTTCCCCCTCTCCCTCTTGTTCGCCAAGAGCACCCTGTCGCCGACCTCAATGTCAGACCCCTTCACTTTCCTATTGTAGAGCCGAGCATGCCTGTTCTGCTCTTTTGTGGCATGTTCCTGGGCAATGGCCATGGCCTCCCTCAGATCTTTAGTGAGAGATTCTACATACTTGTCATAACTCGTCACACATGAGTCATTCAAGACGGTTCGGAAGAGGACATCTACAGGTAGACAGGGAATGCGGCCAAACATGAGATAAAAGGGGGCGTATCCCGTCGTCTCATGGACTGTACAGTTGTACATGAATGTCAATGTCTGCAAACGCCGTGGCCAGTCAGCCTTTGCTTCAGGTGTCAATGCACGGATCATCCCACCCAGGGTCCTGTTGAATCGTTCCACACTACCATTTCCCATTGGATGGTAGGGTGTTGTGTGCGATTTCCTGACGCCTGAAACTCTGAGAAGCTCACTGATTAGCTGACTCTCAAAGTTAGCCCCTTGGTCGCTGTGGATCCGCTCTGGGAACCCGAAGACAGAAATATCTGTCCCAGAGAACTCTCGCCACTTGCTTGGCTGACTGGTTTCTGCAGGAAAACGCCTGAGCCATCCTCGTAAAGTGATCGGTCACCACCAAGACATTGACTGACTTGTTTCTGGAATCTTCAGCCGACCAAAAGTCGATACAGACAAGCTGCAGCGGTCTGGTTGATGTTATACTCTCTAAGGGAGCTCTCCCCTCAGGTTCGACTGTCTTGCTGACGATGCATCGCTGACAGTGGCGCACATAGTCTCTCACATCTCTGTCAAGGTTTAGCCAGAAGAACCTCTGTCTGGTTAAACTGAGACTCCTGAACTGGCCCTGATGTCCTGCATCGTCATGAACACCCTTCAGAACCTCAACCTTGAGTGAATCAGGCACGACATACTGAGACCGCCTTGCCTTGGTGATCTGGTCTCTTGAAACTCTGTACAGCACACCATTGCTCACAGCGAGCTTCTCCCAGTGCTTCAAGTATCTCATGACTGTGACAGACTCTTTCACTCTTTCTCTCCTGGAAGGTCTCCGACATCTCTCCGCGTAATACAGGACACGGGAAACGGTTCTGTCTTCTAACTGCCTATCACGGAGGTCCCTCTCTGTGTGGGCAGGCAAAGAGTCTTGTCCAGGCGGAACCAACTGAGGCAAATACTGCAGCACTGCCACAGCACGAGCCCTTGAGCCAGCCTCCCATTCCACATGTGATTGTACAACAGCAGACACATCTTCCATCTCAATGGATTGAGTATGCATGTGAATGGGACTGCATGAGGCCTGAGCATCGACACTCATCGGGGGGTGTTCCCTGTGACCACTGGAAACCCGAAAGGCATCTTGAACAGAGCCACTCGACATATCCCTGACTTGGGACAGGAGACTCAGGTAGGGCTCTTCCAGCAACCTATGACCAACACTGTCCTTAACAAACGGCACACGGCTCAGGGCATCAGCCACAACGTTCAACCGGTCTGGCACATACTTGATGTCAAAGTCGTAGCTTGCCAATTTAGCTACCCAGCGCTGCTCACAACAGTCCAGCTTCGGCTTTGCCATTATGTGAGTCAGCGGGTTGTTGTCAGTCCAAATTGTAAACTTGTGGCCCTTTAGCCAGTGACTAAACTTGTCACAGACTGACCACTTCAAGGCCAGAAACTCCAAACGATGAGCTGGATAGTTCTTATGAGACTGAGACAAGGACTTGCTGGCGAACGCAATAGGCCTGGCTCTGGTTTCGCCGTCCTGGACTTGTGACAGGACAGCACCAATACCATCCAGGGATGCATCCGTCGACAGCATGAAGGGGCGGCTGAAGTCAGGGTGAGCCAGGACCACCGTGTTAACAAGGGATGCCTTCAGCTTCTCAAAAGCCTGTTCCTGGTCTGAGGTCCAGTCAGAGGCCCTCAACTTCTTGTTCGACAGTCTGTACTTCCCCTCCGTTCCTTTTCTTTTCTCGCCCTTTAACAGAGAGAAGAGAGGCTTGGCGACGGCGGAGTATCTGGGAATGAAGTGCTGGTAATAGTTGATCATCCCCAAAAACGATCTTATCCGCTTCTGTGATGGGTTCACCCCATTGGGCTCCATGAGGTCAGCACTCGTCATTTTCGCAATGCTCTCAACCTTGCTGCGGTCTGCTGACACGCCCTTCTCATCTATTATGTGACGAGAAATTTCACAGACCTTCTAAGGAAGAAGCATTTCTTTGGGGCCAACTTCAGGTTATGACCACGTAGTCTGTCGAACACCATTTTAAGGCGCCCCAAGGCAGTCTCCTCATCTGGAGCAAACACCAACAAGTCATCCAAGTAGCACAGTAAACTCAAGTAGTTCTGGTCCCCGAAGATACTGGTCATCATGCGCATAAAGCTCCCGGGGCTATTGCAGAGGCCCTGCGGAAGGCGGTTGTACTCATACAAGCCCATGGCCGTGGTGAAGGCTGAGTACTTTCTGTCGTCCTCATGTAATGGCATGTTATAGAACCCGGAGGTCAAGTCCATTGTACTGAAGAAACAGTTGCCACCAAGCGCAGCCAGGCAATCCGCCTGGTGAGGGAGAGGATGAGCGTCCTTTAGGGTCCTCTTGTTCAGCCAACGGAAATCTGTACACACACGGAGATCGCCATTCTTTTTCCACACAAGTACCAGAGGAGACGCGTATTCACTGGTGGACTTTCGGATGATCTCCTTCTCCTCCATCTCACTCAGTACCTGGCGTAATATCTGATACTGGCCGGGGGGTAGTGATGGGTCGGTCATGAGCGACTCGTTCATAAGAGCCGAGTCATTGCCGTGAGCGTGAGTCGAATCGCTCACGTCTGGCAATGAGTCGGTTCACGCCCCCCCCCCCCCCCCCCCCCCGGCATGCACAACAGACACACACAATGAACTTCAACGGATATCGTCGATCGGGGGTTCGACTAGAGTCTGACACGTTTCTATGATAAACTGAATGAATAGACAGACATTGACACAGACAACTGAATGAATAGCATACTACTTATTTGGTTGTATAGGAGTCGAGTGGCGCTAATGAGTGTCTTTTGTCAAACAACAGTAGTCTATGAATAGGCGTGTCCCGACACCGACGCCTGCTGCGCCTGCTGTGTACTGTGAGTCACAGTCGTCAGTCAGTCACACTTATTTAACATGATCAAATAATTATTATAATATTTTTTACTTCACTTTGAAATATTATAGTGAAATATTTTGCAATGTTGTCGCATTTATCTTGTTGAAATCCTCCAACAGGCTCTTTTTTGTAAGTTGACTGGTTTGCACACCAATAATACAGTGCAATAATAGAATAGTAGAATAGATAGTAAAATTATGCAATAGAATGGCCAGAGTAAAATAGTGCTACAGTACAATCAACAGTCAGCGGGGTGTATTAGAAGGCTATGGTGAAGAGGTACGTTTTTAGCTTATTTCTGAAAATATTAAGATATCTAGCTTCCCTAATGTCCATAGGTAGTGTGTTCCATAACTTTGGTGCATAGTTAGCAAAGGCTGCATCCCTGATTTTCATCTAACATTGTAGATGATCGCAATGTTTATCCTTTGTATATAAGGAGGAGGACCTTGAAATCAATTCTAAATGTTACCGATGATTACTGATGTAAACAGGGGGATCCTGATGTAAACAAGACGAAAGTCTTTCTCTGGTCTGCATGCCCTTAACAATTGTATGTATAATTGTATGTAATTGTATAACATCGGCCACATTTTTTTCGCGCTCGCGCTCACGCTTCTTGTTTTGGCTTACGGAACTTCCTCCGGAAGTGTCAATGATCTGTGAGCCGTGAGTCGCTTACGTGAATCGGTTCATTGCGGTGAGCGTGTATCGAATCGCTCACTCACTGAAATGATCCGTTTGGCACATCACTACCGGGGGGCACCCGTCTGAATGGGAGCCGGAATGGTCTGTGGTCAGAGAGGTGAATGCGGTGTACGAAGTCCTTCGCTTCTCCACAGTCAAGATGGTGGCGTGAGAAGATGTCTTCATACCGCACAATCAGGTCAGCCATCTTCTGTTTCCAGCTCTCTGATACATCACAAGACTGGACGTCAAGACTGCTCAACCCAACTGACTCAAGTTTGTCATCAGTGGAACGTACCTCGGCAGAGGCGGGCATCTCCACTTGAGTGCAACTGACCAGGGGGACCTTTGGAGGGTCAGCAACATCCATGTCCTCAAGCGCCATACAGGGGAAGACATCGGCCAGCTTTGCATTACGCCTCACCAACACGGGCCTGTCAGAAGTATTGATGAGCTTCAGTGGGACCCATCTGTCTCCCCACAATGGAGTAACAATCCTTGCTACCAAAACTCCCCTCGGGGTCGAACGAGCAGATGTGGGCTCTGTCATTACGGTGCTGCCTGGAGATACAGCAGTGTCTTTAGGTAGTTTTCCCCATACGAGATATTCACGACCAGGTTCAAGGCAAACAGCTGAATTGCACCTCACAGTGCCAACTTTGTCCGGCACGTCCTGACCTCTCCACGGACTCAGACCAGAGAGCATAGATAGGAACTGTTCAGATTCTTGATCTTTGGCAGTGCAGGGGCCGGATACAGCTTTCCAGTAGGAATCGCACAGCTTAGACTGACGAAGGACATGCTTAATAACATTAGTCCCCAGTATCAACTCATCATGCTGTCCCTGGACAACGAGCGTGGGGACCGACATCTTACAGCCATACACTTCCATCTCCACATCGAAGGCAGACTTTGGCTTTACACGACGTCCACCACATCCAACAAGGACCACGTTCACATTGATCTGGTTGTGCTCAGTTATCACTCCAGCCTCCCTCAGCTTCATCTCTGCTACCTCGCTGATGCTACAAGCCATGGACCCGCTGTCCAGCATGCCACTCAGCGTTGTTGTACCACCCACACCCACAGGTGTATAAAAAAGACTGTCACTGCTGCTAATCCTGTGTATGTTCTGATACACAACAACTTCTGAGTCATCACTTGATTCCTTCACAGACGTATAAACCGTCTCAGCATCAGATATATAACTAGTTTGGGAGTTCACGTCGGGACCTGTACTGCCTCCCTTCACATACAGGTCAGTTAGTTTCCCCCAAACTGAGGTTGGGAGGACTTATTGGCCTGGCAGTCCCTCTTTGTATGCCCAGGGGCCAGACAGGCGAAACACAGCCTCTCATTCATGCAGTGTGAAATGGTGCTATGACTAGAGTCATCACAGACCCGACAAGCTTGCTCCCTGGGACGTCCCCCTCCAGGGGTACGCGGGAACCTCCCACCACGCATTGGAGTAGCGACATTGCACTGCAGCATTTTCTCCATCATCCCCTGAAACATGTCCACCATACGGCTAAGAAGCCTCTCCTCCGACTGCTGGAGATTCTGAGCGACAACTGCCGTAGAGGTGGGGCGTGGGACATGGAAGATCTCTCCTTGAACTGGGACAGAACCAGGAGGGGGGTAAGGAGTATGACACTCCTGGTGTTGGGCTTGAAGAGAGAGAGAGATAGGACTCTGGGTGTGGCACTGCTCAGGTACTGACAAACTGGCTGGTGATGAGCTAGACTGCTCATGGAGGACAGTGGTGGTGTGACTCTTTAACTGCACAGCCCCACTAACTCTGCTGCTAGCCCTCAACTCCCTTTGGTAATCATCAATCCTCATCTGTACATCTCGTGAGGTCCATTCATGGATTGGCTTACATTTCAGAGTGTAGGATAACTCTGGGTCAGGACAATGTTTCACAAACATGAGCGCCACCTCATCACTCATGTTCCCTGCTTGCTTGCCCTGTCTGCCCAGACCCTCAATAGCTAGGTCTGCTGCCTTGTTCAATCTAATCCAGTAATCGACTGGGTTTTCTCTGAGTTTGGGCAGGGTGGCATAGAAGTCCGAAAGAGGGAGACATGAGGATGCATCACTGAAGTACTGAAGGAGGATATTGTAAATCAGCCCAGGGTCTCTATTGGCATCAAGTGATGGATCACTACGTAGGCCGATCCTCACAACATCTCTAGCTTTACCCCTTAAACGACTCAGAATTTCCTCAGCCTGCTCAAGCATAGGTATCGCCTGTTTCCTGAGATGAGACTTAGTCATGTCAATCCACTCCTGAACTGAACACTTATCAGAACCGTCACCTCTGAATGTCTGGGGTTCTCTGTCTGGCCTAACCTGAACTGTCACATGTGGGGCTTCCTGCCTGGTAGCTTCCCTGTGCGTATCCTGACGTGAAGTATTCTGGGGATCGCCACTCGTGTTTATTACACCAGATGACATCAACTTTGCGACTATTAGACGCGCCAATCTGGACACCTAACTGCCCTACCATATCTGTGAGGTGGTTCATAGCATCAGCATCACTACTAGGTGTAGAAGTGTGAGGACCCTCCCCCATGAACTGCCCAACAGGAGCACAACCTGGGCTCTGACTCAACCCTGTACCCCTACCGCTGTCAGCCATGGACCGGGAATGCCCCACCCCCCTATCAAACTTCCTGGTGACATCGCTGCCGCCAGCATAGCCACTAAACGCCAAACCTCTTCCCATTGATAGGACTGGACTGGCAAAAGTATCCACCCTATCGTCATCAACTCCCCCCTCAGACATTATAAGTACTTGCGTTGTGTTAAATTACGGAATACCAAATGAAAAAAGAATAAAGAAAAAGAAAATTATAATCAAAATAATAATTATAAATATATTTTTCCTTTCTTTTTAACAAAACAAAACAAAAATAATCGTCACTCCATGTATGGGAGTGAAAACACTTCGCTCTGACCAATATACTAGTTACAGATCTGACCACACACTGATCTTGTACACAATTCTGGACTGTCACACAGCATCCACGGTGATCGGCGTCGAGCTGATCTTGAAGATCCAGAAGGTCGCGGCACCAGTGTAACGGTTGTCATCTGATCAGAGATTGAAGAGACGGAACTGCTTTCGACTGTTTATTGCCTATAAAAGACATGAAATAAAACAGCTGTAGTGTTTTCTGGGTCACTGTACATCTTGCGGACCTCGAGCAGACAGGTACAACACTGCTCTTTTATAATGTCTCAATGACGCAATATTTATAAAAGTACATGTATTTTACATTCTCATAACAATAAAAATAACAAACCCACTACTTCCCAAATCCCAATACACAATATCATACCATTAATTTGCAAGTCTATAAACCAAATTGGTAAACTTGCACGACCTGCTGGACATAGCAGGAAGTGCATCAGTACCATATAATGACGTCGAAAATAACATGTTTGCATTACGTATGAAGCGACATACCTATAAAAGACATGAAATAAAACAGCTGTAGTGTTTTCTGGGTCACTGTACATCTTGCAGACCTGCATGTACAACATAAAATGGTACATTAGACTTCCTTCTCAAGATTATTGTAACCAAGAGAGTATTCGCGCCATAACACGTTTCTCCAGTTCTAACATTTTCAAAACACAACACACATATAAAACCAATACCAGCGGTCAAACCAACACAGCTATCATTACATTATGTAATACAGTGAGCTTTATGCACTAGGTTATTACAGTTTAATGTTTAGACAAATTCTAACCAGAGCAATTAGTGAAATAGCAGAGCTACACTTCAATGGGGAACCTACCTCGAGCAGACAGGTACAACACTGCTGGGTAGGTACGGTGTCCCCACAGGGACATGCAGCGTGATATACAATGACCTCAACACGTCACCAGGTGGCTCCCAAAACAAATACGGTATGATGTTTCTCAATTTAGATAAAATTCACATGCAAACAAATATAATTTCTAACTCTGTTACAGGCGCGACAATGAATGTGAGGAACGGGCAGCTCTATATACTGCCCGTGATTACTAACAAGTGCCAGCTGGTATAAGGCCAGGCATGGCCTAGGCTGAGGAACACAGGATAGTAAAACAAACTCAAATCATTGATAAAAGCATGTGTAAAAGGAATATCTTTAAAGGGACACATATATAAAAAGAACAACCCTTAAGGAAACATATGTAAAGAATGGCGGCGGGTGTATAAGGCTGGGGCAGGCTGTGCCTTCCCAGACCAGTCGACACATTATTAAAAATTTAAAATCCTTTATTTTTTTTCCCCTGTGTACCTGTGTGTGTGTGGGGGGGCTGGGGTCCGTCAATGGATAGGTGTGGTGACACTTAACATTCCAGACGGCCTGAATACACTGTCTGAAGACTGCAGGCAGGAGCACTCATTCAAGGGTACTATGAATATGCTTGCACCTATACCAAAGCACCTCAAAGCCTTTGAGTCAAAGGCACACTAAGGAGAATAGGCTGGTTTTCAACACAGTTAAATTTTTCAGGAACACTGTCTTTTCATCTCAACCTGTTTTCTTATACAAACAAATTGTCAGATGCAGTCAGGTTCATTCTTATTTTACTAGGTCAGCCGATGATGGACAGATTATGTTACCACGTCCAAAATCAAATGCTTTAAAGAGGACTGTTGTTTATCGTGCCATCAATCATTGGAATAACTGCCCAATGAACAAAAGTAAATTGAATAGTAAAGTGTCTTTCAAATACCACCTGAGAATGCACTACTTAAATATGTGAGCAAAATATTCTGATTCTAATGATGTCTACAATGTTTTACTGTTTTTAGATTATCATTGTTAATTGTGATTGTCATATGTATCTCATGTTGTTATGTTTTGTGTTTTGTGTTGTCTTTCTGTGTGGACCCCAGGAAGACTATAGCTCTCTCTACACTTAACATTCCAGACGGCCCTGCAGGCACCCACCCCCACCCACCCCCACTTCAAAACATGGTTAAAAAATAACTTGTCAACAACATCCCTGCAGAACTCTAACACCATATGATTGCCTGTACCTAATATGTAGAATTATTGTTTGTTTGTACATTGTCTGTACATGTCTGATGTAAATATTTAGCATTTATATATAAATAATATATGGGCATACTGCAGAATTAGGCAGCCTGTGTCTAAACTTGAACTTGAAACTTGAAACTCTGTGTGTGTGTGTGGGGGGGGGGGGGGGTCGCCCCGACGGAGGTGTCAATGGGCAGTTGACATTCCAGACCGCATCCAGTCTGTACCAATCACATCGCACGCATCCGTTTGTATAAACATCTGAATTCGAATGCAGTCGCCAGTTGGTTCCAGGTCACAGCACACAGCAACGGCTGCACAAATGCAAGATGGATATACGTAATTTTTTCAAGACAAAGGAGCAAGAAGAAGATAACAGTAATTCAGAAGCTCTAGAAGATCGCATCCGTGAAGCCACAGCGAGCCCTGCCCCTGGGCATAACACCGTGACCCGATCACCTGAGGCTTCAGGTAATCCACCCCACACTGATTTGGGAGAAAAAAACACTGGCCCCTCTCAGCCAGTCCTGCCAGAATATCCTAAAACATATTTTGGGAAACAGAAACGTTCCTTTTCATCGAACTTCTTTAAAAGGTATAAGTTTCTAGAGTACAGCAAAGAAGAAGATGCTGTGTTCTGTTTCGCCTGCCGCCATTTCCAGTGCAACAGTGCCAATAACGATCCTGCTTTTGTGAATGGTGTTTGCGACTGGAAAAACATTTCATTCAAATTACAGAAACACACAGAATGCTGTTCCCATCGGCAGTGTATGGAGCAATGGAATTATTTTCTGCAATCCAAAACCACTGGTTCCGTTGCTGCACAGATAAGTACCGCTCATATGGAAACTGTTAAGTGCAACAGGGAATATGCCGCCGATATTGTTAAGCTGGTACTGTATTGTGGCAAACAAGGGCTTGCTCTACGAGGACGTGATGAGAGTCGGAGTTCGTCAAACCGTGGGAACTTTTTAGAGCTCTGTGAGTTGCTCTCAGAGCGCGATGCCACGTTCTGCGCGAGGTTTAACAGCCCCTTCAACATGACCTGCCACGACATTCAAAATGAACTGCAGGATATTGCAGCCAAAAATGTGAAAAACCAAATCATTCGCAGTATTGAGGAAAATGGATTTTACACCATTCTTGTGGATGAAGCGCGGTCATTTAAACAGGAGCAAATGACCGTGTGTGTGCGATACGCAGAGGGACTGAAAACAAAAGAGCGATTTCTTGGATTCGTGAATTGTTCTGAAGGGCAAGACGCAAATGCACTCTATGGGCATGTGAAGCACTTTCTGGAGGATTGTGGACTGTACAGTTTACCCATTGTGGCACAGAGCTATGATGGCGCGGCTGTAATGTCTGGGCACGTCAACGGTGTTCAGACCAAACTGCGTGAGGATCACCCCTCTGCCACCTACATCCACTGCATGGCCCACAAATTAAACCTGGTGTTGGTGGATGCCTGTAAAGTGAATCGCACAGCAAACGGATTTTTTCTCATCCTTGAGAGTTTGTACAAGTTCTTCGCACAACCAGGAACACATCACGCATACAAACAGGCTCAGAAGGAGCTAGGTACGTACTGTATATTTGCATATCGTATATGTCACAAATGTAACAGTACTAAATACCTGTATGTCATGTATGTCCCTATGTCATGATGTCATATATGTTGTGTATGTCATAAATATCACTAATTTGAAAATGGGGGACCCTGATGTAAACAAGACTAAAGTCTGTCTCTGGTCTGCATCCCCTTAACAATTGTGTGTATTGAGCTGTACTGTACTGTACCCATTCTGCAATATGTTAATAAAGTTTTCATTCATTCATTCATTCAGGTGTTAATGCAGATCTCACAGCACTGAGCGACACGAGGTGGGCTTGCAGATGGAAAAACGTGTCAGCTGTCAAAGATGGAATACAAGCCCTGATCTCCACTCTGTCTGATCTGTCCGAGCCTCCTTATCGTCGGTTTGTGGAAGCATTTGGTCTGCTGGGTATGGTGAAACGCGCAGACTTTTGCGTGAGTCTGATTGTTTTTAATGATTTGCTCAGCGAGGTCCATGTCGCACACACAGCACTTCAAGGGAAAGACACAACATTGTCTAAAGCCGCAAGTGTCGTGGAATCGATGATGAAAAGCTTCGAAAACATGAGGGACGACAGTCAAAAGTGGGATGACATCTGGAGCAAAATCCAAATATTCTGCCAGTCAATTGACGTTTGGATCGAGAGCGGGGATGAGAGACGACCACGCAAGCGCCCCGTCAGACAGCCAGCTGCTCTCGCAGACAGCGTCGTCACCAGCACTCTAGGCCAGAGAGAATACGAGGCAAGCACAGCAACAACCATGAAACAGAAATGGGCCAGTCGGCTGTTCTATCCTGTTTTGGACACACTTCTGGGCGAGTGTCGAGACAGATTTTCCCCGCAGGCACTGGCCATTGCTAAAAGTGTTGATGCTGTGTTCAAATGTGATTACGGGGGTGCAGAGAGCCTGATCAGCCAGTATGCAAAGGTACTCAACATCAACCCCCAACTCACACTGACTGAGATGAGAATGGTGTCAACACAAATCCCAAACGGATCCACTGAAAACATCAGAATGGAACTTGTGTCTGGACATTATCCAAATTATGAAAAGCTTTTCCGTTTGGCTCTGTCATTGCCCGTAGGCACAGCAACATGTGAACGATCTTTCTCAGCAATGCGACGCATCCGGAACTGGCTAAGAACCACCATGCGCCAGGAGAGACTGTCAACTCTGAGTCTGCTTCACATTGAAAGTGATCTGACACGCACACTTGGAGTAGAAGAGATCATTGCTGCCTACGATGCCAAGACAAAACGTCGCATATTGCTGCATTAAGGTAAGACTGATTGATTGAAATCATATTGAATGCCTTAATTTGAACACATAATTTGCACTACAGTATATCTAACGAAAGGGGATAGGCTCGCTGTAGTCTAGTGTGTGTGTGTGTGTATAAATTCAGGACCATGGACAGTAATTAATTTGTGTCACCGCTTCCCCCCCCCCCCCCATTCTCGCCCCATTACAGCAACACAGACGAAAGACGAGAAGATGAGACATCAGACTGGCGAAGAGAACGCGCAGCCCGTTACTGATTTAATTTGCAAATAAAATGTGCAATATTGACTGCAACTACTGATATTATTAGTATTTCATAATAACCTACATGTCTGGTCTTAAAGGAAGGAGGAAAGTAAAAGTCACTTTAAGCAAGGAACAGATGTGGTTCATCTTGGAACGTTTATTTAGATAAGTATAATGTTTATATTATATATTGTATAATAGTGTATATAGGAACCAGTGCCGTCTCAGGAATTTAGCATGTCTATTTTTATCATGCACATTATGTCTTCTTAATACCGTTTTTATTTTATTATTGTATTTTGCACAATCGATGACCACCCGCATTTCACATGACATTTCCCTGAATAAACCTCTTGATTCTCTAATAAATGTCCTTGAATTTGAAACAAATTTGTTGTGTTGTTATTATATAACCTTTCTAATACTATTGCAATTGTATAGTAGTTCATATTTCATGATCAGTGAACCGTTAATCATATTGGATGTCGCATTTATCTGCATTAAGGTAAGACAATGGTTAATATATTATTGGATGCCTTCATTTGAACACTTAATTTGCACTATATATAAATGAGTGGGGCTCGCTGTAGTATAGCCTAGTTACGTGTGTGTGTGTATATGAAATCAGAACCCCTGGACAGTTTGCGACCAAAAATAAAAGGGGGCGTTCCTAAAAGGGGGCGTTCCTTTTGGAGCCTACCCTGCCCTAATGCGCACGCGCCGCCTATGGTAAAGATGTTTAACACTAAAAGACATGTGAAAATGGGTGAACCTTAAAGGTACACATGTAAAGTTAAACACTTACAAAAAACATATGTAAAGGGAATTAACCTTTTAAAGGAACACATATATAAAAAGAACAACCCTTAAGGAAACATATGTAAAGATGTTTAACACTATAAAGACATGTGAAAAGGGGTGAACCTTAAAGGAACACATGTAAAGTTAAACACATACAAAAACATATGTAAAGGAGATGAACCTTTAAAAGGAAACATATGAAAAGATAAACCTTTTAAAAACACAAGCTAAAACGCACCACACAACATAAACAGAGAAAACACAGCATTAAAGGAATCCAGCAAACCTAGACTAACATGCCATAGAGAGTCCAGTATCTGGAGTTGCTGCGTTTGACCACCAGAGGGCGGCAGAAAACCACTGTTCATATTGTTTGGGCATGATCCCTGGCTGGGACCATGACAGGTATACAGTGAAATGCGGGGGGTCTTGCCCGCAATGATGTGCATAATACAATAGTAATAATATATAATAAGAATCCAACCAATAGAGAGACATTGTGCAATAAACAAGTAAACAAAGTAGGGCATATCGGTATCTGTACATGAGTTATTTACAGAGCATGGTAGGACATGCTAGGTCCTGTGGTAGTGCAGTACACTGTTAGCTACGGATGAGGCACTGGGTCTTTATGTACACTGCTATACAATGCTATATTATACAATCTCAAGTTATACTATACTATTCTTAAAGTGACCTTTCCTTCTGTAAAGTGTCCATAAGTGTGAGCGTGTGCAGCATGAGTGTGTGTGTGCTCATGTTAAAGTGGCTGCTAGTGTGTGAGCGTGTACAGTGTGTGTGTTGTGTGTGTGCTCATGTGTGCTTGTGCGTGGAGAGTTCAGTGTTCAAGGCTCTGATGGCCTGGGGGAAGAAGCTGAGCCGAAGTCTCTCTGTCCTCGTTACTGGTGTTCGCAGGCGTTTGCCTGACCGCAGCAGCATGAACAGGCTGTTGTTGGGGTGTTGAGGGTCTTTCATTATCCTGCAGGCTCTGGATTTGCACCTCTTGTTGTATAGGACCTGCAGGTGTAACGGAGGTACCATGTGTCTATCCTACAGTCACGATGGACAGTGTTGTGAAGTGACTGTGGACGGCAGTGGTACTGCAAGTAAACTCACTCCCCAGAGGCGTCCAGACCCATTACTTAGAAGTGAATTCACCTCTTGGTATAGTGGTCTGTGATGCCGCCCGTCACACGGGAGACCGGGGTTCAACTCCCACTCGGGGCATGTCCGAACCGATCTGTTACGCTGGTGCCAAGTGACCCGGATGCCTTGGGTGGTGTGAGTTTAGGGGGGTGAGTGTAACAGAGGTACCATGTGTCTATCCTACAGTCACGATGGACAGTGTTGTGAAGTGACTGTGGATGGCAGTGGTACTGCAAGTAAAGTCACTCCCCAGAGGCGTCCAGACCCATTACTTAGAAGTGAATTCACCTCTTGGTATAGTGGTCTGTGATGCCGCCCGTCACACGGGAGACCGGGGTTCAACTCCCACTCGGAGCAAGTCCGAACCGATCTGTTACACAGGGTTGGTAGTGCAATACCCGTGGTACGCTCGGCTGAGCGCACCACTCTCTGTAGGGCCTTCTTGTCCTGTGCTTACTAATAACTCTGGGTTTTATATTGTAAGACACACGGTTACATAGGAAAGAAAGACGTTTGGTCATGTCAGGCATTTCTAAGAGAACAATGTGGAAATGCACAGTCATGAGATGGTGTCTGGCTATTTCTCTAGCTATGTCAAAGATTCCAAGGTACTTGAAAACGATGTGAAGTGAAACCCAGAGTCATAGGTAACCCTGAGCTAAGACAAGAAAGGTAAACAAAGATGAGACAATGAAAACAAAGATGGGTTTAGGGGTTTGGTCGTATCTGACACAAGACTGGAGACAAGATTACTAAGAAAATAACCTTGGACGTTCTGGCCCTTGGCCATTGTTTTAAGAACATATGCCAGACTGTCACCTAGGTGACTTGACTTGTTAAACTACTTAAAGATTTGTACAGAGAAATATGTATTTATAACAGAGTAATGAAACATGTCCAATAAGCTGTACAAATGATGTAACATAATAAATTCCCATTACACATGCTAACGCTAACTATAACGGGAGAGAAGTCAGTGTGTTTCTGTGTGTTTTTTAGCGTTAGCATGCTAAAGCTAATGCTGATGTTGATGCTGATGCTATAAGGAGAGCGCTCAGTGTTGTGTGTGTGTTTGTCTGTCTGTGTTTGTCTGTCTGTGTTTGTCTGTCTGGCTTGCCACCTAGTGGAGATTTGCTCTCTATTGAACACACCTTTCTAGTTTGCTTTAGTCTTTCTATCTGAATTCTGAAATCCTTTGTATGCGTGTGCATGTGTTTTTTTCATGGTGTGTGTGTGTGTGTGTATGTGCATGCGCAAACGTGCACATGTGTCCAAGAGTGTGTTTTATGTGTCGCCATGGGTGTATAACTGCCTGAGGACCATCTCATTTCCCAGGTTGTCAATCAGGGAGCGGCTCCAGCGGCATAAATAAAAGATGGCAAAGCCACCGCGACTGCTCCCTCTCAGAGCTGACTGGAGGCCATGCCGTTCCAGTCGGCAGGCCACACAGAGGCCCCCACACACACGAACACCACCTGTCATTCTAAAGGCGCTGTAAGTGGTATTTCTTTGTTCAAATAAGTGTTAAATAGCTTGACATTCTGACAGCCCTCACTGATATAATGTGTGGTCAGTAACATGGGTCTCCCAGTCTCCCTCCGCTCTGCAGTAAACACAAAATGCAGAGGCGACAGTGGCTCAGGAGGTAGAACGGTCGTCTGGTCAACCAGAACGTTCCCGGTTCGATTCCCGCTCCTCCCGAGCAGCGTGTTGATGTGTCCTTGAGCAAGACACTGAGAGATAGCACTTGTTTTTCATATGTGTATATAATGTAAATATCTATAGATGACAGGAGACATCTACTCTGTACGGGTCAACACCGACATGGCCTTTAAACTGAGGAGCAGACAGAGAGAATAGTGGAGGTGAGCCAAACAGACTCTCCAGAACAGACAGAGACAAGGTGCAGGGTGTGGGAGCGATAAGGCAGCACCAAGGTCACTCACAGAGATAGCATTTTAAACCATGGATTTGGGTCAGAGGTGCTGCCGCCATTGCTATAGAAACAGTTATCAGAGAGAGAGAGATATAGAGAGAGAGAGAGAGTTCGACATTGCGAGACTGACAGTAAGCTGTGAGTTCTTCAGGAAGACTAAGGGGCCTTTCTCACTTACCTATTGGGATCGAATCACTGCATAGCTGTCAACACGCACGGTTTTACCGGGATTCTCCTGTTTTTCTACGCTCTGCACGGCCTCTTTACGGCGCACGGATTGGTACGTATTTTGTACTAATTATTATTATTTATTTTTTTACAAAATGGGTGCAATTCTCCTCCGTGACGACAGGTGGCAGCAGTGTAGATTAGACCGTTATCACAGGAAGTCAGACCGGGAGACGGTTGCGAGCCAAAGAAGAATAAGAACGGAACAGCGAGCGGATTTGCTCAGAGCTCAGGGGAGAGACTGATGCGGCACCGAGGGTGTCAAATCAACTTAGCCAGTGTCTCTTGATTGCCCACTCTGTGGCTTTTGTCTCTGGAACAAAGGGTTTGCAAATCTTCTGTGGATAAAACAATACAAAGTTACTGTGTATGTGATGCAGGAATGTGTAAATGTCTTGGTGAACAGCCGTTTGCTCTGCGCCTCGGCGTCCCCCTCCTTCACTCTGACGCCCAATTTCCTGAATGCGATTTATAAATAATAATTGATCCGTTTTAAAAGTTGTCGTGAATTGTCATGGTATGACAAATACAGTTACTGGTAACTCGCAGGCATTGCAGAGATATTGAGGAAAAACACAAAATCGCATTGGCTTTTTTTCTATCTCACATTTCTCTGTAGACACACACTGTTCCAAAATGATATTCCCACTGCTAAATTAATGACCATAGGTATTTTTTTATAGCTTTAACGAGTTGTAGTATTAATATGTAGCCTACAGTGATGAAGGTATAAAGACACTATGGTAATACATTGATTGATTGCTTTTATAGTTTCACAAACACATCAAGACAAATCACAAACACAAAGAAATAAAAAGAACAATAGTATGTTGCCCGACACTGTCACATCAATGAACAAACATACACCATGTCATATGCTTTACACTAAGGACGCAAGGGGCTGATTCTCTGACATATATACACACATTACATATATACACATACACACATATATATATATATATATATATATATATATATATATATATATATATATATATATATATATATATATATATATATATATATATATATAATATATACACCAGCGCCGCCAATAGATAAAAAAAATTAACTAATCAATCTCACAATTTTCTGTAATCAATCTAGATTAATCTAGATTAAAAACAGCATTTTTCTACATAAAACCGAAGCTTGTAACAGATATTTACTTGAGTAAAATCATGGAATTAATGTAAAATCAACACAAAGAAAGTATATTTAGATTCAAAGACTATTTTAATAGCTTTCTTTGAATACAGTTTCTCTCCTGTGAAATACAAATGTTCAACAAAACCATAATTTACATAGCATTTACACTCTAAGTAGGAAAAGTTTACCCTACAACGAATGGCTGGGTACATACAGGTTTTGACCAGCAGATGGCAGCGACGAGGCAGCTCCATTGGGAGGGGGCGGGGCCGGGTGGGAGGGGGCGGGCTGAGGGGGCGGGGCCAGGAGAAGGAGCGGGGCTAAAACGTGCATGTTTTCTCAAAACGAAATGTTGACAGCTATGAATCACTGCTCCCGGGAACGGGGGGGAGTGTTCTCACTCAGACGGACACACCCCTTTTTGGGATGGAACCGCGCTGATTCGTTTTACCCCCCGCTGAACCTGGGACAGTTGGATTAGGTGGTTTCGGAATCGGGCCAGTGGGAGCGGGGTGCGTGACACACACAACGTCGTTACTGTCATGCTTGCTTGAATTTTGGGCAGATAAAACCACACTGGACAATACCCACAAAAAGGATATTTATGGGCAATTTGAGAGTTCAGACCTCAACCAAAAACAAGCATGTGGAACCTCACAGCTCAGTGGATGAAAACATGAAGCCACGTTACAAAGCACAGCACTTCTGGCTCGCATTAGGCCTGGCACTTTTTGTTTGCCATGCTATTTCTATACATTAGTTTCTTGTTTGAATGCATTTATTTCTATTAGACCAGTGGTGCCCAACCAGTCGGCCGTGGTCGACCAGTAGATCAATGACATTCAATATAATCGATGCAGCAATGTTACTAGTAAAAGGCTAAGCTAACTAGCGGTAGCCGTTAGCTTAGCGTTATCGTTAAGCCTGCAAAACGCTCGAAAGCGGACTCTACAACACCATCCATTTGTGATAAAATGGGGTGGGTTATATTGACAAGGCTTGACAACAGAGGTTCAAATATAACTTCATATTTATTGGTTATTTGTTCATTTTATATTAGCATCCACTCTCTGCCGTCGTGTTAAGACACTTCCTGTTTACATTTTCGAACGTGACATCATCGCCTACGGCAAGCGTAAACGCTCAAAAGGCAAACCGTAAACAGAACTCGGAGCGAACCAAGACTGCAGTGTGTACACAAACTAGAGGGGGGAGAGGGAGGGGGGAAGTTCGCTTCAGATCTCGGAACGGGCTAGAACGGAATGGAATGGAAACGAATATAATGAGTGAGAAAGGCCCCTAAGTAACCAGACAAGCAGACGAGCGTTTCGAAACAGCAGCTGAGCCCCAGACCTCCGAACGAGGGCTGGGGGAGGGGAAAACACCTCCGGAGCCACGAGATAGCTAGCTTCGGCTAACAGGGAAGGCTTTTGGCTAACCACTGGGCTGCAACAATCATCGAGCTGATAACAGGAGAGATCGGTAGAATAATGAATTTAATAAAGTTTTCAAAGACTTTCAGAACTGTTTCCATCTTGAGGATATGTTTATGGAATAAACATAATGTTTTAAGGAAAGGTATCACGTTTCCAGTGTCGATTCTTCTGCTTACGGATGTACCAATGGGGGTGAGGTGAGCTAGCGTGTGACAGCCAGTATGATAAGTAAGAGTATAAACAACACAACGCAGAGACTTCACGGAACCACAGGTGATGAGTAGATTACAGGCTGATCAGAATCCAACAACACTTAAACCCTAATTGCTCCTGATGAGCAGGTTGGCACCTTGCATGGTTGCCTCTGCCATTGGTGTGTGAATGTGTGAGTGAATGAGTAAAATGTGAGGAACAAATTGTAAAGCACTTTGGATAAAGTGCTATATAAATGCACCATTTACCATATTTTTTTTATTTACCAAAATAATTTTTTTTGTATCCCTTTCCCACTTTATCCAATCAGGAAGAGAGAACCCTAGATATTTTTTACTTATTTCAAGAAATCTTGCCAAGCCAAATTTGCTGGCAGATTATTTTATTTGTTTCAAGTGAATTTTTTGCAGTGTGGAGTTCTCTTCCTTATTTTAACACGTAGACTAACAAAGAAGGGGGGGGGGGTGGTAGAAAGCCCCAGTGCTAGCCTGCGAGCCGATTCCACCGACTTAATACTGAATAAACAGAGAGCCACTGAGCTGCATGAGATCCAATGAGGAATGACGTGAGAGATGGGAGGCAGAACAATGATAGGTCTCAAAGGTTGTTTTGTTTTGTGTTGTGTTGTGTTGTGTTGTGTTGTGTTGTTTTGTTCTGTTTGTATTGTTCGTTTTTCTACGTCATGGATGGCTAAGCTATCCGCGGTGCATGACAACGGATCGGTGTCCTATTATTGTTTTAATTGCGAGCGGTAATAGCTGCGCGGCACGCACAAGCCGAATAATATCTCAATCAAATCAATTGGATTTCCTTCCACCCAATGTGGCCTGCAGCGGCCAACGTCGGAGAGCCGATGCCGTATATATGTGGCCGGCTCCTCATTTGCAGGGGAGAGATGGCAGATGGAGGGACGAGCGCGAGGGGAGAACAGAAACAGCCTGTCTGGGGGATTGTTTCTGGTCACTGGTTCACATCCCCCACCACTGGCGCTCCGCTGTCAAGTTGTTGATATGCAGCGTGAGATGCAGCAGAGACACAAAGCCACAATCCCTCTTTCCCTCTCTCTGTAAACACACTGTATACATATCTATCTATCTATCTATCTATCTATCTATCTATCTATCTATCTATCTATCTATCTATCTATCTATCTATCTATCTATCTATCTATCTATCTATCTATCTATCTATCTATCTATCTATCTATCTATCTATCTATCTATCTATCTATCTATCTATCTATCTATCTATCTATCTATCTATCTATCTATCTATCTATCTATCTATCTATCTATCTATCTATCTATCTATCTATCTATCTATCTATCTATCTATCTATCTATCTATCTATCTATCTATCTATCTATCTATCTATCTATCTATCTATCTATCTATCTATCTATCTATCTATCTATCTATCTATCTATCTATCTATCTATCTATCTATCTATCTATCTATCTATCTATCTATCTATCTATCTATCTATCTATCTATCTATCTATCTATCTATCTATCTATCTATCTATCTATCTATCTATCTATCTATCTATCTATCTATCTATCTATCTATCTATCTATCTATCTATCTATCTATCTATCTATCTATAATTCTATCTATCTATCTATCTATCTATCTATCTATCTATCTATCTATCTATCTATCTATCTATCTATCTATCTATCTATCTATCTATCTATCTATCTATCTATCTATCTATCTATCTATCTATCTATCTATCTATCTATCTATCTATCTATCTATCTATCTATCTATCTATCTATCTATCTATCTATCTATCTATCTATCTATCTATCTATCTATCTATCTATCTATCTATCTATCTATCTATCTATCTATCTATCTATCTATCTATCTATCTATCTATCTATCTATCTATCTATCTATCTATCTATCTATCTATCTATCTATCTATCTATCTATCTATCTATCTATCTATCTATCTATCTATCTATCTATCTATCTATCTATCTATCTATCTATCTATCTATCTATCTATCTATCTATCTATCTATCTATAATTCTATCTATCTATCTATCTATCTATCTATCTATCTATCTATCTATCTATCTATCTATCTATCTATCTATCTATCTATCTATCTATCTATCTATCTATCTATCTATCTATCTATCTATCTATCTATCTATCTATCTATCTATCTATCTATCTATCTATCTATCTATCTATCTATCTATCTATCTATCTATCTATCTATCTATCTATCTATCTATCTATCTATCTATCTATCTATCTATCTATCTATAATTCTATCTATAATTCTATCTATAATTCTATCTATAATTCTATCTATCTATCTATAATTCTATCTATCTATAATTCTATAATTCTATCTATCTATAATTCTATCTATTGTAAAAGGACTATGAAACAGTGTCTACAATATGCCCTATTTTACTCCATTGCAGTTGCCTATCGTTCTCTCTCTCCTTTGTCTTTCTCACTCCCTCTCTTCATTCCCTCTCTCATTGTATTTGTCTGGTTGCCGTGGCATTTGCATGTGCTGCTGCTTGTTGACAGGCTTGTGAGTCAGAGGGGGGAGGGGGAAGCGTGTGATCTCACGATGTAGCGATCTTCACACTCCAGCCTGCCGTCTGGTCCTATACTGGACGGTGTGATCCCTTCCACCAAGCAGATGCATATATCCTGAGGAGTATTCCGTTATTTATGGCATTTTAATAAGACAATTCAATACCTTTGCAGTGGTGGAATGTAGTCAAACGACATTGCGGTGGTGGAAAGTAATTTTAGTATTTTTACTAAAGTACTGTACTTGAGTAACATTTCCGAGCTACTTGTAGTTTATGTGAGTATTTTCATTTTAGGGAACTTTATACTTTTACTCCACTACATTTCAAGGGAAATATTGTACTTTTTACTCCACTACATTTATCTGAACCCATCTAGTTACTAATTACTAAAAAATGTATGAAGAGTATATACTTTCACATTTGAAGCCTGTCAACTTCAAGAGGACATAATCAGAGCAGCATAACTGGACCACATACCACTTTACAGTAAAACAACCTATAGAGGTCAATGGATACTCAAACGTCATGTAGAATGTGTACTTTTACTTTTACCAGAGTACTCATTTATCTGAGTATTTAAAATTTTACTTATGTAAAGGAACTATGTACTTTCACAGTATATATATATTTCACATTTGAAGCCAGCTGTCAACTTCGAGAGGACATAATCAGATAAACAAAGGTTTGAAATGAAACCCATTGCTTAAATGCAAACAAGACAAGACAGGGACGTCGTCTCGTGGTGAAAGATGACCCACTTCGGGAAATTTTGTGGAATTTTAAATACCAAACCAAAACCTCCTCCACAGAGTTTGCTTGCTTGTTACCATTGCAGGGAGTTTTGCAATCACAGAGCTCCAGCTAAGGGGGGCAGCATTGACCCTCCTCTGCCGTAGCCTCATCAGCATGCTGTGCTAACCCTCCATGCACCGACTCCCGCTGACTCCCGCCGCGCCCACTGTAAAGGGAGCGGAGTGCAGTGTTGAATTCATTAACCTTTTCACCACCTCCCCACCGAAAGCACACGGCTGGCGATTGGGAAAGAACCCCTTAGCACTTTAAACAGTTCGAGCGAGGGGGTCACGGATGGAGGGAAAGGAACGGGACCCCATTTGTTCTTATCACAAAAAAAAAACGTCATCTCACATCAGCTGGTTAGTTATTCAGCGACGCAAGGCGTGTTTATGGGTGCGACGGCGCCTTGTCCCCGGAGTGATGCGGTATAGTATCGGACAGGCAACGCATTTTCGACAGAACTTCTAATTGTCTCGCTCGGGACCGTGTGATGGGGCTTTCGGTTGCCATTTGTGTCAGCGGGGCCGGTGTAGCGTGACATCGCAAGGAAAACGAAACAAGCTCTCAGAGGAGTGGACTGTTTATCTGCCTGTGAAGGCCCAGACACAGTTCAAGTGGAGTGGAAACTTGTGTTTGTTTGACTCCTGAAAATATTTGTTGTTAGATGTGAATTATTCTAGAATTCCACAACTATCTATACTAGGGTTTCTCAACGGGGGGTACCACTCCCCATGGGGCGTTCAAAGAGTGTTGGGGGGGGGGGGGCTGGGTGCAGAATTGTTGAAAGGGGGGCGTTGAGATGCTCAAAGGGGACACTAGTTAATTTTATTTATTATAATTGTTTTAATCTGGACAACAACTTGACTGGAACTAGAGAGGAGCCTAAATACAGTGAGCACAAACAACATCCAAAAGCTCACTTCAGAAACAGGGAAAGTGTCACTTTTTAGCAAAGAAAAGGTTTACTTTTCTATTTATTTTTTTATATTTGTGCACAAATCGTACACATCGTCATGGAAGAACTTTCAACAGCATAACATGCAAAGTCAAAGATTTGTCTTTTTCTTATAGACATACAAAACCTAGATAGGACTTATACAGACATCCCAAAAATAGACATGGATATTAAAAAAGTACTTACAAAAAAACGAGGTCATTGTCACAAAATTATTGACCGACACGGAGTTTAGAATACCGAGGCGCCTCGCCGAGGTGTTCTAAACGTAGTGAAGGTCAATTATTTTGCAACAATGACCGAGTATAGGCTATACATTATCCCGCTTATTACATGGCTAACTTACTAACAATATACCTAATTCATTTTACACCATCGACAAGACGAGATCAAATGCAGACGCAGTTGTTCTGTGGCTCTGTCAGCCCAAATAAATCAAATCAAATCGAATCAAATTTATTTGTAAGGCCCGACAACACACGTTAATGTCCCCATGGGCTGTACACGTCTTCTTTAAACAAGTCAAGAAGAAACATAACAATAAGTCAAGAACAGAACAAGAACACCATAAGGTCCAACAAATTTAAAATAAATGCAAATAAATGAAAGAATGCAAGCACTCCCAGACATACCTCACTAAAACCTAACAATAGGGAAAAATGCTCCACAGGCAGTGTGGAAGAGAGAAACCTTAGAAGGGCCATTCAAGGAAGGATCTCCCTTCTTAGATGTCGGTGATAGTAGTTGTACAAAAGGCCCAAGGACTGGGCAGACATAAGGACTGTGGGGTGCTGTGCTGCTGTTCTGCTGCTCTGCAGCGGGACGCCTCTCAGTCAGACATAAAGGCTGTGGGGGGCTGCTCTGCTGTTCTGCAGCAGGACGCCTCAGACATGTCTAGACATGTCTGTCGATAGCCAGCATCCATATATACTAGTGGGCTTAGAGATTCCTTCAGTTCATGTGTGCGTCCCTGATCACAAGTAAGTGTTGAATATGTGTATGATGAGGACGCTTAGTTATTGTTGGTGATTTATATGGTTAAGGCCTATACTAATGTTATAATTCTACCAGCTGTTTAGGAAGCAATTTACCAGTATGTTTATAGTGATAATCTAGCCTATTGGGTATAATCTATGTTGTTGAGTATAGTATCTAGTATCTGTTTAGCACAGTTTATCCCTGTAACTAGTATAGGTAAAGCACTGCTTATCCCCATTGGTAATTCCACTCGTGAGGTTTATGTTACTTGTAGCAACAGTATATTGTATAGTATATAACAGACTGATTAATGAGTACTAGTAACGCTGATGTCTTTGTTTCCTCCCCATTTAGAACCACACACACACACTCTCACAAATAGAAGTAGAAATCGCCTGTGCATCATCTGTCTGACCATTGATAATAAAACTCATCAAAGAACGTTCCTGCCTCCCGTGTCCTGACTAGACACCCCGTGTTGTTGACTACCTTTCCTAACCACAAGAGCTTCACTACAAATGGTCCTTCGAGCCGGATAGAGTCAACGATATGGCAACCAGTCAAGGAGGGATGAGCCTCCCCGCTTCACCATCCGTGCGCCCCAGACGCACCGCGCAGCGCCCGAGATGGCTAGACGATTACCTAGTGGACAGTACACGCCAGCGTGACACAGAGCAGCTGCGCAGGCATGAAGAGGATAAAGCACAGCCCAGTCCCGCTAGAGGCACATCCCCCATGCCACCAATGCAGAATGTGCACGAAACAATAATGCACCAAGTTCTGGAGACTGCGCGGCAACAGAGTGAGACGGCTCAGAAGCAAACCGAGCTTTTGGAGCTTGTTCTGCAGCACCATTCCTCCCGATCCTCAGCTCAGTCATCAAGGAGGTCATCACGGCATCAGACTCCAGTTCGCCAACTCCACCCAGAAAGAGTAGGTGAAACGCAGGTCTCCCCTGCCCGTGCACCTCACTACTCCCCAGCCGAGGATCACCCAAGTATAGCTGCAGTGGAGCTTGTTCTGCAGCACCATTCCTCCCGACCCTCAGCTCAGTCGTCAAGGAGGTCATCACGGCAACAGACTCCAGTCCGCCAACTCCACCCAGAAAGAGTAGGCAAACCGCAGTTCTCCCCTGCCCGTGCACCTCACTATTCCCCAGACGAGGATCACCTAAGTATGGCTGCAGAACTAACCGCCCAGCTAGAAGATTTGAGTATCCATGAGCCAGAGTGGACACTTCCCCCACCTCTCAGCCGAGCCACTCACCCCCTCCAACGTGCAATCGAAGTACCCCACGGCCTTCAGGCTTGCAAGCAGGAGAACCAACATAACCAAGGCTCCCCTCGTCAGCCCAGCCAGCCCAATAGGCCAACCCAGAACCTGCCGCAATCAGAGGGCCTGGCAAGAAGCGGACCCTCATACTGGCCACCGACCTCCTACCCGAACCCACGAAGCACATCCAATGTGGCTCCGCCTAGCCGCAAGCACGAGGAAAGGAATGAGCCTCAGCAGAGTTACCCGCCACCAACCTGGGCGACACCTCAGGTCATGCAGCAACCCATGCATCAGCACCTGCCTCAGTCTGCACACCAGTCAGCACACCAACCTCCGTATGTGCCCTACCTCGCCTACCAAGGGAACCCAGTCATAGCGACACCATATCCCTCCACAGTATACCAGCATGCACCCCCCAATATAGAAGGTCCAACATTCCCGGACTTTAACAAGGAGGATAGAGCCCAATACGTGGAACTACGCCTTTCCCTCAGTACACTCCTCAATCCTTCCCATTCCGAGCACTACAAGTATGCCATTCTGCTGAAGCATATAAAGGTGCCGCGTGCCCACCGCCTGGTGCTGGCTTACGCAGAGTCAAGTATGCCCTACTCTGAAGCTCTGAGGGCACTGGACGAGCGATACGGACGCCCATACCAGTTCGCTCTGAAGGAGATAGAGGACATGGAACGCTTACCACCCATTCGAGACGATAGAGCCCTCGACGAATTCGCCATCAGAGTGCAGTCGCTGGTCGGGATGCTGAGGTCCCTTCAAGGCGAAGGTCACGAGGAACTCCATTGTGGCTCAAACGTGAAGCGCCTCCTCAACAGGCTTCCCAAACACCAACAAGAGAGGTTCCGTCGTCAACAGTACAGGGAGAACCCAGACAAGACGAAGCTGTCCCTCACCGACTTCGCAGAGTGGCTGAGGGTAGAAGTCAGATGCCTGGACATTGAGCCCTCCCTTCGTGCTCACAGTGAGAATGACAGGAGAGACCCCAAGTATCAGCCCAAGATAAAGGTCACTACGGTGATGCATGGTACAGACAACCCCCAAGATCCTCCACCCGAAAGGCCCTCCAAGGTATATCAACCTGTCCAGACCCAAGGGAAGGGAAGGATATACTGCCCCTACTGCGAGTCAGAACACTACCTCAGCCAATGCGAACGCTTCGCTAAGCTGACCAGAGGGGAGATAGTGGACTGGATCAAAGCCAAGAGAAGGTGTTGGAGATGCGGTCGTCCTCACCTAGCCTCTGCCTGCGACCTGAAGAAGCCGTGTCGACTCTGTAAGTCCAAACACCTCTCCGTCCTGCATGAGGTTAACCAGAGGAGTGGGAACGAGCCCACAATCACCTCAACAGCAGAGACTCACTACCTGGATCAGCCAAACGGATACAACCGAGTGCTCCTGAAGATCGTCAGAGTCAACCTGCACTACATGGACAGAGTCTTCAACACCTACGCAGTGCTGGATGATGGCTCAGAGAGAACCATCCTGCTCGCTTCAGCAGCACGCCACCTGGGAATACAGGGTCAAGCGGAAGACTTGACCCTTCGCACTATCCGCCAAGACGTCAAGACCCTGTCAGGCTCACGTGTCTCCTTCGCCATTGCCCCAGTATCCGAACCAAGGAAAAGGTTCCCTATTCAAGGTGCCTTCACCGGTGAACAGCTAGGTCTGTCTCAGTACAGCTACCCAGTCACCCAGCTCCAGGAGAAGTATCGCCATCTGCGAGGCTTGGTGATTCCACCAATCGACGGAGCTCAGCCAACCCTCCTGATTGGATCTGATCACGCCAACCTGATCGTACCGATCGAGCCGGTGCATCTGGGCCCCCACGGTGGCCCTGCGGCAGTCAAGACTAACCTCGGCTGGACACTCCAAGGCCCAGCAAAGTACATGCAGCAACAGCTTCAGACCACCCAGTGCTTCTTCACTGCTGCTCCCTCCCCGGCTGCCAAGCTATTCAGCCAAGTCGAACGGCTGTGGCAGCTGGATACACTGCCTTTCAAGAGCGAGAGGTTAGTGAACAGATCCAAACAGGACAAGTACTCAGCGGAGCTGTTGGAGGCCGAGACCACCCGTGTAGAGGTCAACGGAGTGCAGCGGTATGCCACCCCCCTCCTGCGAGTCCAAACCATGCCCAAGCTGCAAGTTTCAAAGGAAGTTGTAATGAAGAACCTGCGGAACACAGAGAAGAGGCTAACTCAAGATCCACAGCGTGCATCTACCTACCAAGAGGAGATCAATAAGCTAGAGATAGCTGGGTACATCACCAAGATTAACCCCAGCCAGGCCGACGCATCTGAAGAGTCATGGTTCCTGCCCCATCACATGGTCAGGCACAACGGCAAAGACCGGATTGTCTTCAACTGCAGTTTCCAGTACGGCGGGCAGAACCTGAACAACTACCTCCTTCCAGGCCCAACACTGGGACCCTCACTCCTTGGAGTCCTCCTGCGATTCAGAGAGCATCGAGTCGCCATAAGTGGGGACATCAAGGGAATGTTCCATCAGGTTCGCCTGTTGGACAGAGACAAGCCCCTACTGAGGTTCCTCTGGAGGAACCTAAAGACAGACGAACCTCCATCAGTGTACCAGTGGGAGGTCCTGCCCTTCGGGACAACATGCAGCCCCTGCTGTGCAACCTTTGCCCTCCAGAAACACGTCATCGAGTCTAGCCAAGAGGATGTTCGCCACAGTGTAGAACAGTGTTTCTATGTGGATAACTGTCTGCAGAGTCTGCCCACCAAAGAAGAGGCAAGCAGCCTCGTGAACAAGCTGAGAGCCCTCCTAGCCACAGGCGGCTTCGAGATCCGCCAGTGGGCCAGCAACCAGCCAGAGGTGATCGGCAACCTGCCCAAAGAGGCCAAGGCAGATAGCAGTGAGAGATGGGTCTCCCAGACCCACGGGGAAGCTCAAGAAATGACACTAGGACTCAGTTGGCACTTCATGGAGGACACGCTCCACTACAAACATCGCCCGGTCTCCCCAAGCCAGACGACTATGAGAAACATCTACAAGATACTAGCAAGCCAGTATGACCCCCTAGGTCGCATCGTGCCCTTCACCACAAGGGCCAAAGTCTTGGTCCAGAAACTATGGGCCAAAGACCGCGACTGGGATGACCCACACTTACCGGCCGATATCCTGCAAGCCTGGACCACATGGGAAGAAGAGCTCCCACAGCTCCCAACAGTCAGCCTCTCCCGGTGCTACTTCCCACCAGACGTCGACGTAAGTGCGCTCACCCTCGAGCTCCACGTCTTCTGTGATGCTTCCGAGTCCGCCTATGGGTCAGTCGCCTACCTGCGTGGCGAAGACCTCCAAGGCCAGGTCCACGTATCCTTCATGCTAGCTCGCTCTAGAGTAGCACCGAAAAAACAACAGTCAATACCCCGCCTCGAGCTTTGTGCCGCTCTGACAGGAGCCCAACTTGCCCAACTGATCCAGAGAGAGCTCACTCTTAAGTTGAAAGAGGCGGTGTTGTGGTCCGACTCCACCACAGTGCTTACCTGGATACAGTCCGAGTCATGCCGATACAAGGTGTTCGTCGGGACCCGCGTATCTGAGATACAAGAACTGACCGACCACCGGTCATGGAGGTACGTGGACACAAAGAATAACCCAGCAGACACTATCACCAGAGGAATGACAGTGTCTGACCTAGCCAAGCCAAATCAGTTTAGTCATGGTCCCGCCTTCCTCCAACAACCACGCACCGGTTGGCCACTCAGACCCTCGGTCACAGAAGTTCTGGATGAGACGGAGACAAGGAAGCCTGTGTTCTGTGGCCTCACTTCAACCCTTTCAGCTCCAAAGACCCCAACCACAGAAGACCATTCCACCTTCGAAGACCTCCTTGAGGCCACAAGTAGATCACTGCACGGGGCGGCGTCTCCGTCAAGTGCCCCCAGTGCGGACGACTATGCCGAGGCAGAACTCAGAATCCTTCAGAGAGCACAAGGTGATAGCTTCTCAGAAGAAATCAAGTGCCTACAAACCGGGAAAGTGATTCCACCAAACAGTAGGCTCCTGGCACTTGCCCCAGAGTACGATGTACCTAAAGGCCTTATCCGCGTAGGCGGTAGGTTGCGCCGTTCCACCAGCCTGGAGGAAGACACTGTGCACCCGATCCTGCTAGAACCCAAGCATCCTGTCACTAAGCTCATCATACGACAGTACGACAACAAGCTACTCCATCCTGGAGCCGAGAGGGTCTTTGCTGAACTCCGGCGCAAGTTCTGGATCCTCAGAGGGCGTGAAGCAGTGCGCCGCCATCAGCGATTATGCCCGGAGTGCCAAAAGTGGAGGGCAAAGCCGTCTATTCCCAAGATGGCAGACCTGCCCCCATGCCGTCTCCGCCTCATGAAGCCTCCATTCTACTCAACAGGAGTGGATTGCTTCGGCCCGTTTCAGGTCAAGCGAGGTCGGGGTACTGAGAAAAGATGGGGAATAGTTTTCAAGTGTATGACCACTAGGTGTGAAGGTTTGTGGCACGACGAGGAAACCCCTTCGAACTCCTCTCCGACCGTGGGACCAACTTCCGTGGAGGAGAATCGGAGCTCAGAGCAAGTTTCCAGAACATGGGTAAAGAGCTGCAGACCCAACTGGCAAAGCGCCAGATCCGCTTCCAGTTCAACCCCCCAAATGCACCCCACTTTGGCGGGGCCTGGGAGCGGGAAGTCAAGTCCATCAAGGCTGCACTCTACGTTTCTCTTGGAGCACAGACAGTGACCGAAGAAGTCCTGCGGACAGTACTGACTGAGGTAGAAGGAATCCTCAACTCCAAGCCGCTGGGATATGTGTCGACAGATGTAGCCGACGTGGACGCGGTGACCCCCAACTACCTCCTCATGGGGCGGCCCGACTCCTCACTCCCTCCAGTGGTGTACCCTGAATCCGAAATCCTCAGCCGGAGAAGATGGCGACACAGTCAGGTGTTAGCCGACCAGTTCTGGACCCACTTCCTGCATAACTACCTACCCTCCTTGCAGTCCAGGCAGAAATGGGTGAAGGACACAGAGAACCTCACTGTCGGCACGGTGGTGATGGTGATTGACCAGAGGCTACCTAGAGCACTGTGGCCTGTAGGACGGGTCACGAAGACCATCAGGAGTGCCGACGGAAAGGTGCGGTCTGCAGAGGTGCAGGTGGACGATAGGACCTACACCAGACCAGTGGCCAAGCTTATTGAGTTACCAGCCATCCCAGAGGACGCCCCGACAACGACTCCGGAAGACAGTTGAGCCTTTCCATGAACTAATCCACACCGTGGATTAGGGGGCGGCTGTACAAAAGGCCCAAGGACTGGGCAGACATAAGGACTGTGGGGTGCTGTGCTGCTGTTCTGCTGCTCTGCAGCGGGACGCCTCTCAGTCAGACATAAAGGCTGTGGGGGGCTGCTCTGCTGTTCTGCAGCAGGACGCCTCAGACATGTCTAGACGTGTCTAGACATGTCTGTCTGTCGATGTCTGTCGATAGCCAGCATCCATATATACTAGTGGGCTTAGAGATTCCTTCAGTTCATGTGTGCGTCCCTGATCACAAGTAAGTGTTGAATATGTGTATGATGAGGACGCTTAGTTATTGTTGGTGATTTATATGGTTAAGGCCTATACTAATGTTATAATTCTACCAGCTGTTTAGGAAGCAATTTACCAGTATGTTTATAGTGATAATCTAGCCTATTGGGTATAATCTATGTTGTTGAGTATAGTATCTAGTATCTGTTTAGCACAGTTTATCCCTGTAACTAGTATAGGTAAAGCACTGCTTATCCCCATTGGTAATTCCACTCGTGAGGTTTATGTTACTTGTAGCAACAGTATATTGTATAGTATATAACAGACTGATTAATGAGTACTAGTAACGCTGATGTCTTTGTTTCCTCCCCATTTAGAACCACACACACACACTCTCACAAATAGAAGTAGAAATCGCCTGTGCATCATCTGTCTGACCATTGATAATAAAACTCATCAAAGAACGTTCCTGCCTCCCGTGTCCTGACTAGACACCCCGTGTTGTTGACTACCTTTCCTAACCACAAGAGCTTCACTACAGTAGTGTTGCAGACTAACAGTTGGTAAGCATGCACTCAAGTGTGTAGTGAAACACAGATGAGTGCATGCAATAGCAACTGAACATTTTGAAAGATTAAAGATAGAGCTGATAGCGATAGCAACTGAACATTTTGAAAGATTAAAGATAGAGCTGATAGCGAATCTATTTGAGGCAAAGAGGGTCGCGTCCTCCCCGTCTTAATCACGGGACATTCAACACTCCGGTCATTGCTCCGAGACAGCCGGAGACAGGGAGATAGGGGGCGGCGCAGAGAGGGTCGCAACCTCCCCGACATCATCGCGGGACGTCCAGCACTCCGGTCACCACTACGAGACCGCCGGAGACAGGAGGGCACGCAGAGAGGGTCGCATCCTCCCGGCCTTCATCACGGGACGTCCGACACTCTGGTCAGCACTAAAGTTATTATTATTATCGCCGGTGTTGTGCCAAAATCCTACTCCCTGCCACACTCCCCCCACTAAAACGGTATGGGGCGCTGTGTGCGACTGTCTCAGACAGTCATATTAATATACATAGTATGTACAGTTTCATATTAATGCGTTCGGAGATATCGCGCTGCTGCACTGATGCAGTGTGTGTCAGTGGGCTTGATTTCTCCAGCTGCGAACAGCGGTCATTATTGCTCGGTTGCACTGATGCAGTGTGTGTCAGTGGGCTTGATTGCTCCAGCTGCGAACAGCGGTCATTATTGCTCTGTTGCCCCTGGCAGCGGTCCGTTATCGAGTAATAACGGACCGCTGCTGAGCGCTATTGACCAATCACAATCAAGCATTTTGGCGAATGTTAAAACGCCATGTAATAAGCATATATAACCAAGACGTATACGTTACATGAAGTCCAATTCTACCTGCGATGCAAGTATGTGCTGCATCTCTATCGGGATGCCATCTTTCTCCATAGTGCATGTGAGCGGATGTGTCTCAGATATATGTATGTGGGTACGTGTCTCACGTATGTATGTGTGTATGTCTCATATGTGTATGTGTGTGTACTTCTCAAATATGTGACTGTGAATCTACATTTTGTGTGTGTATCGTACCCATGTATGTCTCTGACATGTGTGTGAGTGTGTATCTCAGATGTGTATATGTATGTGTGTCTCAGCTATGTATGTGTGTGTGTCCCATATGCATGTGTATATCTCCGATATGTGTAAGTGAGAGCGTATGCTTCAGATATGTGTGTAAGTATGTGTGTGTATGCATGCTTCCTATATGTGAGTGTATCTCCGAAATGCGTATATGAGTGTATGTGTGCCTTAGATATGTATATCTCAGCCATGTGCATGTGAGTGTTTGTAGCTCAGTTGTGTGTCCTAGACATGCGTATGCGGCTAGATTTTTTTTTTTTTTTATTTTTTTTTTCATACAGTCAACATATTCTTAAATAATAGCGCTGCCCGAGGCTGGGCATGATACAGTCAACATATAGCAAGAGAGAGAGCGAGAGAGAGCTCCCGCTCTACAGTCAATATACAGTGTACAGAGAGAGAGAGCGAGAGAGAGAGAGAGAGAGAGACACATTGGAAAGAAATTGAAATGCTATTTGGCCCTAAACAGAGAGTACACAGTGGCAGAATACCTGAGCACTGTGACTGAAGATCCTTGACTAGTTACAGACTCAGCGAGCACAGCCTAGCCATCGAGAAAGGTCGCCATAGGCAGACTGTGTGTGTTAGAAAGAGAGAGAGAGAGAGAGAGAGAGAGAGAGAGAGAGAGAGAGAGAGAGAGAGAGAGAGAGAGAGAGAGAGAGAGAGAGAGCATGTGTGTTTGTGTGTTAGAGAGAGAGAGCATGTCTGTGTGTCGTGTGTGTGTGTGTGTTAGAGAGAGAGCATGTATGAGAGAGAGATAAGCAAAGATGAGCCCCTAAAGGATATTCAACTTTTAATGGAAGAACAAAACAGAAGGAAAAGATAACTTCACAAAGGCAACATGAACATAGATCCAAAAGGACAAAGATCAACACTTAAATCCAAAGAGAAGAGGGTCTATACCAGAGAAAACAAAGTAGCAAGGAGCCAATGGCCGACATCAGCTAAATAGGCTAACTGCAAATAGAGTAGCCAGGTACTGACACCAGGCCACACACAGCTTTGGCCAACGCTACCCAAGCTACAGATACAGCCTTAAATAGTCATGGAACAACTGTTTGCTGGCCGTTTTGACGCCGTTTTGCGTGGTTAATGTTAACAATGACCAGCGGGGGCGCTCTTATACAGCTGGTGACAACGTGCTGGACGAGCTCCGCCCTCTGCAAAAGTGAGAGAGAGGCAGAGAGAGAGTGGACTAGGAAGTAAATATCGCGTCTCGTCTGTTGGCAGTGGGTTTAGCTCTCAATCGGTAAGCTCTTAATGCATACATACATTACTATTGAAATGCATTTTTACTTAACTTTACAGCATTATTCAAACGTGATAGGAAGTTATGAGTCATCAGCCGTTTATATGCAGTATGTTTTTGCCTACAGATTATACAGTACGTGGCAAATGGTGTAGCCGGCTCACATACAGTAGACTAACGTTACGTTACTTTCTCAGATAGCAATCTGTGTGTGTGTGTACTTATGTGTTGTACTAATTGTACTAATAATAGTGTTTACGTTCCATGTGTCCATATCCTGGCTGCCAAGAGGTGCGAGGTGCGAGCAGCTGGAGAACACGGAGCTGCGCCATGATCTCAGTCCTGGAGAGCAGCATCAAGGACATATAAACTGTACATTGGAAGAGGTCTACAAATATACAGCACTGTTGGGGGGGGGCTCTCTCGCATATAGTAATAATAGAGTATATACATTTGACGGGGAATAAACTTTTTATGTTGAAACTTCTGAAACTTGTTGTGTGCCGTGTTGGTCAGGACTCCCTGGAAGAAGATATATTGTATCTCAATGGGACATTCCTGGATAAATAAAGGATATAAAATTGTTTGATACTTTTTTGGACTCTTTGTATCATAAACAGTACTGTATTTGCAAATCTGGTATGTCATTAAATGTATAGATGTAGCAGTACTGTCTATCTGTATGTCATATACTGTATGTTATGATGAATTGAAAATGGGGGACCCTGATGTAAACAAGATGAAAGTCTTTCTCTGGTCTGCATCCCCTTAACAATTGTGTGTATTGAGCTGTACTGTATTGTACCCATTCTGCAATCTGTTAATACAGTTTTCAATTAATGGCAGAGCGTCCTCTCCATAAAAAAATGATTGAATTGCTCAGAATTTTAAATTATGTCCCCAATAGGACATAATAATATTAATATTATTCCCCAGTATGACACAATAAACACAGAACGAATGCCCCCCCCCCCCATAAAAACATACTGCCAAATTACCCCCATGGGTGTTGAAGACACTGTACCACCACAAGTCAGGAATTGAGAAAAAGAAAATGCAACTTCAGCCTCACGCTGCTCCAACTTTTCTTCCAGCATCGTGATATTGTAATATTCTTACACAGGGACGTGCACAGGACTTTAGAAAGGCAGGTGCCTGAAAAGTTGAAAAGGGCATATTTTATAAAATGAAATGCGAGCGCGTGAAGCGCGCGAGCCCGATTTTTTTGGTTAATACAAGTCTATGGTACATTCAGTTTCACCGATGTCACCAAAACTACATAGTGTCCCTTTAATAACACAATATGCGCTCCAGACCAACAGCTGCGCAGTAGCAGTACTGTCTATATGTATGTCATGTATGTCATATATGTTACGATGAATTGAAAATGGGGGACCCTGATGTAAACAAGACGAAAGTCTTTCTCTGGTCTGCATCCCCTTAACAATTGTATGTATTGAGCTGTACTGTACTGTACCCATTCTGCAATCTGTTAATACAGTTTTCATTCATTCATTCATTCATGCGGGCGCGCTGTGTTGAGAGAGCAAGAGAGAGAGAGAGAGAGAGCGAGAGAGAGAGCGAGAGCGAGAGAGAGAGAGCGAGAGCGAGAGAGACAGCGAGAGAGAGAGAGAGAGAGAGAGAGCGAGAGAGAGAGAGAGAGAGAGAGAGAGAGAGAGAGAGAGAGCGAGAGAGACAGAGAGAGAGAGAGCGAGAGAGAGACCGCATTAACTCACTTGTTAGTTGAAACGTGGTCCAGGTCAGCAGGGCTTGATGAAGTATTATGTCCACTGTCCCACAGGCCACAGTCACAGACTGTTGTCTTGATGTTTATCCACTGTGACTCCAGACTGCATCCAGCCAAATCGCTTATTGTTAGCACTGTAGCTTTGTTGTTGTCAGCACACATTATCTCTTGAGATAAAGCTGGGAACGAGGTTACAGCACATGGGACATTCAGGAAGTCAAAAAAGATAGTGCTTGCCGATTGGTGCTAAGAAGAGCAGGGCGGGTACAAGCGGTGTGACGTAATTGGCAGACTCGACTGTCAATCAAAATTATTCTGTTTCTCCGTCAGAACGAATCCAGGCTGGAAGGACGTATTATTTACGAGAGGGGTGGCATTTCTCTCTCTTTCTTTACCTAATATTTAGATGCTATCGTGACATCTTTCATTTGGAAGGGCAGGGCAGTATATCTATATGTGCAACAGAAAAAAAAAAAAAAAAAAAAGAGGGTGGCATAAAAAGGGCACTTTCTAATGAAAAATGAAAAAGGCAGGTGCCCGGGCACCCCTTCACCCCTATGTGTGCACGTGCCTGTTCTTACATCCACTTGGACCATCACTTCTTCCCTTCCACCCTCATCTCCAAAACAGTTGGCGTGAACAAATAATACTAGAGACAGATGAAATTAAAGAATACACTATTAAAGAAACTTGAAACTTGAAACTTGAAGAATGAGTTTTGCTTCTTTTTTTGGTTTTTCTTTTAATCAGTGAAATATATTCCCATCCATATCCCCAACTTTGTGATTTTTACATACTGATCAGACGGAGGCAGAATAGCCTGCACATACATCAATGCATCTCTTGTAAGATATGAATTGCGGCATACATTTTCCCAGACATGGTGCTGTTGGTGTCAAGCACAGGAGGTGACGGGTGGATTGTCACCACCTGTTTAGCTAGGGCAGAGCGCATGTAGAGGGCATAGAAGAACCAGACGAGGCTGAAGATGCACAGGCCGATGGAGATGTTGATGAACACTTTGCCCATGTCAACCTTCTTCTTCTTCTCCTTGCGGTGCAAGGCAGCAGGATTCTCCTCTTTCCTCTGGAGGGGAGCAGCTTCACCGGTCACCACCCTCGTCCTCTGCCTTCCCATCCTGCCCACAGGAGCTGAGTGAAGAAGTGCAGAAGAGAAGATGTTTAGGTTCAAAGGGACAGTCAATGGCATGCTTGAAAAAGACCGGTCGAAACGTTGCATCTACTGCCTTTTTTGTTTATTAAAATCACCTTGGAACTACAAGTGAGTTGCGAGCCCCACTTTGTTCTTATGTATTACTGTTTTTACAGTTTGGCTCAGCACCAACAAACGGAGGATGTGTGTTATTTATTTTTTCTGACTGTTCAAATAAATAACATGTTATTTTCACACTTGTTATTGTGTTATAAATGTTGATTGATTGATTGAAAACGTTATTAACAGATTGCAGAATGGGTACAGTAGGTACAGCTCAATACACACAATTGTTAAGGGGATGCAGACCAGAGAAAGACTTTCGTCTTGTTTACATCAGGGCCCCCCATTTGTAATTCATAGTGACAACAGCATCTAAAACAATATTTATATGTATATTTATATATTGTAAGAGTATATTTATGAGACAGTATATTTATTTTGTACAAGAATGTGAAACTTCCTATCACGTTTGAATAATGCTGTAAAGTTAAGTAAAAATGCATTTCAATAGAGCTTACCGGCAGAGCTTGCGGCATTATGTACCCATAAACCGCGATGATTCTCATTCAAAGCTTAGCTCACCTGGCAGTGCGGCGGTCCTGTGGCCCGTTGGTTTCAAGTTCGAATCCCATCAATTTTTTTTTAACGTGTATTCTTTCGCCGGTTAAGGTTAGGCATGGTTAAGGTTAAGGTTAAGGTTAGGCATTGTTTCGGAGTTGGTTAAGGTTAGAAAGGTTAAGTTTAGGCGCTGTTAAGGAGCTGGTTAAGGTTAGCGTTTGTCTTAGAGAATGGCAATAGACAGCCTATTTCCGCACTGCCGCTCTCTCGCACTGCCGCGGTCACATGTTCACATTCTTGCACTCCTCCGCTGTTAAAAAGCAACACGCAGATGGCATAGGCGGACGCAGATCTGCGCAGGTTTTACTACGTCCTCGCCAAGCGCGTTGCATGACGGTTAGAATGTTGACAGCGCCACTATATGGCCAAAATAATACATGGTTTTGAATTGATTGATTGATTGATTGAAAACTTTATTAACAGATTGCAGAATGGGTACAGTACAGTACAGCTCAATACATACAATTGTTAAGGGGATGCAGACCAGAGAAAGACTTTCGTCTTGTTTACATCAGGGTTTGTATCTGAATGCTGGTTCAGATACAAAACTCATTCTCCTTCTAAAACAGACTGGTTCTTTTTTTTTATCATTTTATTTTCAAGTCAAGTCAAGAGTTCAGAATTGTATTAAAACACACACACACACACTAATTACAAGATACAAGATACATGAGTTATTTACACGACCAAGTACGTCAAATGTATATACACTCTTTTTCTGGTCACTTTTTGTATCACAAAAAGTACTGTATTAAATGAATTCACTCAAACTGTATGGTAGCCTTTTCCTTGGATCCTCTGATCGTGGGTTCCGCAAACGTTCATTCACTCGATCACGAACTTTATCCCAGGTGATTACACTATCAATCTGAGGTTCTTAGGTAAAGCATGTTTCCCCCGTTTACCATTCCAATTGACTTTATGAGCCCACTTTTGGTAGGTTTCAAAGTCCACTAGCAGCATGAAGATCCGCCCTGCATAGTCATCAGGCCGTGGTCTGCCTTGTGCGTCATGAGCATGATCGAACGCCTTTTGCTCGTCGTCTGCTGAAATACTTTCCAGTTCTATGTTGGGCAGGGCTGGACGCTGTCGCTGTGCTTTTTTCTGTGGATTTGCCACTGGAACTGCAGGCACTGGCAGAGGCGTTCGGAAGGGTGAAGTTTGAGGAGAAAGCGGTTGCGGAGAAAAACATGCATCATCTTCATCATTATCATCATTCTGGGGCGTTTGGGACAGAGAGGGTGATAGAGCCAACCATGGTCGTACATTCTCATCGCCCACTTGGGATGGGTAGGGACTGGGCGTTAGAGCCCGCCATGGTACATTCTCATCTCTTGTTGGTGTGTAAAACAAAAGCTGCCGATTGAATGTCTGAGCCGCAGGTTGTGGAGAGGAGGGTGTAACCAGTTTAAGCAGCCTGGCCAGCTCTGTCTCTGTGGCCTTGTGTCGATTAACAGAGGCGTCCAGTCGATTCTCAGTCGCCTCCAAACGTTTCTTAGTCGCCTCCAATCGATTCTCAGTCGCCTCCAAACGTTTCTCAGTCGCCTCCAGACGGTCCTCCAGGCGTTTCTCAGTCGCCTCCAGACGGTCCTCCAGGCGTTTCTCAGTCGCCTCCAATAGTTTAAGCAGCCTGGCAACATTCTTGTTTATTTTTTGTTCAATAACAATAGCCACCGTTGTCATGATAATCGTATTACAAATGTTATTAATGGTTGGAGTTGGTGTTGGTGTTTCCGCTGTCTCCTCATCTCTCATCTCTGTCGTTACTGCTGGGAGTGGCATGATGTCCATAACAATAACAGCGGCCTGCACAGCAATAAGGGAGGGAAAGTTAAGATAAGATTTGTGTCACAATGATGTGATGTGGAAAACATGATTGATTGATTGATTGATTGATTGAAAAGTTTATTAACAGATTGCAGAATGGGTACAGTACAGTACGGCTCAATACATACAATTGTTAAGGGGATGCAGACCAGAGAAAGACTTTCGTCTTGTTTAGATCATGATGTAAACAAGGGGGGACACACTGTACATTTGAATACTGACATACATTTGACATAGAAACTGTACATTGGAGGAGGTTGGGTATAGGGGTGGGGTTGGGTGGGGCTGTACATTGGAGGTGGGGGGGGGACCCATGTAAAAAGATTGTCTGAATAATGGAAAATGCAATAAAAAAAAGTTTACTTACTGCTTTCTTTTTGACCATACAGTGTTTTGATTTGGGGGGAATCACGGGACCTCCTGTTATTTTTCGACCTTGAGGTGCCTTTACTTGAGTTATTCCTGGTCGATCAACACTCGGGATAGATGTCTAGAATAGAAAAATTATGCATAAATAAATAATTCAAATGTCGGGGACATCGAGAGAGAGAGAGAGGTATCTGTAAAGCATTCCCGGTAACTGGAGAAAGGTATTCCTGTAACCTACAGTATACAGGTCTCTTCATATAAATATCTTGGGATTTTTGTCGATAACACACTAACCTGGAACACCCATGTAGATAGGATTTTATAGTATGTCTGCACTTTATGTGCTCATTTCATCATTCATGTATTTTACATTTTACTAAAACTGAATCAAATCTTTACGTGTAAATTCAGCAGTCAAAGTGTATATATTAAAACGTGTCAAATCTAACTTCTAACTAGTCTTCAGGGTATTCTTGTTTACCAGAGAGGAGATCCGGTAGTGTGGTATACTGTAGTGTGGCTGCATACACCCCCCCCCCTCCTGCATTTACATGTAAATGTAGGGGGGGGGGGTTGTATGCGAATGCTAGCAACACGGCCGTATGGAAAGGAAAGTACTTGAAAGTCCTTGAATTTCATTTTGCAATGTGTGGGAAACTCATTATGATCTCCTGCTCTACGCAGATGTTGGCAACATTGTAACAAAATGCAAAATGGACTGCAAACAAGTAAGAATACAGCCAGCCAGTCACAATCAAAACCACATGCCAGAGAGAGACAATCACAGGCCAGAAAGTGGTACTGTTGGCCAGACAAGGTTCAAATCTTTCTCCGTTTAAACAAACAGGACTCACAACAGAGCAGAAAACTGTCTTGAGTCTGTAAACATCTCTATTGTTAAACCTACATGTATGGGATCCAAGCCTGCTTGATTAATAACAAACACATATTTCTATAATGTTGTGATAGAGCCTGCACAAGTATTATCTGTTCCAGGGTGATGGAGCCTACGGTAGTAAAGATGTAAAGAGTCTGCGGACAGTGTCTGGTTTTAATGTACTAATGGACTGATGGTCTGATGGTCATTGTGTTTATGTTTGTGTACTTGTGCATGTGTGATTGTGTGTGTTCCATGTGTCCATATCTGGCTGCCAAGAGGTGCGAGGAGCTGGAGGCTCAGCTGAAGGAGAAGGAGGAGGAGAACAGGACAGGCAGCCCGAGACCCAGTCTTCTCCTCAGACATATAAACGGTACATTGGAAGAGGTCTACAAATATACAGCACTGTTGGGGGGGGGGGGGGGGGGGCTAAACTGTACATATACAGCACTGTTTGTGATACAAAAATAGTAGAGTACATTAACCTGGCACACAACATACTTGTTCACATGTCATTTTTCTTTCACTCTAAAGGAAATATGTCTCACATACAGTAGACCCCCCCAGTAGCCTACTTTGTGGAGACGAAGATGATGAGTACCAGTCTTCTCCTCAGACATATAAACTGTACATTGGAAGAGGTCTACAAATATACAGCACTGTTTGTGATACAAAAATAGTATATAGTAATAATAAAGTATATACATTTGAGGGGGAATAAACTGTACTTTAGAGTGAAAGAAAAATGGTTTGTTGGTGCTGAGCCAAACTGTTGTGAGGAGTTCCACGCTCTAGACTGCAACCCCCACACCATTGAAATGCTAATTGTCCACCACCTACTGTAGTATTTATCGTTGCCATTTGAGAGTTCACACTCTCAGTCATCAAAAAGGATCATGGATCATCTTTAGACAAATAAATTGATACTAATAATTGATTACTTTGAACCTTGCACCTTATTAAACCTTGTCTAAAGATTAGATTAGATTAAAATGTATTGTCATTATACAGCACAAGTACAGTACAATGTGATTCAACTGTAAATATACAAATTCTGAGTCTGTGTTCTAATCATGTTGGGCTCAGTTGTAATCCAATCTTACCTAGCTGACTAATACCTGTTCCTTATTTGGTTTTGTGTCAGTCTTGTTTCTCTGATCCTATTTCTGAAGATGCATTTCCATTGGCTAATGGTTGAGATATAAGTCACTTGTTACTTGATATTACTGTAAATCATTTGACATCTATTGCTGACTGTTCATACATTTGTTACAATAAAGATGCAAATAATTGTTATCTCTTGTCCAATCAGAATAATTTTTTTTATTACAAAACATTGAGATATCAAACAGAAAATTTGTCTTGTTTACATCAGGTTCCCCCATTTTCAATTCATAATAGTTGCTATATGACAAATGACTGAACACTGGGACCTCTATTTTTACTTGTCTAGCACAGTCTCTGGAGCGTAACAGTAAGAAGCATTTTGTATACAATTATTCTGTACTTCTGTATGGCAACTATTAAAGAAACTTGAAACTTGAACATATGGAAAACAGTGGTAAACATTGGTACAACATTGCTAGAACAGATGTAACGAAACAGTCAGTATGACAATGTGTCAGGATGTGAGGTCACAGCATTCACAGTAGAGATGGCTGGCTTGGTGACACTGATGGACACCACGTCATGGATCTTCGAAGCTGTGATTCTTCCAGCTCTGAATGTATACCAGCCGTAGGATTTGTATTACAAGATTCTGCCACGCCAGCCATGCATGTGCAATGGGCAGTCTCCGCTTTGCCACTTGAATGAAGGATAACCCATGGCTCGAGTGGAGCTTCCCTTAGCCGCTGAGAGTGCAAACCTAAGACATAAATATAATTGAAATTAGTATAGAATAAATAAACAACCACCCATAAGAAGCTTCACTTTAACAGCTAATCACCACCACAGGCTAAAATCAAAAAGTGCAAAAACAGTGCCACTGAAGGGACAATGTACAATGCATTGTACCAGATATAGCTATGAGCTCATTTACATCTGCAGTCCCTGTACACTAACATTAGGTGAATTGATTGGGGGACCGTGATGTAAACAAGACGAAAGTCTTTCTCTGGTCTGCATCCCCTTAACAATTGTGTGTATTGAGCTGTACTGTACTGTACCCATTCTGCAATCTGTTAATAAAGTTTTCAATCAATCAATCAATAACGTTAGCTAGCTGCTAACGTTGGCTAACTGGGCTGGATACACGATAGCTAGTTCGCAGTTAAAGTCAAACGTTAGCAAACTAATACAGTAGTTTGGTCTACGTTTCTATTACATGCCGTCAAATATTATGTGTTTATGAATTGACCTTACCTTTGAGCAAACATAAGTGTCCTTGGTAATGGTCTTCACGTTCAGCTTCTGAAACTGGTCGACGACACAACACAATCCACTGCTTGCATTTCTCGAGTTTTCTTTTGGGCTTCGGCAAAGGTACAAACATATACTCCTCCATCCAGTCTTTCGGGGTACCTGGTGTCCGAATTACAGGTACCCCACGCACAGCGTTTCACCATCAGATATTATGTAGGATTGGTTGGATTCTTATTATATATTATTACTATTGTATTATGCACATCGTTGCGGGCAATTTCATTTTATAAATAATAAAAAAAAAAAAAAATCAGAATGGGTGGGATTCAAACCCCGGTCGTCGGCTTGAAAGGTATGACCATAAACCGCTAAACCACAGTACCAGACAAATATATACTGTATTATAGCTTACTTGAATGAACAATCTCCCTCCCCACTTTACCAGCGTATTTTAAATTCACAATAAAGTCTCTCTCAGTCTCGCGCCGTCCCAACGTTGACAGTGGCTCGTGTTATAGACACAAAGGCACAGTGATGGATGAGGAAGTCAATACTCAATAGACCGCCCGCCGCCGGTCGACTTTGCGCCTCCTGGCGGCATAAAACAGAACAGCAGCCTGAGTTCCTAATTAATTAAAATGGTGTGATATAACCGTGCACGCGTTGCGGCAAAGCGCCCATGAATACTAAAGGCTTCATCTGTACACAAACGACCAAGACAATTCACACACAGCACATGTCGTATCTCCAAATGTTGTGAAGTAACATATGTTTTGCCTGGAAAAAAACATCGTTATTAACAAAACATTCGGGAGGGGAAGGAAGGAAGAGTGGGGTAATGTCCAATGGACATCTTACCTGCACCAAGGAACGCAGGGCGAAAGGCCGCAACACAGGTCTCCACGTTGACGAAAGGCCTCTCGCTGGCGGGACAAAAAGAAGCTATGGCCGGTGCCTTGTCATGGTGCAGGCCCGACTACATCTTCTGTCAAAGATGATGTCGTAGTCAGAGTGCCAGGGCCCCCTGCTATTCTCACGGCTAATGTCAATGGTCGTAGCACAAGCTAACAGCTAACTCTAGGCTAACTGATAGCATCAAACTAACGTTCCCAGCCGAGCGCAGCCGGCAGCTAACGTCGTAGCTAAACAGCTAACTGGCTAACAGTTAGCTCAACCCGGCTATCGCTAACCATTAGCTAACGCAGAAGCAAGCTATGCGGCTACCACTGAAAAACTGTACAACGTGAGAAAAGCAATACAGGCCAACACTTCAGACAGCCGCTGTGTTTTCCTCTTCTCATACGAAGAGAGAAGGGAAAAAGAAGGCAATACACGTCCCACTACAGAGTGGTGTTTACCATAGCGGTGCCGGCAACAAGTCCCTCACGGACTATAGCCGACTTGAGCATGGAGATATTCTCATAATGAAACACCAAGCTCACCTCCCTCGCACCAGGTGCTGACACCAGGCCACACACCGTTAGCTACTAGTACTACAACAGCTAGTCGGCCCGTTTGGCTCCCGAGAGAGAGAGAGAGAGAGAGAGAGAGAGAGAGAGAGAGAGAGAGAAGAGAGAGAGAGAGAGAGAGAGAGAGAGAGAGAGAGAGAGAGAGAGAGAGAGAGAGAGAGAGAGAGAGAGATATCCACGGCGGGAATAGAATAGAGTGCATTAAAAAGTCACCAAGCGTCCAAGAGGATGGAGACAACCGCATGGAGTTGACGAAGTTCATCTGCCGAACGACCATCCTCTTCATCTTGGCATAACAATGCTGCACGCGCTGTCTCTAGGTTAGCTAACGCTAGTTATCCTTTAGCTAAGCTAGCTACTAGCCGACATCATCATGGCTATATCCCGACTGAACCACACGTTAGCACTCAATATTATAACGTAGCTAAAGCTAACTAGCTGTCCCTGTCTTTAGCCGGGATGGCTAGCCTGACATGCAACAACTTTCATCTTCAGTCCATCTGCCGAACGATGTCCTCTTCATCTTGGCTGGCATAACCTCCAATGCTGCACGCGCGAAATAGTCAGACGCTAGTGATGGGTCGGTCATGAGCGACTCGTTCATAAGAGCCGATTCATTGCCGTGAGCGTGAGTCGAATTGCTCACGTCTGGCAATGAGTCGGTTCACGCCCCCCCCCCCCCCCCCCCTGGCACGCACACAGACACACACAATGAACTCAACAGACGCTACCTTACCTGTAACCCATCCCCTCATTGAAACCAATTCTGAGCCTCAGAGCTGCCTGCAGAGCCTCAGAGCCAGGAACAAGTCAGACACATTCTACAAACATGTCTAATGTGAAATATATATGCATATAAGCAAAACTAGATTTTAGGTCTGTGATGAAAAAGGGCCTCGCGGGAAGGGGGGCCTCGCAAAAAAAAAAAAAAAAAAAAAAAAATATTTTTATTTTTTTTAAATTGTGCGAGATTCCCCTTCCCGCGAGGCCCTGTGCGACCGCACTGCTCGCACACCCCCTGAGGCGGCCCTGGATACACCATTCTGACATACAATATATGTATATACATACATAATATAAAAATTAAATATAGGTACCAGCAGGTCAGATCCTACTTTTCACATTTATCATCGATAATACTGAAACACCGCCTCAATCATCCATCACCAGACCGTTTAGTTAGGTGTAGAAAATTATCCCATATCTCAGCAAAGATATCCTCTCTCCCTGCGACTCTATATGTCACCCTTTCATATGATGCTGTCCGGAACATTAGTTCCATCCATTCCTTAGAAGTAATATCAATGGGTCATTTCCAATGTCGTAAGGCAATTCTACATCCTGATATCATGGCCATTCTATACCACATTCCTTGGTACTTAGACAGTTTAATCTCTTTCGGTACTATACCCAATACGCATGCCGCTGGAGAGTTATTCACCTTTACATTCAGAACTTTACTTAGGAATATCACAATTTGATCCCACATTTTCTGAACTTTCTCACATTCGTATAACATAATAGTAAAGTACCTGTCTCCTTCTCACTTCTCCAGCAGATGTCGCTGTTTCTTAATTTTAGTCTGGCTAGTTTACTAGGCGTCCAATAGCTTCTGTTTAAGACTTTGTAAAAGATAAGTTGTGACTGTGCCTCCCGAGAGAATTTACCCCATTTGGTCACCAGCTTCTCCCATTTTTCTTCAGTAATATCCTCACGTGTAACGCTCCAAGATCATCTCATGCCTCCTGCGTCGCCCGTGTCCGGACGGTATTCTCAGGGGTCTGGAAGCCCCCCGTTCGGGGGGAGATACTGTAACGCTCCAAGATCATCTCATGCCTGGGAGAGAGAATGTCCCAGGCAGACAGTTGATAGCTGTGTCATACCGCCATCCAGCGGTCACCTGCAGACAATGCACTCAGCCCTTAACCTAATGGTCCAAATCAATAACGTTCTAATGTGGCAATTAGTGTCCTTATTACAAGTGTTGTCTGTTTAGGTTTGTTCTGTGTTAGTATTCTTATTCTGTGTTTGTATTTAGCCCGTGTGTGTTCTTTGATGGTTGTATTGTATTGTGTTTTGTATTAGTTTATTAGTGTCTCTTCCCCCAGCTGTTGATCGTTTGTAATCATTGTAATTAGGTTGAGTATATTAGGTTGTCCTGTTCCCACTTCCTGTTGTGGCGTCATACCTCCGTGTTACCCATTCGTTTGTACCTTTCTGTCGTCTGCCTTGCCCTGCTGTTGTACTTAGAGTCAGTAAGTGATATTGTATACTGTTTTTGTCATCTTTGTTTTCGTATCACAGTCCGTGTTTGTAGTTAGCGCCAGCGCCGCTATGCCTTTTGTTTTGTATTGTTTATATCCCTGCCTTGCTCCTGCCTTGAGTTCTATATTAAAGAACACCGTTGAGAAGACTGTCTAACCGCATATTGGGTCCTTCTTCATGCCGAATCGTAACATTATGACGCCACCATCACAAGACCCAGCGGGAAAAATAGTGGGAACGATGAAGGTTCTCTCCAAATTAATGGAGGGAGATCTGTCGAAATATTCCCCAGCTAAATGGGTATTTCTGTTTCAGACAATCCAGTCCGCAGCAGACCAGTATCCGGACCAGGAGGCAGAGATGAGGGTGATGGCCGACCAGGCCGCAGTCCTCATGGAGAGGTATCGCGCTCAACCCTCTGATCTGCCTCCTGTTCGTGTTTCTGCAGCTAGTCAGGTCCAACCGACTAGCATTCAACTCACTGTTAGCCTGGGTCCTCAGGCTGGCCTTGCTTCTAAAGCTAGCCTAACCCCTACAGCTAGCCTAGCTCCTACAGCTAGCTCAGGGCCCACGATCGGCCTAGCCCCCGCGGCTCGCAGGCCTCCGAGTTCTGGCAAGGCTCGGAGGGCGGGCGGGGCTAGTGCCGCTGGCAGAGCCTCCACGGCTGATCCGGTCGTCGGTGCCGTCCTGGTTCCGATCGGCGTGGTCCTGGATGTCACCGCTCCTCCTCCGGCTTCCACGTCCTGTCCAGCCTCTACGCCTGGTACGGCTACTACACTGGGTCCAGGCTCCTCATCCCCGGAGCCTACGTCACGCCTCGCCGCAGAGACCGGTCCGGTCTCCACGCCCTGCCCGGTCTCTACGCCTGGTACGGCTACTACACTGGGTCCAGGCTCCTCATCCCCGGAGCCTACGCCATGCCTCGCCGCCGAGATCGGTCCGGTCTCCACGCCCTGCCCGGCCTCTACACCTGGTCCGGCTGCTGTGCCGGCTCCCGGCTCCCCGTCTGGTCCAGCTCTGCATCGTGGTCGGCGTCCTGGTCCTCGCCGTGGTCTTCGCCGTGGTCTTCGACGTGGGCTGCGTTGGATCCTGCTCCGGGGGTCGTCGCCGCCGCACCGCCGCTCCAGTTCTCCGGATCCGGTCCCTAGTCCGGCAGCTGGAGGGTCTCCCGCCCGGGATCCTGCTCCGGGGTCCTTACCCTCGGTTCCTGGCTCCAGGCTCCCGGATCCTGTTTCTCTCTCCACCCCCCTCTCCGGGCCCCTGTTTCTCTCCCCGCCTCCCCTCTCCGGGCCCCTGTTTCTTTCTCCACCCCCCCTCTCCGGGCTCCTGTTTCTCTCCCCGCCTCCCCTCTCCGAGCCTCTGTTCCCTTGCCCACCCCCCCTCTCCGGGCCTCTGTTCCCATCCCCGCCCCTCCTCTCCGGGCCTCTGTTCCCATGCCTGCCCCCCCTCTCCGGGCCCCTGTTTCTCTCTCCACCCCCCCTCTCCGGGCTCCTGTTTCTCTCCCCGCCTCCCCTCTCCGAGCCTCTGTTCCCTTCCCCACCCCCCCTCTCCGGGCCTCTGTTCCCATCCCCACCCCTCCTCTCCGGGCCTCTGTTCCCATGCCTGCCCCCCCTCTCCGGGCATCTGCGCCCGTTCTCCTCCCCCCTGGCTGCTATGCCCCTCCTGGGTTCTTTCCTCGGACTCCCGGCCCCAGTTCTGCGGGTCCTCGCCCTGGTTTTTTTCCGGGGTCCCGGCCTCCTGCGTCGCCCGTGTCCGGACGGTATTCTCAGGGGTCTGGAAGCCCCCCGTTCGGGGGGAGATACTGTAACGCTCCAAGATCATCTCATGCCTGGGAGAGAGAATGTCCCAGGCAGACAGTTGATAGCTGTGTCATACCGCCATCCAGCGGTCACCTGCAGACAATGCACTCAGCCCTTAACCTAATGGTCCAAATCAATAACGTTCTAATGTGGCAATTGGTGTCCTTATTACAAGTGTTGTCTGTTTAGGTTTGTTCTGTGTTAGTATTCTTATTCTGTGTTTGTATTTAGCCTGTGTGTGTTCTTTGATGGTTGTATTGTATTGTGTTTTGTATTAGTATATTAGTGTCTCTTCCCCCAGCTGTTGATCGTTTGTAATCATTGTAATTAGGTTGAGTATATTAGGTTGTCCTGTTCCCACTTCCTGTTGTGGCGTCATACCTCTGTGTTACCCGTTTGTTTGTACCTTGCTGTCATCTGCCTTGCCCTGCTGTTGTACTTAGAGTCAGTAAGTGATATTGTATACTGTTTTTGTCATCTTTGTTTTCGTATCACAGTCCATGTTTGTAGTTAGCGCCAGCGCCGCTGTGCCTTTTGTTTTGTATTGTTTATATCCCTGCCTTGCTCCTGCCTTGAGTTCTATATTAAAGAACACCGTTGAGAAGAGCAACCACCGTCTCCTTTATACTGTCTAACCACATATTGGATCCTTCTTCATGCCGAATCGTAACACTCACGTACATCGTTCTCCCAGCTCAACCTCAGACCCGCCAATTTGGGTGCATTGTGTTCCCTTATAACATCATAGAACCTTGATGCACCGCCTTTCCTACGCCATCCTTTATAAAATATTTCTTGAATTGCAGTAATCGGGCCACATTTTTACCCAACTACTGATGACGATATACAATGTCTAATCTGCAGGAATCTATAGAAGTTTTTATTATCTTTGCCAAAATCATTTTTAATATCCTCAAATGGTAATACCCCATCTTCCCCGGCTATATCACCTTGTACATGTATCCCCTTTTTAACCCAGTCATCCCATATGACTGATTTCCTACCAATCTTTAGTTTTTTATTAAACCATATAGAGGCCCTTGCAGTTAGATATGGGTTAGCTCTAGTTTGATTGATTTTGATTGTGATTGATTCCAGATTTCTCTGGTAAATGCCAGGAGAGGGTTCTTAAAAGGTATAGGTATGTCTGATTGTGTCAGGAAGGATTCCAGAGATGAGGGATATACCATTTCCTCCTCCATCTTGACCCAAACAGGTACTTCTTCAGCCGAGTGGTTCATTTTGGAGAGCTGGAAGAGTGAGAACGCATAGTGATACCAGTCTAGTTTAGGCAGGGATAAGCCGCCATCTTCTTTAGCTGCATACATTATGGCCCAACCGAATAGAGGCCTTTTGCCCCCCCACAAATATATATTAATTACCTTGTCATATTGTTTGAGTAACTGAGTTGGGAGGGTTAGTGGAAGCATATATAGGATATAATTTAATTTGGGAGCCAATATCATTTTTACTAAGTTTATCTTACCAAGAAGGGACATATTCATTTTGGCCCAATTCTGGGTTAAAGCACTAACGTGTTCGATTATAGGGGCAATATTAGCTTGTACTATCTCTTTCAGGCCTGGGATCAGCTTTATTCCTAGATATATCAATCCTGACGGCATCCACCTGAACTTCCACCCCCTCCTGATATCAGAGGGACAGAATTTAGAGAGAGGCATTGCTTCTGATTTGCTCCAGTTGATTGTGTATCGTGCATGGCGGTGGCTAGTTCTAGCGAAAGCCAAACTAGAATGGAGAAGTAAGACAACTCCTTCCCTCCACTAGTCTGAGGGTTCACCTTGGGCAAGTGTTAGTACCCTCTCTAGCCTCCCTACCTAGGGATACAGGGTGCATAGGGCAGATGGGGCTCATAGCCATGCAAGGCAACCCATCTAGGAGAAGGACACTCCGAACAAAAACCACGGGTGCTGCTTGCACCTGGCTCCGAGCCGTCTACCACCTGGAGGCATTGGAGTGAAGGGCGGATAAGGGATCATGCCTAAAACGGCCAAAGTAGGACTACGAGGAGTTGCGCCCCACAGTCTTTAAATTGCGCATTGTAAGGCCTAAAATATGGAGAACAAAGTCATTCCTAAACCTATACTTCCAGCGGCGGGAGTCCGCAGGAACCAAGCAGAGGATGGTGGTGCTGGTCCTCTCCCCAGAGGACAGTATGATGATAGGACCCCAAACCCGGAAGGGAGGCTTCTATCCGATCACAGCATGCGGTCCAATGCACCCCTGCGTTGTCGGAGACCATTCACCATGGGAACCTTCAATGCAAACACAGTGAGAGAAGAAGCAAGATTGGAGGAACTGGCACACTGTGCCGAGGAAAGGGGAGTTGAGATCCTGGGAATCCAGCCGCATAGAAGAGTGCATGCTGAGGATCAGATAGTGTATCACAGAGTGGAGAGATGCTGGTTCATCACCTCATCAGCATGGCGAAACGAGGCACAGGCTGCCACTGGCGGTGTGGGGCTATTGCTGAGTTCTCGGGCACGTAAAGCTCTCCGTAGGGTACGCTCTCACACCAACATGATCCTTATTGCTGACTTTGATGGCAACCCAGTTACAACTGTCATAGTCGTGTACTCACCCACCAATGTGGCACTAGCTGAGGAGGTGGAGAAGTTCTATGAGGACCTTGCAACAGCGGTCTATGATATCCCGGCTCACAACTTCCTAGCAATCCTGGGTGACTTCAACGCAAGGCTCGGACCAGAGGATGCACCTTTCACACACCACGAATCCACCAATCGCAATGGCGAATACCTGGCAGCCCTACTGATGGAACACGAGCTACTGGCTGCGAACACCATGTTCCAGAAAAGAAGGGGCAAGAGATGGACCTTCCAGGATCGGGCTACCGGTATGCAACGTCAACTGGACTACATACTAGTAAGACGAAGGTGGAGGAACTCCATCCTGAATGCTGAACCTTACAGCACGTTCAACTCTGTGGGCTCTGATCATCGAGTGGTCTCCATGAGGGTGCGACTGAGCCTCAGGGTCCCCAAACCAAGCCTGAAGACGCGGTATGACTGGAAGGCGTTCTCAGTCAACCCTGGCCTTCAAACTAGGTACGCAGTGGAAGTGAGGAATCGCTTTCAGCTGCTAGGTGAGGGGGAGGAGCCTAATACCAAATACAGGCGGTTCGTTGCTGCGAATGAAGAGGCGGCCAGGATGTGTGTTCCAGTGGTGGAGAGGAATGGGGTCTCCCGGAGGTCCAAACACCCAGAAGTCATGGTGGCACGTGAGGGCGTGGAGGAGGCACGACGAGGCTACGGGTATGAGCAGACTGCAGAGAATTGCAACGTACTGAAAAAGGCCAAACAGCTTTTGTTCGATACTTACGACAAGATAAGGGGGGAGGAGTTGATGGAGAAGGTGCAGAGAGTGGAGGCAGCGCATGGTGAACAGCAGTATGGGGAGGCATGGAGGGTCATCAATGAGATGAGTGGGAGGGTCAAAGGTCGAAGCAGGGACAGGTAGAAGGCAACAGCCCAGAGAAGAGGGTGACCTCCTGGTTCACTCACTTCCGAAATCTACTGGGAACACACTCGACAGTGGATGAAGATGAGGAGACGATACCTGCCGTCCTCACAAATCTCACTATTGATGATGGTCCCTTCACAGCCAGGGAGTTTACCAAAGTGAAATCCACACTGAAGCAGGGGAAAAGTTCTGGGCCGGACGGCATTCCCCCAGAGGTCTATAAGAACTGTGACCTTGACAACATCATCCTGGAGCTCTCCAACCATGCCCTGATGAAAAACAACCAGCCTGATATGTGGTCTCTCTCTAACATCATCCCAGTGCCTAAGTCCGGAGATCTCTCGAAGCCAGACAACTACCGTGGCATAAGTCTGACATGTGTCATTGCAAAGATGTACAATCGCATGATACTAAACCGGATAAGGAAAGCCATCGACCCCCACCTCAGGGAGAACCAAAATGGTTTCCGAGAGAAGAGGACCACTGTGGCCCAGATCTTGGCCTTGAGAAGAATCATCGAGGAGGTTAAGAAGAACAACCTGACAGCGGTACTGTGCTTTATCGACTTCAAAAAGGCTTTTGACTCGATACACAGAGCCGTGATGATGAGGATACTCAAGGCCTACGGAGTCCCTCCCAATCTACTCCGGGCCATAGGGACCATGCACACGGGTACAAGGGCCAAGGTGGTAACCCCAGACGGCAACAGTGAAGAATTTGACATCCTGGCTGGAGTGATGCAAGGGGACACCCTTGCCCCCTTCCTTTTCGTCATAGTCCTCGACTATGCGCTCAGGAAGGCCATCAATGGACGGGAGCAGGAACTTGGTCTCACAATAACCCCAAGGAGATCGAGACAACACCCCGCCATAGTCCTAACAGACCTTGACTACGCGGACGACATCAGCCTGCTCTCTGACCAGGTGGAGCAGGCACAGGAACTCCTGTGCAGAGTGGAGACGGAGTGCGCCAAGGTTGGCCTTAGAAAACTTAGAAAACCGAGGTCATAATGTATAACATCCTCCCGGATCATCCACCTCTAAGGACAAAAGGAGGCTCTGCTCTAAAGGAAGTCAGTGATTTCAAGTACCTGGGCTCGTGGGTCAACTCGTCCGAGCAAGACCTTAAAGTGAGGAAGGCACTTGCGTGGAGGCCTCTGAACGGCATGACCAGTGTGTGGAAATCCAACCTCCCACGTCAAATCAAGCTCAACTTCTTTCATGCAACAGTTGAGTCTGTCCTTTTGTATGGTAGTGAATGCTGGACCTTGAAGCCCACCCTGCAGAAGTCCTTGGATGGGTGCTACACCAGAATGATGCGTGTGGTGCTCAACATCAACAGGGATGAGCATGTCACTAATGCAAACTTGTATGGGGGGGTGCTAAAGGTGAGCGATAAAGTGGCAGTCAGGAGAATGAGGCTGGCAGGTCACTGCCAGAGACACCATGAGATGCCAACCAGCAAACTGGTGCTGTGTGAACCAACACACGGGCATCGATCACGAGGACGTCCCACGTTAACCTACGATAGACGTACTCAGGAGAGATGTGGGAACAGAAAGCACCGGCGAGCTAGCCAGATGCATGGAGGATCGGGATGACTGGAAGCACCGATGGAGGGCCCGTCCGAGGACGACCTAGATAGATAGATTGTGTATCCAGATATTGCTGAGGAGGACTCGATGACTGTTCCAATGACCCCAGCTGCTGTTTGGGGATTGCTGGACACCAATAAAATATCATCTGCTTATAAAAATAGTTTATGTTCCACCTGTCCCGCCATTACCCTTTTGATGTCTTGATTTGTTCTTAGTGCGATGGCAAGTGGTTCGAGAAAAAGCGCGAGAGCCCTGCCTCGTCCCCCGTCCTAGGTTGAAGGGCGAGGATACAATCCCGTTAGTCAGGACAGAGGCCATCGGATTTGTGTACAACAGTTTTACCCATCCAACAAACGATGGTCCGAATCCGAAACGCTCTAGCGTGTGAAACAAAAACGCGAACTCCACTTTATCAAAGGCCTTTTCGGCGTCTAATGAGAAGGCCACTGTAGGCTCTACATCATTCCTAGCCTTAGACATTATGTGTAGGAGTCTGCGAATATTATCAGCTGAATGTCTCCCTTTCACAAAACCCACTTGATCTGAGTGTACCAAACTCTGTAATACATCCTCTATTCTATTTGCTAGTATTTTTGCTAATACTTTTTCTTCTAAATTACTCAGGGAAATAGGCCTATAGTTCCCACAATATTGAGGGTCTTTGCCATTTTTCTGTAGCAAAGTAATAGTGGCCGACCTCAAGCTAGTGGGCAAGCTCCCTTTTAATAGCGAGTCTTGATATACTTTTAATAATCTTGGAGAAAATATATCACTGAATTGTTTGTAGAAATCGGGAGTAAACCCATCGTCTCCTGGTGCTTTACCTAATTTAAGGCTACTGATTGCCGCGTGTATTTCCTCTATGGAGACATCCCCTTCCATTTACTTCATTTGTTGTTTCGATAGCGATGGTAGCTTAATCTTGGTGAAGAACGCATCCATTTTTACCTGATCCACCACCGCTTGTGGGGTATATAAATCCTGGTAGAAGCACCTGAAAACATTGTTAATTTCCTTTTTGTCTGTAATAATTTTGTCGTCTTTATTATGAATTGAGGATATAATATTTTTATTTTGCATTTGTTTTACCCGATTCGCTAATATTTTACTCGCTCTCTCCCCTTGTTCATAATATCTTTGGTTGGTCCTAAATAGAGCAAACTCAGCCTTTTTTGGTATATGTTGTTCATATCATATTTGGATTTGTTCAGTTTCCTCCATGTTTCTGGGTCTGGTCTTTGGCTGTGCTGTTTCGAGAGTGTTTTAATTTCTTGATCTAATGCTGTCATTTTCATTTTCTCTGCCTTTTTTAGTAATGCACTGTATTGTATGAGTCGTCCTCTCATATATGCTTTACATGTGTCCCACATTATGCCACTATCATCTATTGATCGCTCATTAAATTCCCAGAATTTCTTAAATATAGTTCTAATATATGCACATGATACCTCGTCATTCAGCATTAGGTTGTTGAAGCGCCATCTCAAGGACCGCTGTCCTTCCTCTACGGATGTGATTATCAATTCAACTAGAGCATGATCAGACAGTACAATGTTCCCTATCCTACTATCTGCTACTTGTTCCACCAGTGTGTTAGAGATCAGGAAATAGTCTATTCTAGAGTATGAGGCATGTGGGTGAGAGTAAAACGTATAGTCTCTTTCCTGTGGGTTCAGCATACATGTCATGATGTCTTGTATGTCATAAATGTCACTATGAATTGAAAATGGGGGACCCTGATGTAAACAAGACAAACGTCTTTCTCTGGTCTGCATCCCCTTATAAAATTGTGTGTATTGAGCCGTACTGTATTGTACCCATTCTGCAATCTGTTAAATAAATAAAAAATAAAGTTTGACTGGCCGCCGAGCCATACTGTAGTGTACATGGTGACTGCTTGACTTAAATATAAAAAAAATAAAAAAATAAAAGAAAATATTAATAAAAATATTTAATACATTTTTCTTTTATTTATTTTTTTTGGCATCCCCTGTTATTTTACCCACGCGACGCCACTGGCGGGTTGTACGCCGTAGTGCGGTGGATCTTCACCCCCAGGTGCTCTGCAACTGCAGTCCAGAGCTCCGAAGTGAACTGGGGGCCCCTGTCGCTTGTGATGTACCCCGGTGTGCCAAAACGGGCCACCCAGCAGCCGATGAAAGCCCGGGCCACCTCCGCTGCCATAGTGGAGGACAGTGGAACAGCCTCCGGCCACCTGGTGGTCCTGTCCACCATGGTGAGGACGTGAGTATATCCGCAGGAGGGGGGCAGTGGGCCCACCAGGTCCACATTCACGTGATCGAACCGCCTCTCTGGCACTATAAACGGTGCCAAAGTGGCTTTGGTATGGCGGTGCACTTTGGCGCGCTGGCATGCCACACATGAGCCAGCCCAGGTCCTAACATCCTTCCGGAGGCCAGGCCACACAAACTTGACCCCCACCAGCTTAGGCACCATAGGGCGCGGTTGGCCAGTGGAGATGTCGCAGAGGAGAGTGGCATTAGCTGTGTCGAACACCACATCCTCCAGCTGCAGTGCAGTAGGGCCCATCCGGTAGGCCTAAATGTCTGAGTCTGTGGCTTGGTCTGCCGCCATGGCGGCATAATCGAGTCCCAAGTGGACGGACCCGATGACCGCCCTAGAGAGGCAGTCGGTGACAAAGTTGTCCTTGCCCGCCACGTGCTGAATGTCCGTGGTTAACTCGGAGATCGCCGATAGCTGCCGCTGCTGACGTCCCGACCACGGCTCCGAGGTCTTGGCCATGGAGAACGTTAGCGGCTTGTGGTCCACAAAGGCAGTGAACTGGCGGCCTTCCAACAGGAATCTAAAGTGCCTAGTGGCGAGGAACAGACCCAGCAGTTCCCTGTCGAAAGTACTGTACTTACGCTCGTTGTCGCGGACCTGTTTGCTAAAAAAGGCCAGTGGCTGCCAGGCCCCGCCCACCCACTGCTCGCACACCCCCCCCACTGCATAGTCAGAGGCGCCTGTCGTGAGGGCGACCGGGGCAGTGGGAGAGGGGTGTGCCAGCAGAGCAGCGTTGGCTAGCCCGGTCTTGGCAGCCCCAAAGGCGCTGTCCATCCCCGAGGACAAGTCTAACTCGTCCTTGGGCACCTTGCCCTGCAGGGCCTCGTACAAGGGCCTCATGAGGTGGGCAGCGTGGGGAAGGAACCGGTTGTAAAAGTTCACCATGCCCAGGAACTCCTGTAGAGACCGTACGGTGCGGGGGCGAGGAAAACTGGCAACGGCCTCCACCCTGGCGGGGAGTGGGGTGGCTTTGTGTGGAGCGACGTGGTGTCCGAGGAAGGTGATGGAGGACTGCCCGAACTGGCACTTGGTCGGGTTGACGATGAGGCCGTGTTTACTGAGCCGCTCAAACAGCTGCTGGAGGTGTGTCATGTGCTCCTCTATGGACGCACTGGCTACAAGAATGTCATCCAAATACACAAACAAAAACGGCATGTCCTGGAGCACAGAGTCCATCAGCCGCTGAAACGTCTGGGACAGGGTACGTGCGGGACAGGGTACCGGTCGGGGGTTGTGGCGTTATTAAGGCGACGGAAATCGCCGCAGGGGCGCCAACCCCCGCCAGCTTTTGTAACCATATGTTACAAAACTGTTCGAGCGGCGCACAATGCCAAGTCGCTCCATGGTGGAAAACTCCCCCCTGGCGATTGCCAGCTTGGCTGAGGCGAGCAGGCGTTCATACGGGTCCCCGGTGGCAAGTGTGTTCAACAGGCAGAGAGCTCCGCACCCCCCAACCGCCCCAAGTGTGCAGGGGTAAGAGGAAAAAGAGAGGGCATCGATCAAGCGACAGTTTTTAACATCTACCAACAGACTGAAGGCACAGAGGAAGTCTGCTCCCAGGAGCGGCGTGGACACCGCAGCCATCACAAAACCCCAGCCGAAATGGCGCCCCCCAAAACACACCTCCACATACCTGGTGCCGTAAGTACGTATGGGCGTACCATTCGCTGCGTCCATCTGGGGCCCGTGTCTGCCGTCCATGGTGTCCACGCCCTGTGCCGGCAGGATGCTGCGTTGTGCGCCCGAGTCCACCAGCAGCCGCCTGCCAGACAAGGAGTCAGTGATGAACAACAGCTTGCAGTCACGGCCGGCACCCATAGCCACTAATGAGCGCCGTCCCTGGCGTTTCCCTGCCCCTTGAAACTGCATGGCTTGCGACACTGCTTTTCCCTGTCCCCAAACCTGGCATGGTAATAACAGAGCCCGTCGTCGGGTTGACGTCGGGCTGTCACCGCAGCCGCGGCGTCTGTATAAGCATCCAGTGGTGGGGCTGAGGTGCCCTGGTGGGGCAGCAGTGCATGGACAAACTGCTGCTGCCTGTTGGCCAGGAAAACCCTATCTGCTTCTGCAGCCAGGCCGCGATAGTCTTTGGTGGAGGAGAGGAGGGAACTGGCCAGTGCCGTAGGAAAATGTGCGTGAACAGAAAGGAGGGATCAGCTGATCCCAGCACAGCCAGCATCTTCTCCATCAACTCTGATGGTTTGCCGTCGCAGTGGCCGTTGAGGGACAGCAGGCGGTCCGCTTTCTCTAACTCTGACAGTTCATACAGCTTCAGAAGGAATGTCTTTAGCACATCGTACTTGTCAGCTGCCGGCGGATCCTCCAACAGCATCATCGCCCGTGCCGTCGTCAAAGCATCCAACGCCGCCACCACATGGAAGTATTTGGTTATGTCCTGCGTTATTCCTCTCAGCTGGAATTGGGCTTTGATGTGCTGAAACCACGGCCGGGGATTATGCTGCCAAAAGTCGGGCAACTTGACGGTTGCAGCGTAAATGTTCGCTTGTAACATATTAGCGTCGTTAGCATTCGGTGTGGGTGCTTGCGGTTGCGGGACGCCGTTGCCCTGAGACATAATGCTAATGGTGTTAGCGTTAAAAAAAATTCTTCACAGGGTCACCAATGTGGCGATAAGAAAGTAGTGAGCCAGAGACGTTGGTCGAGTTGAGTACTTTACTTATCCTTGCACATAGCATTTACAATAACAACAACTGTCACCCAGAACCAGAAGTGGCATTTAACCTTTACCCTAACCAGTACAACCCACACTCTTAAAGGCACAAGCCCACCTTGGTGAATGTCTCTTAATATAGGTCACCACAACATATCGAAATAAAAAGGAACATATAAAAACATAAATACATTTCCCCCCCCCCCACACTTACCCAAGCTACGTTCGATAGGACCCCAGAAAGAACAGTTGCACAAAAGGTGAGATCTAATACTCACCTGTGCACTTTGGTCCCCCTCGTCTATCAGAGGAGTGCATTAAACACGAGGTAGGTTGCCTAAAACTATGCCCCTACTATTTTGTAAACCCTAATGTAACGTATATGGTTCACACTGTAAGCTATACACAGTGTGATCAACTTAACTGAACTTATCAAAATGGTGATGTTTCCCATCCAACAATTAACATTTGTATATATGCTGGATATATATTGGTACGTTGCAACTTCTATGTCATAACCATATTGCATTATGGTTCATTTCGCCCCCCCATATTATCTATCAGGGATATTTCCTTTCCCACGCTTATAGCTTATTTTTACATTTAGTGCAATCTATTTCTTTGCACTTTGTAATGTCCGTTATTCTACGACGATGCTCCTGAGACTTATCTCTATTTATGTGCGTCTTGTCCATTATCTTAAATGTTCGTCTCCGAAAGTCACCGTCTGAATCCCTGAAGTTTCTCCCGGTACCCGTGACGGTCGCTGTCCTGCTGTGCGGGACCTCCAGTCTCCGTCGGCTGAATGTCACCTCCCGAACCCCATTGTCTTCCCACCGTCTGCCAGGTAGACAGCTGCTGCATCGCCTCTCGATCTGGGTCGGCAGGAGGGTTCACCACGGTGATCTGATATCCACGTCTTGCCATATCCTTCGTCGCCTCCGCTGCGTTCTGGTATAGGCGGGTGCCGTCCTCGTAGACGACCCTCATCCTCGCAGGATACGGTGTCTGGAACTTGACATTCTTCTCCTTCATTATTCTCTTGGCTTCGGCATATTCTCCGGACCTCTTCAGTATTTCAGTGGGGAAATCATGGTCGACATAGAAGCGTGTATTGTCACAGTAGACGTTTTTCTTCTGACACGTCCGGCGTATTATCTCTTCTTTTATTTTGTAGCTCCCGAACGTAACCACGATTGACCGTGGCTTCAGCTGTGGGTTGCTAGGCATTGGGGCTAATGCCCGGTGTCCTCGTTCGATACAAAGGTCCATGTCATGAGGCAGGCTGTCTAGAAATCTGTGCATGTCTTTCCCCTCCTTCTCCTACGGGATACCGTAAACCCGTAGGTTCTCCCTCCTCGTTCTGCCCTCTTGGTCGAGTAATTTAGCTTCTACGGTAGCCTGCCTCTGTATTAGCTTCTTGATTAAAACCGTTGCCGCATCGAGCACATTTTCATTTTCTCCGATTCTCCCCTCCGCCTCACTGAGTCTATTGTTCATCTTGTTCATTTCACTTTTAATTTCCTGAAACTGACGCTCATTGTCTCTTCTGAATTCTTTGAGCTCCTTGTAAATGTTCATCAGCGTGGCTTCCTGTTCAGGTTCATCATCGCCATTTTTTTCTCCTGTCGCATTGTCATTCTCTGCCATTCCGTCGTCTTTTTCAGATGTAATCGTGTTTGCCCTACGTCTTGTGATAGCCCCTTCTTTCATTACTATTAAATAAATACCCTGGTGTAGTTGATATAAGTTTTCTGGGGCTATATTATTTCGCTATCGGGGAGCTCGTGAGTTAGGCTGCCATGTTCTTCCGCGGTCAAACCGGAAGTCAAGGTTTACTTTTTGTAATGTTTAATTTATATACACTTGGTAGTAAAAAGTCAATTGAGTGCAAATCTGAATCCAGGAAAAAAATATATACTAATGAATAATGAATTTCATAGATACCTATGATAAACAGAAAATAATCCTAATTGAGAAAGGGGGGGGGGGGGGTTGAGGGGGTGGGGGGGCGTTAGACATCAGATAGAGAGGGATGTTGATCTTTTCCTCAGAATTTCACTCATATCCAACAAACCATAGTCATAAACTCCACTTACCTTTCTGTCGGACATCTATACATCAATTCAACATTAGCTTTAGAGGTCCTAAACTCTGGAACACTCTAAGTTCACCATCAACCTCCTTATCTATTTAAAAAACAATTAAAATCGAATTTATTTTCAACATGAATCACAATCACATTAAGTTACTCCTGTGCATCAGTGTTACATCTACTGTATGGCTGCTTGTTTTTTCCCCCTCATTATATACTGTTAGTAATATGTTATTCTCCTCTCCTTTGCCCTCTTGTACAAAAAAAAGAAAAAAAAGTGTGTTATTGACTCGTGTCAATCTTCCATGTTTTCGCCCTAGTGTCTGCTATAGTGTCTCTGAACCTGTTTTGTAGTTTATTTTCTAGAACATGTTTACATGTATTTCGTTCATATTGTTTATGGACAATGAGATGGTAGTGGAACTTTGTACAAGCCCTTCAGGCTTTGTTCCCTCCTAGCACTGTTTTTTTTTTATAATGTGCTAAATAAATAAACTAAACTAAACTAAACCTATACGATCAGAACGGTCATTCTTGGATTCTCTCGTTGGGCTAAAATTTGATTGAATAAAATATTAGTGAAATGAAACAATTACACATTATGCTGGGGACCCTCCGGAACCCTCTCAAGGACCCTTGAGACTGTGATAACTGCTGTTAGGCGATTGGAATCACCATAGAACTGTAGAATATGTAACGTCTCACCGGTTCATGGACTGTTGTCCCCTGCTCTACCTCTCCGCGTCACTGTATGTTTGTTCCTTGTATTTCTGTCCCTTAGTGTTATTTCCCTTTTCTCTCTCTTGCTCTCTCTCTCCCCTTCTCTCTCTTGCTCTTCGTGTTCCCCTGTTAGTCTAGTGTTACTCTTCTTGTCTTGTCTAGTGTTACTCTTCTTGTCTTGTATTAGGTTATCTGTTTAGTCTTAGTCTTTGTAGTTACTGTCGGTTATTAGGTTCTCAGTTTAGTGTCTGTAGTCTGCTTGATTTGTCCCAGTGTATGTTTTTATTTTATTTTTTATTTTTTATTTAAACGGATCCCCATTAGCTGACGCCCTAGCGGCAGATAGTCTTCCTGGGGTCCAACAACATACATATACACAACAAGATAACATACACCTAGCATATATCACAAAGACAATTGTATGGTGTATGGTGTTTGTCTTGTCGTCCATAGTTATAGTTCCTTGTGTTGTTTCTTGTAGTTCTTGGTCAGTCTGTTTCCCCTCCCAAGTGTCTCCAGTTGTAAGTTTTCCCCCTCAAATGTATAGACTATTTTGTATATTTGTAGATCTGGTATGTCATAAATGTCTAGATGTAACAGTACTGCAGTGGAGGTTATTGCATGACAACTAGTGAGGCAGTGCTTCACTAGTAATATACAGAAGAAGAAAAAAGAAGAAAAAATATTATTATTAATATATATATATATATATATATATATATATATATATATATATATATATATATATATATATATATATATTTGTTTAACTTTTTTTTATTATTATTATTATAATTTTTTTTTTATTAGAAATTTTTTCCTCTGTGAAGGAGTCACGGAGTTGGAGAGAAGAAGTGGGGACAGAATGGGTTGGAGAGTGATAGGCAACCTTCGGAACGAAGAAGCCACCTAATGATGATGATGAAAAAAACAATGTCAGTGAATTAGATTTTTCTTCAAAAATGGCCAAGTGTCAGATTCTGAGCTCTCTGACCTGGCCGCGTGTACCGCTTCCGCAACGGATTCTATTTCCGGGGTTGCCCTGATTGGCCGTGACGGCCACGTGACACGCCGCGGCCACGCCCCGCGGCAAAACGCAGAGGCTGCTGTGTTTCACTGCCGCTTCCCCACTTCAACGCCGCAGCAGCAATTGTCGCGCCACATTTTTTTTCTGAGTGCAGAGCTGTTTAATCACTTGCCCCACTGCCTTTCACATCGCGCCACGCTTAATCATTTATCATTTAACATTTGAAAGGCATACATTGTTGTCATACAGAAGTACAGAATACTTTTATCCAAAATGCTTCTCATTGTCGCGCCACATCTCCCGAGTGCAGAGCTGTGCCCCACTGCCTTTCACATCGCGCCACGCTTAATCATTTATCATTTAACATTTGAAAGGCATACATTGTTGTCATACAGAAGTACAGAATACTTTTATCCAAAATGCTTCTCATTGTCGCGCCACATCTCCCGAGTGCAGAGCTGTGCCCCACTGCCTTTCACATCGCGCCACGCTTAATCATTTATCATTTGAAAGGCATACATTATTGTCATACAGAACTACAGAATACTTTTATCCAAAATGCTTCTCATTGTCGCGCCACATCTCCCGAGTGCAGAGCTGTTTAATCACTTTCCCCACTGAGTTACCATACACCATACGCTATACAATATACTATGCAATGTATACAACTCTCATGGTTAACGGTAGAGAATAGGCTGGTTTTCAACACAGTTAAATTTTTCAGGAACACTGTCTTTTCGTCTCAACCTGTTTTCTTATACAAACAAATTGTCAGATGCAGTCAGGTTCATTCTTATTTTACTAGGTCAGCTGATGATGGACAGATTATCGCGTTCAAGTACAACACAGCGGCGGCCTCTCTCGCTGCCGCATCTGCTGCCGCGGGGCATGGCCGCGGCGTGTCACGTGGCCGTCACGGCCAATCAGGGCAAAAAGAGTGCACAGGCTTGGCTTAAGAATATAATTATCCAATCAAAATAGGGTATTTGAGTTTTAAAAAGGCGGGTAGTGAGGTTTAGCGCACTTGATTGATTGACGTTCACGCCGTGCCACATTGTGTTGACAAACTTAAGATCCAATCAGAGATTGGCGCCAGCTAATGAGATGGCGCTGCGGCTGGACCCTATTGACTGTGTGCAATTTGCCTTGAAAGAGACTGACATAGAAAAGAAGAGATATCATTTGCCTAATATAGTAATTCATATTTTAAGATCTTTATTCAATTGGTGAACTTCATCAACTTATTGTGCACTGCATCGTTTGATGATATATATATATATTTTTTAATCTCAGTTGAAGACAGTAGTGTAGTTCACGTGAACGTGCCGTCTTGGACTCTGTAAGCTAACTTGTTGTAGCTAGCTACTAGCTTAGCAAGCTAGTAGTTTAGTAAGCTCCTGTCCTGTCTTTCTAAATTTTCTTTGCCAAAGTCATCGAAACGTTCGCCCAGAGGAAGAACCGCTGTGCTGCCTTCCTCTTCATGTGAGCAGCACACAGCTTTGGTGAGTGAGTGCTACTGCTTTCGTCGGACATTTCGAGACTATCTTAGTTGGCAACTTGGTCCATATATGGGCATTATGTGAGTGCGTGACGCGAGGAATTCCCCTCTGCAGTCTGCAAGCATCCAGTTGACGGAGGAGACCAGCGCTGTTCAAGCATGCAATTATGACTTTTGAAGAGAAAAGGATTATTATTGCAAGAGGACGTCCGACTCCCGAACTTGTTGTCGGACAGCGGCGTGTGACTGCACAGATGCTGCACAGATTAGAATGAAGACATCCGACAGCTTTTATGACAAAGTCATCGCAGAATTCACAAAGAATGATCGGAGGATGGACTTCATGTACAAATAAGGTAGGAAGTCTGCATATTTTGAGCATTATTTTGTATATTTGTGTATTGCATTGTAAATAGCTGCTGTGATTTGTTGGCCCGCTGTGGCCGTTGTGTTTATTATGTGTGTGTGTGTGTGTGTGTGTGTGTGTGTGTGTGTGTGTGTGTGTGTGTGTGTGTGTGTGTGTGTGTGTGTGTGTGTGTGTGTGCGCGTGCTGTAGTAATCAATGCTATTGGGTCTGTGCTAAATGACACAGTGAGTGCAGAGGTTTTCTAGCATCAGATGTTGTTTGTAGGCCTCTTTGAAGTGTGAGATGGAGGTTATTGCTCTGATGTGGAATGGGATCTCGTTCCAGATTTAGCTGTTTGTGTGGAAGAATGATCTTAGTCCATAATTATTTGTGTAAGCTGGTACTGGAATGAGTGCATGTGGGATTGATGTGGTGATACTTCTTGACTTGTAGCCTATTGTGTCTTGACAGTAAAGCTGTGAGTGTTGGGGAAGTGTTATTTCTGAGCATAAAATAGAACTTAGTGACTAGATTTTTTGTGTAGTTCTGAAAGGTTGTAGCAGGGAAGTGTGAGAGTGCAGTACAGTGGTGAGTCCAGGATGGACATTTACCATGCATTTTATAAGCTCTTTTTGCATGAAATTGCACAAAAAAAAAAGTGTAAATGTGTTTGAAACAGTGAGGATGAGAAATGGTCTGATCTTGCTGTAAACAAACAGTTTTTGATTTGCCTTCTTGACTAAGCTATTGTTGTGATGTGTGTAAGTGAGGTGTGTGTCAAGAGTTACTCCAAGGTATTTATTACTAGTGCCTGTTGTCTTTAACGGTAGTGTCTGTCTGCTGTCTTCATAACCACACTGTGCCTGTACTTCTTTATTACATTTTTTTTATCTCTCCCGTCCTCCCCAATTTTTGAACTCACCAGCCACTACTGACACACACATTGGGGGATGTTTTATAAATATAATATAATAATTTGTGCCTCACCAAAAAATTTGGTCAGCAGCCGCCACTGCAGTACTGTCTATCTGTATGTCATGTATGTCATTATATGTTATGATGAAATGAAAATAGGGACCCTGATGTAAACAAGACAAAAGTGTTTCTCTGGTCTGCATCCCTTAACTCTTTCCCGATTTTATACGTGTTTCTCCGCCAATCGTTGAACGGCAACCACGTATATATATGTTATTTGATCGTTATTTCTTTTATTTGCTATTTCCAATCGTTATCCATCCAGGGAGCCTGTGTAACCATAGGGAATGAGTCTGAGATCGCAAAAGTCCAATACCACCGCCTGGTAGTATGCAGCCGATGTTGCACTCCCTTTGAGACACTGTGTATGTGGTTGTGTATCGATGAAATTCCTCCGGGTGGACTTTTCTAGTAGCCTGGACAGAGGGCTTTACCCGATCGCATTGAAATGTTTTCGGGACCCCCGATTCATTATGCTGTGGTGGGTTATGTCGTGGCCCAAATGGACATACAATCTACCAGATGGCAATCAAATAATTGGAATATTCTTTTTGGAATCTCACCGGCCACAGGCAAGAGCAATTTACCGTCAATTTCAGCTTGATTGTCCCTTCTTTTCATAGCCATCGCCCTGATCAGCGTATGCTGTTGTACTAGCGAATGCCATTATTGACAATCAATAAATCAGAAACGACCCCCCCCTCCTTTCATGCATTCATGATGGAACATAATATACCGATCATATGACCCTAAATTGCTCTAAAACCATACTTATATTCACCACGGTATAAAACAGGAATGCATGGATGGACAAATTATTTCTTTTTCACATCTTGAACGATAGATACTCGATGCCAAATGGGCCATAGTATTGCATCCATAGCTATAATATATATATATATAGTTATAGCCCTGCAAACAAGGTGATATCCCATAGTCATATCCCGTTCCCAGCATGGCAGTCATTGAGTTAAAGGTCCCATGTTTTGCTATTCCTTTCACTATTTGGGCAATGTTACACAATTCCCGTGAGTCTATGGAACACATCTGTAAGTATTTTATATATTTTTTTTCATTGTTTTGTATTTGTATTCCTGTAGAGGCCCTCTACAGGAAGGGACAGAGCAGGCTGTTCTTCCTGAGGAGACTCAGGTCCTTCAACGTGTGTAATAGACTGCTGCAGTCATTTGACCAGTCTGTAGTGGCCAGCGTCCTCTTCTATGCTGTGGCATGCTGGGGAGGCTACATCAACTCAAGGGACACCAACAAGCTCAACAAGCTGGTGAGGAAGGCTAGCTCCGTGGTGGGAGTCGAGCTACCTAGACTAGAGGTGATGGCAGAGAGGGGGATGAGAAGGAAGCTGGCTGCCATCATACGAAGCCTCCTTCAACAACATAAGTTAGACCATCTGAACATTTTAGTATCTCAGGCTGATCCTGATGTTTTGGTTTTATCGGAAACCTGGTTAAAAAAATCTGACAATGACTCATCTGCAGCTTTACAGCAGTATCATTTATATAGAAGCGACAGAGCTGGCAGAGGGGGTGGGGTTGCAATGTATGTAAAATCCTGTTTGTCTGTTTCAGTATTGAATACCATTACAGTTCCAAAGTGTTTAGAATTACTTGTGCTGAAGGTTGATTTGGGGCCTTGTAACTCTTTAGTTTTGATTGGTGTCTATAGGCCTCCCAAAGCTGAGGCTAGTGCTACTGATAAAATTATGGATATACTGTCATTATATTCTAATTCAGAGATGCTAGTGCTGGGTGATTTTAACTTGGCCTGGCGAAATGCTGCTTCTAGTTACCTGAAGGAGGTGAGTGGTAACCTCTGCCTTACTCAGTTGATTACTGAGAGCACTAGACCAAACCCTAAAGATCATGCTAAATCCACTCTCATTGACTTGATATTTTCTAACAGATGTGACAGGATTTCTGCTAGTGGTGTTTTTGATTTAGGCATTAGTGATCATTGTCCTACGGTCTGTGTTAGATCCACAAAGCTGCTGAAATCAAGACCGCGTATTGTTCAAAGGAGAAATCTTAAAATCTTTAACCCCCAAACCTTTTTGGAGGACATTGCTACTAATAATAGTCTATGTTTAGCAGGGTCTGATAATGTGCAAGCTAATCTGGATTCTTTTATAAAGACATTTAATTGCTTTGTAGATAAACATGCTCTTTATAAAAGGACTAGGATTAAGGATAGGGTGGCACCGTGGTTCTCAAGTGAGCTGTCAGCATTATTTTCTGAGCGGAACTCTGTGTGGTCACGTGCTAGACGCACTGGGGATACGCAAGACTGGCTTTCCTTCAGACAACTTAGAAATAGGACTACTGCAGCTGTGAGGAAGGCTAAATCTGATAACTTTTTAGACTTGGTCTCGAATTCCTACTCTAACCCAGCTAAATTCTGGGGTGCAGTAAACCTGTCAAAAAATAACCCTGCTACATTGCCATTGTGTATTAATGTGGCTGATTGTAAAATCTCGGATCCTCAGGAAATTTGTCTTGCTTTCAATAAACACTTCATTGAGGCTGGGTCCTTATTTGACAGGTTGTCTACTGGGCTGGCTCCACTGGATGTTGACTCTGACACTAGCCCAATCTTCGATCATGCCTCGTGTGTACCTACATTTTCCTTCCAGCCATTTTCATCTAGTGAAACTCTCAATATCTTGCAATCCATAGACCCTAAGTGTTCTACTGGTGTGGACAATTTAGACTATTTTCTTTATAAAACTGGCAGCCCCTGTCAATTGTGAGCCATTGTCACACATCTTTAACCTTTCTATTGCATCTGGCATAGTCCCGCAAGTTTGGAAATCTGCCAAGGTGCTCCCCTTGCATAAAGGGGGGGATAGGGATAAGATGGATAACTATCGTCCTATCTCCAAACTATCATGCCTAGCCAAAGCACTGGAGACCTTGGTAAACAACCAATTAAAAACCTTTTTCTAAAGTTGCTCAGTGCTAAGTACTCACCAATCAGGTTTCAGAGCAAATCATAGTACTATTACAGCTGTTACTTTGGTCACTAATGACATTATTTCAGCCCTGGACAATGGGAAGCATTGTGCAGTTCTCTTTGTAGACCTCTCAAAGGCGTTTGATACAGTAGACCATCACTTGCTTTTGAATAGTCTAGCTAGCATTGGCCTGGATAAAGCCGCTTGTGCATGGTTTCAGGACTATTTATCTTCAAGGTGTCAATCTGTGAATTCAGGTAACTTTCAATCTGATTTCCTGCCATTGTCTAAGGGTGTACCACAGGGTTCGGTATTGGGGCCGGTCCTCTTTACAATCTATATTAATGATATTGTTTCTAGTCTTTCAGCACTAGCAGGTTGTCAAGCTCATCTTTATGCGGATGATACAGTTGTCTACTGCATTGCGGATACTGTTCAGGAAGCTATTGTGAACCTGCAGCTTGCGTTTGACACTCTCCAACTTGGGAGTCTGTTCCTAGTTTATCTGCCACACGTTAGCAATCGAAAAGTCCCTGCCTTTAGCTAAGCCGACATGGCTAGCGTCACTGACTTTCTAACATGCAACAACTTTCATCTTCAGTCCATCTGCCGAACGTCCTCTTCGTCTTGGCATAACCTAATCACTATACTTGGTATTGATAAGCTTACCGCACGCAGCGTTATTTCTTCTGCTCCGATGCTGCACAGCGCTCCCGTGGATAGCGCCGAATAGTCAGACCCCGTACCTGTAAGTTATGTAACCCCTCCGCTCGTTGAAACCAATAGTATATCTGCAGAGCCGCAGAGCTCCAATAGTGTATCTGCAGAGCCGCAGAGCTCCAATAGTATATCTGCAGAGCCACAGAGCCAGGAACAAGTCAGACACATTCTACAAATGTGTCTAATGTGAAATATATAAGCATGTAAGCAAAACTAGATTTTAGGTCTGTGATGGAAAGTGATTGTTAACATTCTATTTATTTAAATTTTTTATAAACAAAAAAATATATAATAATAATTATAAAAATAATTATAAAAAAAAAAATCTTCTCGCAATGCCCCCCTCCCCGCGAGGCCCTGTGCGACCGCACTGCTCGCACACTCCTTGAGGCGGCCCTGCCCATATATCTCCATAAATGTTCAGGGCGGAGGGAATAAGTGCTTACCCTACAGACCCCAAGAAGTGTTGTATATTCTGTATTGTTTAACACTTTGATTGCCTAAGGCTAAATTCATGATATACCATCTGTTGCCAGCTGTATTTAACATGGAGAAGTTCCCCTTCTTTGCAGGGCTATAACTTTTTTAATTCTATTGCTAGATTGCCATTATTAGGACCCATTCAAGGTCCTATATGTATTGTTCATGGTGTAGCAACGTTAAACTTTTTCATTCACATATTCATACTAAAATATGGTCTAAGGTATAAGTATGTTTTCATCTCTTTCTGCAGCTTTCTCCAGAACGTGATTTATAGCCCCAAATGCATTATATTGATGATGAAATACAGTTTGATAGCAATCGGCGCGATATAAAAAATTCCAACTGAACGTACTTCTGGAAGTTACTACACGTCATCTGATGTTGACCGGATGGGCGAGGGGGCGTTTATAATTCCGTGGGCAGCGTTATACCATTCATCTAATGTGGGTCATATGTTCATCAGATCAGTTAGTATCGAACATGGTAATATTACACGTTAAAACTCACCCCAGTCTCCTCGGGCCGTTGGGCGATCAGCGTGGGGTAGACAGTTTTCCATTATGGGATGTCGAAATACCCGGTCCATTTCCAGGTTGTATAATAGTATATACGTCCAAATAACGTTGTTTATTGAGTTAGGGCGAGCGATCTATTATCCAGTGTTTCAAGATGGAGTCGCGGGAGCTATAGAGAGTGGCCAGAAGTAATATGGGTGATCACCACTTCATCCACATGACTTCCTGTTTGGTGCTTCTGCCGATCGGCCACCAGATGGCACTCTTGAACCGCTAGAGGATTGAGAGGAGCTCAGAACTGTGTGTGAAGGCTGCAGAGGGGAAATATGATTTCGATCACAGATTTTTGAAATATTGATATTAAAGACGAGTTAGGGCATCCTCGGCAACTTGAGCATGGCTAGGAAAGACGCCTAAACACGTTTTCGGCACTTAAAGTGTTAATATAAATGCATTTTTTATTCCAATCCCGATTTGTATTTTAGATTCCCAAATCGCATCGGACGTGACTTCTTCAGTCCCGTAATGAGTGTAATACCAGCATTCAACTGTATGCGCCACAGCGGTTTCTATCATCATCATCATCACCACCCACGCTATGCATAAAATATATAGGTCCGTGGAGAGGCACGCTGAGGAGGCCATGCAAACTGCAATGGAATATGGGGCATCTCTCTCTTTACCTAATATTTTGATTCTATCCTGAAATTTTTCAGTTGGAAGGGCAGTCTGTATGCGTAATGGTAAAAAGTCCAAGTGCTTGGGGCGCCCTCGTGGCGCATACCATAGTGCCTTGCACACCTACGCGGCTGACCCAGGTTCGATCCCAGCTCCCGTCGTTATTTGTCGCATGTCCTCCCCACCTCTCCTCCCGTTCGCCCTCTCCTCTGTCGGTCCTGCGTGACCAATAAAGCTGTAAAAATGCAAAACAATTGAAGTCCAAGTGCTCAAGTCGAAGTCGAGTCAGAGTCCTGGACTCAAGTACTACAACACTGCTTCATACATAGAATAATAAAAGACAGCATGCAGATGAGAACAAGTAACCATCATGTTTCCCTCGTCTCGGCACTAAGATCTAAAGATTCAACTTGTAAAATGCTCAAACAATTGCTGTTTTACTTGTTAGTCCAATGTGTAATGTGTACTTACTATACTTACTTACTAGTTATGCTGCTGGCCAGTATGACATACTACCATAGTATCTTCATACCTGTATCACTGTACATATTAATACTACAACCCTGTACAGACATCTGATTAGCACTATACTCAGTAGTACTCATTTGTATATATTATACTGTGGTGGACACTAGATGAAGGTGTCTCACCTCAGAATGGACACTGATTGGGTAGTAAGGAGGAGTTGACTTAAGGGTGTGGCTGTACCGTGGTTCTGTTGGATTTGTTTGCCAGTAAAGTTCAGAGACTCGATACTCCATCTGCTTGTCTCATTTATTGACTTCCACAGTGGTGACCCTGATTTGTGAAATATGAGCGATAACGAGGCTCCACCGGCTGTTGTTCCCGCAGTGTATGCGGCTACAGTCAAGTTGCCAGAGTTTTGGGAGCATGACCCGGCCCCGTGGTTTCAGCACATCGAGGCACAATTTCACCTCCGCGGAATAACGGCGGATGACACTAAATATTACCATGTTGTAGCAACATTGGATTCCTCCACTACTCGCCGAGTGATGGGATTCCTGAGAGAACCACCAGCAGTCGGCAAATACAAATACTACTGGCCTCCCGTCAGTACTGTGTGGCTGCTGTGTCTGATCAGGTGTCTGATCGCAGGGATCAGACACAGAGGGATGATAGAGGGCTTTGTTACTATCATCGCCGGTTTGGCAACAAAGCGAAGAGCTGTGTTCCACCATGCAAATTTGGTAACCAGGGAAACGCAAGAGCCGGCTGGCGTCAATTCCAACAAGCTGTTTATCGAGGACACGTTGTCTGGTAGGCGTCTGTTGGTGGACTCGAGCGCCAAGAGGAGCATCCTGTCTGCGTCGGCCGCGGACGCCTTGGGAAACGGACATGGACCACCGCTGGACGCGGCTAATGGGACTTCCATCCATCCGTACGTTTGGTACCAGGTATGTGACTATGTGTTTACATGGACAGCAGTTTAGCTGGGAGTTTATTATTGCTCCAGTGTCGGTGCTTATACTAGGCGTGGATTTTTTGTGTGCTCACAGACTGTTAGTGGACGTTGCGAACCGTAGGCTGATTGGCTCTGTGTCCTTTGACACATACCCCTGCACACTGGGGGGGCCAGGGCCGCCTGCCCTGGCCAATATGCTCGCCACAGGGGATATGTACCAGTGCCTCCTCGCTGAGTTTCCTGACCTGACTGTCCCCACTTTCTTTGCCTCTGTCACCAAGCATGGGGTGGAACATTACATCCCAATGGTGGGGCCGCCGGTTTATACACGAGTGCGCCGCCTGGATGCTGCTAAACTGGCAATAGCCAGGGAGGAGTTTGCCACAATGGAATGGCTCGGCATTGTGCACCGGTCCATCAGTCCTTGGGCCTCCCCACTACACATGGTCCCCAAGGCGGACGGGAAGTGGCCTCCGTGTGGTGATTTCCGTCGCCTAAATAACATCACCACTCATGACCGGTACCCAGTGCCACATATCCAGGATTTCTCTGTCCACCTGGCGGGCGTCACAATTTTTTCTAAGATAGATTTGGTGCGTGGCTACCACCAGGTGCCGGTCCATCCGCTCAACGTGCCCAAGACTGCCATTATCACCCCGTTTGGACTGTTTGAATTCCTGCACATGCCATTCGGCCTTAAAGGGACAGCGCAAACATTCCAGCGGCATTTTTGTTTATTTATCTGGATGACATCCTGGTAGCCAGTGCATCGGTGGAGGAGCATCGGGGACATCTCCGTCAACTGTTCAAGCGGCTCAACGAGCATCGTGAACCCGGCCAAATGTCAGTCCAGCCTGCCAGCCATGGATTTCCTGGGCCACCATGTCTCTTCCCAGGGGGCTGTTCCTCTACCCGCCAAGGTGGAGGCAATTGCTGCGTTCCCCCGCCCCTCACCATCAAACCTCTCCAGGAGTTCCTGGGGATGGTTAATTTTTACAATAGGTTTATAGCCCCTGCGGCTCACCTGATGAGACCTCTGTACGAGGCGTTGAAGGGGAAAAAAGCCAATGATGACGTGGGCTGGTCCCCGGAGCGGGTCCTGGCATTAGAGGGCTCTAAGGCTGCCCTTGCCAACGCCGCCATGCTGGCACACCCATCTCCTGCTGCTCCTATAGCCCTCACCACCGATGCCTCCGATTATGCAGTAGGGGCGGTGTGTGAGCAGTGGGTGGCTGGCACATGGCAGCCTCTGGCCTTCTTCAGTAGGAAGCTGTGCGACAACGAGAGGAAGTATAGTACATTCGATAGGGAGCTCCTGGCCCTCTTCCTCACCATACGTCACTTCAGGTTCTTGCTGGAGAGCCGCGAGTTCACAGTTTTTGTCGACCACAAGGCCCTAACGTTTGCCATGGCCAAGACCACGGAGCCATGGTCGGTGCGGCAGCAGCGCCAACTTTCCGCCATATCGGAGTTTACTACCAACATCCAGCATGTGGCCGGTAAAGACCACCAGGTGGCAGACTGCCTCTCCCGGGCGCACGTCAGCCCTGTGCACTTGGGCATCGACTATGCTGCCATGGCTGCTGACCAGCTCACAGACTCAGACCTTCAGGCATTCAGGACGGCTGTGACAGGACTTCGACTCGAGGATGTGGTGTTTCACGACAGCGGCACCACGCTCCTCTGTGGCGTCTCCACTGGACAGCCCCGCCCCATGGTTCCAACTTACTGGCGCCACCGGGTATTTGACACCATTCATGCCCTTTCACACCCTGGGGTAAAGGCATCGGTCAAGCTGGTAGGGGCCAAGTTCGTCTGGCCGGGCCTTAGGAAGGATGTCAAAGTATGGGCGGCCTCCTGTGTGGCGTGCCAGCGTGCCAAGGTACATCATCACACTAAGGCCCCCCTGGAGCTGTTTCTCATTCCAGAGAGGCGGTTTGACCATGTCCACGTGGACCTGGTGGGTCCACTTCCCCCAGCTCAGGGTTTCACACACCTCCTCAGTATGGTGGACAGGACCACCAGGTGGCCAGAGGTTGTTCCCCTGTCATCGACAACGGCTGCGGAGGTGGCTCAGGTGACAGGGGATCCCAGTTCACTTCTGAGCTGTGGAGCACGGTGGCTGAGAGACTTAGGGTGAAACTCTATCGTACCACAGCATATAACCCAAAGGCCAACAGGATGTGTGAGCGTTTTCACAGATCCATGAAGGCCGCTCTCCGGGCCACACTCACAGACAGCAACTGGGTCGACCGTCTTCCGTGGCTCATGTTGGGCCTGCGTACTGCCCCTAAAGAAGACCTGCAGTCCTCTTCAGCCTAATTGGTCTTTGGTCAACCGCTGAGGGTCCCGGGAGAGTTCCTTCCTGGTTCCTCTGCCCCTTGGTCCACTACAGCTCACCGGTCTGCCTTCCAGTTCCCACACATCACTGCCTTCCCCAGTCCTACATTCCTAAGGACCTGATGACTGCCAGGTATGTGTTCATCCGTCATGATGCCCACCGTTCTCCACTGCAGGCTCCCTATGACGGGCCCTTCCGCGTCCTCGAGCCGGGCCCCAAGTACTTTGTGCTGGACATGGGGGGGAATAAGGAGCAGATCTCAGTCGATCGTCTTAAGCCTGCTCATGTGGTCTCAAACGGGCCGGTGGAACTGGCTCAGCCCCGGTGCCCGGGGCCGGCCACCCAAGTCTTCCCCTGTCCCATGCCCTCCGGCCATTGTTACCCCTACCTTTCCACCGACGAAGCCTCTGCGGCGGGACGGCCCCCAGCCCCTACCCTTACCCTTTCCCCTTCCACATTCCCTGTGACTGTTAAATACAGTCGTTATGGTCGCGTGGTCAGACCTCCTAAAAGAGACTGAAGACACTGGGTGCACTGTTTTGGGGGGTTGGTACGGGTTTATTGTGTTCAGTTCCGTTTATTTTGTGTTGCACTGAATGTCAATTCTGAATGTTCGGGGGGGGGGCTGTGTGGTGGACACTAGATTGAGGTGTCTCACCTCAGAATGGACACTGATTGGGTGGTAAGGAGGAGTTGACTTAAGGGTGTGGCTGTACCGTGGTTCTGTTGGATTTGTTTGGAAGTAAAGTTCAGAGACTCGATACTCCGTCTGCTCGTCTCATTTATTGACTTCCACAATACCCAGCTTAATCTCATTGTATATTACTATTGCACTTTACTGTTACATTTACACTATGGTTGGATGCCAAACTTATTTCCGTTGTACTGTACATTTTAACCTTATATGGCTACTTTTAGAGAACTAATTCTGTATAAAGATAGGCCACAAACAGGGAGATTTTGGACTGAGTACAGGAGACCAGATGAGTAAAAAAAAAAAAAAAAAAAAAATTGTTTTGTTTTGCAGTCAGGCCACTGAACTTAGAAGCAGGCCAGGACAGTGTTTATAGTTACAGCAGTGCAATAGTTAGATAACCTAGGTGGGGAACAACCAGGAGAACACTGCAACTCACACAAGTAGGAGAACTATCTCTCTCTCTCTCTCTCTCTCTCTTGCTCTCACACACACACACAAAAGGAGCCGCATGTGATTGGTGGAAGCGGGACCCTTACAAAAGACTGTTGTTGCTAATCATTGACACATGCTAGCCTGTAATAATCCAGGCCAACTCATAAGCCCTCAATATGGAAGCTTTAACAAGCTCATAATCAGCGCTTTGTTCAAGGGACAGAGCAGTGTAGGCTTCTTGTGCCCTACCAACCAAAACACATTGCAGCAGCAGTGTCCAGGCGGTATCAGGCCACTTCAATGTGGTTGCCACCCGTTCAAAAAGGGGAAAATATCTTTCCACGTCTTTCTCAAAAAACGGAGGCACAATCCTAATATTCCTGCCTACATCAAAACCGGAACGTGACTCTGGATGCAGAGCACCCGCCTGCAAGGCAGCATGCTTATACTCAAGCTCCTTCTGTGCACGCTCGTGCTCCAACAACATTTGTTTCTCCTTAAACTCACGCTCCTCTCTCCGCTCCTCACGCTCGTGCTGTAGCTGCCTTTCCTTAAACTCCAACTCCCTCCAGTTGGTACTAGAGCAAAACAAGGATGTCTCCTTGTCGTCCCTCTTTGAAGAGGCGGTTTTAGAGGATGCAATGGTAGATACGTCTCAAGGATACTTTGTTAGCAATGACGTGCTCATGAGAAAGTGGACACCACCTAACCTGTCCAGTCTGGATGACTGGGGCAGTGTGTTTCAGATTGTTGTTCCAGCCGTGTATCGTCCTGATATACTGCATCTAGCACATGATCATGATCTTGCTGGTCACATGGGAGTCAGGAAGACTTATGACCGTGTGCTGAGACATTTTTGTTGGCCTGGTTTGAAGTCAGATGTGGCACAATATTGTCGCTCGTGCCATGTGTGTCAGGTGGTTGGTAAACCAAACCAGAAGATCCCTCAGGCTCCTCTGCAGCCTATCCCTGCCGTTGGGGAACCTTTTGAGCGGATCCTCATTGACTGTGTTGGTCCCCTCCCTCGAACTAAGACAGGGAACCAGTACCTTTTGACTATTATGTGTGCAGCGACCCGTTTTCCTGAAGCCATTCCTTTACGCAAGATCACAGCCCCAGCTATATCCAAAGCTCTGGTTAGGTTTTTTTCGACGTTTGGTCTACCAAAGGTTATTCAATCAGATCAAGGGTCTAACTTCATGTCCCGTCTCTTTGCTCAGGTCCTCCTGCAGTTGTCTATCCAGCATTGCCCTTCCTCTGCCTATCATCCAGAGTCCCAGGGGGCGCTGGAGAGATTTCACCAGACTATCAAAACAATGCTGCGGGCATATTGTACGGAGTTCGACAAAGACTGGGATGATGGAATTCCTTTGCTTCTGTTTGCTGCTAGGGAGGTAACCCAGGAGTCTCTTGGATTCAGCCCGGCTGAGCTGGTGTTCGGCCACACAGTGAGGGGTCCTTTGAAACTGCTGAAGGAAAAGTGGTTGGCTGACCAGACTCCTTCCTCTACTAATTTGTTGGACTATGTGTGTGACTTCAGGCTTAAGCTTAGTAGAGCATGTGAACTAGCGAAAGAGAACCTAAAGGTAGCCCAAGGAAAAATGAAGGTGTGATATGATAGGCGGGCCCGACATAGGGTGTTCTCACCGGGAGACAAGGTGTTGGTTCTCTCGCCTATTCTTGGGTCTGCATTACAGGCTAAATACAGTGGGCCATACTCCATTGAGCGCAAAGTTGGTGAGGTCGACTACTTGATTAAAACTCCCGACCGCAGGCGCAAGAGTAGATTATGTCACGTCAATATGTTGAAGGCGTACAATGATAGGGCTCAGATTGACCAGTCAGGGGTCAAGCCTGTGGCTATTCTGACAGTTTCTGCGTCTCCTATTGTGGCCGACTGTTCTGTGTCGAAGGAGATTTCTCAGGGCAGGTTGCCAAACACCCAGATACTAGGTGACTTGGACTCACACCTGTCGTACTTGCCACTTCCTGAGCATACGGATGTGGTGCGCCTACTTAGACAGCATACACGTTTGTTTTCTGATGTCCCTAGTCGTACTAATGTACTCGAGCATGACATTGATGTTGGTAGTGCAGGGCCAATTAAGCAACATGCCTACAGGGTGAATCCGGAAAAACAACGGATATTGAGTAAGGAAGTAGACTATATGGTGAGACATGGCATTGCGGAGCCCAGTTCTAGTGCGTGGAGCTCCCCCTGCCTGCTTGTTGATAAGCCAGACTGCACTCATCGGTTCTGTACTGACTTCCGTAAAGTTAATGCAGTAACCAAGCCGGACTCGTACCCTCTTCCTCGGATGGACGACTGTATCGATCGGGTGGGTTCAGCAGCCTTTGTAAGTAAATTGGATTTGCTAAAGGGATACTGGCAGGTTCCGCTTACTCCGCGAGCACGTGAGATATCCGCTTTTGTCACACCAGAGAGTTTCTGCCAGTATACAGTGATGGCCTTTGGCATGCGAAATGCCTCAGCGACGTTTCAGCGGCTAGTGAACAAGGTCCTGGCCGGGGTGCCTGTATGTTAATGCCAAGCAAGCAGTGCAAAAATGCTTCCGCATTCGTCACCGCACGCCAGTGCGGTAAAGCGCCCTTCTTTTCAGACAAATGCTACCGTGCGTGCACCGGCGGCGGCGTGCTCGCTCAGGTGCGTGCGTGCGCCGGCGTGCTCGCGCGAGGTGCCCGCGCATGCGCATGAGATCCCGCCTTGGTTCGACACGAGCGGAGCTCAATATATATAAGTCACCGCCCCTTATTCAGTATCTAGCAATAGCTCAATTGGCAAGGACACATGGCTGTGGATCCTATGGCTCGTTTGCTGGCGAGTTCGAATCCCATCGAAAATATTTTTTAACGTGATTTTTTTTTAACATGTATTCTTTCGCCGGTTAAGGTTAGGCATGGTTAAGGTTAAGGTTAAGGTTAGGCATTGTTTCGGAGTTGGTTAAGGTTAGAACGGTTAAGTTTAGGCGCTGTTAAGGAGCTGGTTAAGGTTAGAGTTTGTCAAAGAGAATGGCAATATAATTTCTATGGTTAAGGTTAGGCATGGTTAAGGTTAAGGTTAAGGTTAGGCATTGTTTCGGAGTTGGTTAAGGTTAGAACGGTTAAGTTTTGGCGTTGTTAAGGAGCTGGTTAAGGTTAGAGTTTGTCAAAGAGAATGGCAATAGACAGCCTATTTCCGCGCGACCTGGGCGCTGGGCGGCGGAAAATGAAAGGCGCATTACTGCACGCCACTACGGTAAATTTTTGCACTGCTTGCTTGGCATAAAGCTACACGCGGCCGGGGTAGCGTTCTGTGAGGCATATCTGGATGACCTGGTTATCCACAGTTCCTCTTGGTCACAACATGTGGAGCATCTGGCGGAAGTGTTCAAGCGGTTGGGTGATGCTAACTTGACAGTTAACCTTGCGAAATGTGAATTTGGACAGGCCACGGTTACCTACCTGGGTAAGGTGGTTGGACGTGGGCATGTGTGCCCCATTACAGCTAAGGTGGAGGCTATAGTGGGCTTCCCTGCTCCCATCACCAGGCGGGAGTTAAAGCGCTTCCTAGGTATGGCAGGGTACTATAGGAGTTTCTGTAGGAACTTTGCTTCTGTTGTTGCCCCTTTGACCAATCTGCTCAGTCCTAAGGTACCTTTCGTGTGGACTGAGACTTGTCAACAGTCTTTTGAGAGCATCAAGGGTATTCTGATTAGCGCTCCCGTTCTGTCAGCTCCCGATTTTCAACTGCCATTCAAGTTGGCAGTGGATGCTAGTGACCTCGGTGCTGGAGCCGTCCTCCTGCAAGAGGATGCATTAGAGGTGGAGCACCCAGTGTGCTACTTTTCTAAAAAGTTTGACAGGCATCAACTGCACTACTCTACTATAGAGAAGAAGGCGCTCGCTTTGGTTCTTGCCTTGAACCATTTTGATGTTTATGTGGGATCCTCCAGTTTACCCCTTGTTGTGTATACAGACCATAACCCTTTGGTTTTTCTTCGCAGCATGGTGAACTCGAACCATCGTTTGATGCGATGGAGTTTGTTCCTCCAGGCGTATAACTTGGATATTCGCCACATTTGTGGGAGGGACAACGTGCTAGCAGACGCCCTCTCACAATCATAGTACCGGTGTTTGTGGTACCCGTTATCGCTGTTGTGGTAGTGGCCCTGACAACTAAGGGGTCACAGTTGTTTTTTGTTTTGTCTATGGGTTGTTGTGTAGTGGTTGCCTCTTGGGCAACCAGTTTGGTGGGGGAGGTGTTATGTACTAGAGGCCTGATCACTCCTGTGTCACGGGGCATGTAGGTGAGGGCTGCCAATTAGTTAATTAGTGCTGATTGGTTACCTGCTGGGAGGTTTAAAACCAGCCAGGGAAACACACATGCAGGGTCTGTGTTTAGAAGAGTGTGGGTTACCAAATAGATAGTCACGTTCTTCCAGTCCTTATCCTTTAGCTTACACTAGTAATTCCTTAATATAGTAGCACTTTGAGTTAATACACAGGTTTTGGTGTCGGTTTTGCACATATGTTGCGGGCCTTGAGCCAGGGTCGTAACAGAGAGCGAAGGCGGTGCCCCACTCCAGGCAAACGGCGACAGGTGGTGAAGGCTGGCACGACGTCAGTCACGCCGGAGACGCGGCAGTTGATGGTAGCAACAAGAACGACCCGACAAGGAGTGGAGGGGAGTCTGCGATACAAGTACTCTCCCGAGCTGATCGCAAACTCCCAACAGGTGCGTGAAGGTGAAAAACGGCACGCCCCCTCGTTAGGCTGCGTGCAGGATTCCTCACATGTTTGCTGCGGGAGGCCCACCGGATATTCAACCATCTCCATATCTGGCCTTCGTTGATCAAATAAAAACATATATCGAATATTAGCCAGTAATCGATACACTAATAAAGTTTTTAGAAAAACATTGTTACGCTCCACGCTCTGTCCCTGGGAAGAATTCAGATTTCCCCCCCGCTCCCTCTATTGGTCTATCCAAATGTCAACAGTGACTTTCCGACCAAACCCAGTCAGCCGTCCCTGGGACTTCCAGAAAAAGGCATACATCAAATTAAAGGGACAGTCCTTAGCTTTCGGAATACATTGACATTTCTAAGTGCCAGTTAGCCTAGTCATTGTCTGTGGAAGCAAATGAGTGCCAGAAGTATTTGAATTTTATCAGACACCGCATTTATAGCATTGAAAATAATTACTTTGAAAACATGTATCTGAATTTTTTCAGACACCGAATTTATAGCATTGAAAATAATTACTTTGAAAATCATGTATCTGAATTTTTTTGCTCCGAATTTACCTATGCGAAATACAAATTCAGTGTTTAAAATTCAATGTAAAAAATTCGAATGCATAATTGCGGTGTATAAAATTCAATGTAAAGAATTCGATGCATAATTGCGGTGTATGGAATTCGATGTAAAAAACCATCATCCGGGTTACCCAGGCAGGATAAGCAATCGAGCCTGGATGGAATCGAACTGACTTCTGGCCTATCACTGCACGGCTTTGTCAGTCATGTGATCACAACAACCCAGGAAGCCAGGCTCCGGTAAGTAGTCAGTTAGTTCTGTGTTCCGTGTTGCAATAAACGTTCAACGATGTCAACAAAATGGTATCTTATTACCGCTTTCCTCCCGACGACAAAGAGAAGAGAAGGTGGCTGAAGCCTGAAGTTGATACAGTAAGTTTGATCTCAATGATAAACAATAATTAACAGGTAGGCTAACGGCAGGCACCACTATGAATTGAAAATGGGGGACCCTGATGTAAACAAGACAAACGTCTTTCTCTGGTCTGCATCCCCTTAACAATTGTGTGTATTGAGCTGTATTGTATTGTACCCATTCTGCAATCTGTTAAGTTTTCAATCATTCATTCATTCAGGCTAACATTAGGTACTACTACTAGTTAGGTAACGTTAGCTAGAATCCAAATAGAAAATCAAGAATCCAAATCGAAAGTCTTATATAAGGTTATGAAATGAACAAGAATGTGATAAAATAAAATATGTAATAAAAACGCAGCTTAACGCATACATTTGATCTAGAAACCTGTTTGTTGTGCCCTAACTGTATACGAAGATGGCCGGCGGTCTTGTGACGACCAGAATACAAAACATTACCTGTTGTTATTGTTAAGTCACTATCTTGTGATAGTAACATGGTTGTGGTGTGAATTACCTCTAAATTAAAGTATTTTTGGATGACACAACACAGTAATAAGAAGGATGGCAAGTGTATGATGGCATGTACAATAATGCTGTGTATACCCTAATTATATTTATTCTTAATGTACTGTATACAGTATATATCCACATGTGTTTGTACATATAACTGCATATAATCCTTTTACATATCTGTAGATTTTATACACAGCACTAGATCATTCCGTTTGGTCCCGATTAAGTGTTCTTAGACTATAAAAACGTCCACCACTATGGAGTCACTACCCTCCCCACCATCACTGTCGCCTCCACAGGCATAATCTTTCAGATGTGTCTTTCATTTCGGAAGAGAGGACACCGGCATACATAAAACGTTAGGTTATGACTATAACCAAGTTCTGTTAGTATAGCGACGCTCGGCATCACTAGTCTGCACTATCTCGCATATGTGCACGCGCACTGAATAAAGACCACAAATGTACCTTTAATCCCAATATTCGTCTGACCACACCCCTATCAGCTTACCCATATAAGCAGGGGTGGGGCCACCCACTCGCCTCCTTCCCAAGCTTTCGCCACAAGGCGAGGTCAAAGGCTGCAGCGGCGTCGGATGCCGAGCGTCGCTATACTAACAGAACTTGGTTATAGTCATAACCTAACGTTCTGTTTCGTATTAGCTCTCGCTCGGCATCACTAGTCTGCACAAGGGAGGCCGAGCGAGAGCCAACGGCCGACAAATACACCCCGCTGACAGCCCCCCACAACCATCAGAACAGGGAGGGCCGAGCCCCCCCGACCCACCCTAATGGAGGGCACCCCCCCTATTAGGGGCTTCACGGGAGGGCGACGGACCCGACCGTGCGAAGAGGCACTCAAGCAACTCAACGCACAGGGTGAGCAGACCGTGGCTTGACCCCACGACTACACACACGCACAACCCGCATGCCACCCGGGAACGAACGGAGGAACAACCTCGTTACTGCCCCCAGAATCACGGGGTCAAGGGCAAACCCAACCCCGTGGCAAGGCCGTAGCAGCGGAGCGCGAAGGAAGACCCAGACCCACCAAAAGGACTGGACTCCTTGGAATGGGGGCCCGGAGAAGTCCATGATGCCAGCATCAAGACCCCACCAGGTGGGCACGTAGTGCCCCGCCCCCCACATCGCCAGCGTATTCGGACAAAGGCCCCTCAGCCGAGCGGGCCCCGTCCCCCCAATAGTACACCGCCTGGCACACTGACCCTGCAACAGGCAGTCAGCATGGCCGTAAGCACACAAAAAAGGTTAACCAACGGAAGCAGGCAGCGCACCGGGGAAAAACCAGGCAACAGGCTATTAACCCTAGCCTGGAGACTGCGGACGAGACAGGCGCCAGAGGGGACAGCTGAACACAGCCGCCCCAGCGGAAGGAGCGTAAGCTGGCGGTGTTGCATGACCAAGCCTCCATTTAAAAACCCCCACCCAGAGGGGTCGAGGCAGAGAAGGCTGACACGATTGGCAGACGTCATGAACGTGCAGGGGCACCCTCAAACGGTGAACCCGGGAGTTGACACTGCTCCAACACACCAGGGAATCAACCACCTTGGTGTTACCTAATGCGGTGGTTGTTCCTATAACCCCTCAAGAAAAAACTCCAAAACACATCTGCGGGTATACACCGGCTATACCGCAGTACAAGTGTTTCAGTTTTCAAAAAAGGGTTAACCCAGGCCTACGGGTCGACGAAACATTACTTCGGACCGGGCCTGGCGGTACGGGAAGCACAGGGTCACCAGAGGAGGTCAAAGACCACCCCCACAGGCCCCTCTTCGCCATGCGTGAGAGAGGAGCGAAAAAGAATGGAGAACCAGCCCCTAAGCACACCGTACTTGGTATTCCCAGGCGGTCTCCCAACCAAGTACTAACCAGGACCAACCTGTGTAGCGGCCGAGATCCGACGAGATCGAGCGTGTGCAGGATGGCATGGCCGTAAGCCATTACGACAGTGCTGAGTAAAAACATACCCAACCAGGGTCTCCATAGCGCTTAACCCTGTGACACCCGGACCGACCTGGCATTTTTCCCCCTGAAAAAAACCCAAGTCCCTCAGGGTACCAGAACAGCAGATCTGCATCCCCGGCGGACAACGGGTTCAACTGATCCGGACCAGCGTGACCAGAACCAGTCCTGTGCCCTAACCACGCCGACATGCCTACTCCAGGAGAAAGGGCAGATATGCGTGTCGATCTTAACATGAAAAGAAGGCGCCACCCAGACGTTCGGGCGAACCGCGCCTGGTGGCCCACCCCAAGGGTGTGAGACCCCTCTACATATGTTCAGATCCATTCCGTCATCATCCCCCAGACATGAACGAGAATCCGTCGATAACCAACCCAGGTCGTGGGATGTGGTCGTCGGAAGAGGAAAAACCCCCATCTCAGTTGCTTTATAAAAACGCTGTTTTAACCTCAAGCAACCAAGGCGTGCCAGTCAGTCGCCTGTTTACAGCGAGCTAGCACTATACGTGCGTCGGGACACACCCCCATCAATGAACAGGCTATTTAAACCTGTCATTGAATCCCCAAGGCGCCCAGGGGAACGACAAGAGGGGTGTGACATTTCCTAACTCCAACACTTTTTGAATAGAAAAGAAGGAAGCACCAACAGTATGTATCCCAGTCTACACAGCCGGGGGTAAAATTTTTTCACATTTTTACATCCCACCACCCTCCCATAGGAAGGAGACGGGGATCCCCAGAGAGACTTCCCACGCGAGCTGTACAGATTGAAAAGAATATATTGCACCTTGAGCCATGTAAAAAATTGGTTTTAGGGCTCTCCGGGGAAGAGGCACTGAACCCATACACACTCAATAATCGAATTGAATCGAATACATACACAATAGAATAGGACACCTTCTAGAGGGTCCACTCACTTTGACAATCTGAGGAGGAAGGCTCTGTACTCTGATGGAGGCTCCCTCACATGGAAAGGAGGAGTCCGAACTCACAGAAGGCCCGAATAGGCGCTTGGTGAGGAGGAGCCCTGACCACCCCCCCGAAACAGATCCATCACATGGACCTGAACAGCACACGGAAGTCCTACCAACAGGGACGCGCACGGTGACGTACTCTATGGCGGGGGAATTTCTGCGGTGCACACGCCCAATATTCCAGGCCGTGGGACCAGGAAACTCCGCTACTAAGCACACACGACAGCGACCAAACAATCTTTTCTTTTAGGAAAATAAAGTTTCTCCAGCAGTTTTAGCACAACCTCAGCAATCAAGCTAAGGGTTACATCGCATCCCTACCACACAAAAGACACAATGTAGTGCACAACATGTCTGATAGGAGGATGAAAAAGTCCCCAGGGAACCGGGGGGAAAAACACAATCCTCTTATTTTACCCTTAATACGGCCATTTAAAACAGGAAAACCTGTTAATATGTGAACACACTGTTCATTGTCATCACAGGCTGAGAAAAGAACATTCTTTTACTCACTTGTCACTAAGCATAGCTTCATAGGTTAGTTACCTTAGTTGTGAGTACACGGTACATATAAACACACATGATGTTTCTCACACAACAACCAGATCATTTTCACATCTGTAACAACAACCCGATTTGCACGGAGAAGCTAACTGCCAGTGACAAAAACAGTTCACACATAACTCGCGTCGTATCCTAAATGCATTGCAGCAACACACGTTTTGGGAAAACATCGTTATTCTCAAAACATTTAGAAAGGTAAAACCAGAAGACGTGTTATAAGGTCTGGTCAAACCTTGTCCTACCCGGAACGTAGATCAGCGAAGTGCAGTCTCAAGACCCCGTAGACAACACAGCCGATCCTGTGTTGCTCGAACTGGGCAGCGTCGTCGCTCCAACCAGTCGCTACAGTCCTCTTTGTTGACGCAATCCCCGTCCAGGCTCAGGGCAGGGTCGACGAACATCCCCTGTCAAAGATGACGTCGTAGTCAAGAGTGTAAAACATGTTATAATCAAAGCACGTTCAACAGAGTAGCATTAAGCTAACGGCCAACCGTCGGTCGCTACCGCCCCTGCTCGCGAGACGCCGAGCGAACGGCGCACGCGACCAGAGGGAAGCGCGCGGCGGCGCGCGAGGAGCCGGAGCTACCCCACGCTGGCCTTGTCCGATAGCAGCAAGCTAACGTTTCCTAGTGATCACAACCGGCTAGCGCCGCAGCTAACGGCTGACTGGCTAACAGTAGGCCCAACCTCTGTAGGCCACGCAGTGATCCCAGCAGGCTAACGCCGCAGCTAACAGCTGACTGGCTAACCGTAAGCTAAGCAGCTATCACCTGAACTTTGTACACAATGATATAACACTCACCCAGACAGGCCGCCGTTCTGAAACCCTCCTCACTTTTTAAGAGAAAAGAGAAACAAGATGTCAACACAGCTTTACAACGGTGATTTTACCAACACCCGACGGAATCAGCACAATACCAAACTGGCTTGTGTAGCTGACTTGAACATGGATCTTCCGCTATCGAACATCCATGCACATATCTCCTCGTGAAGGAATACTCTCATTTGGATATGAAAGAAGGGGCTTAACACGGGACAGAGAGATATCCACTTGTCCAGAAAACACAGGGATCACCAGTGTTAATGGTCGCGGCCCACTAGTTAAACTAAAATGGCTTCAGACCAAGGTCTTCTGTCGTCTAGGAGACTGAACAAAGGACCCTAGCCTGGGGCCGGTTTTCATAAACATTGTCAAGTAGCCCCCATAGCACTAACAGACAAGTGGAGCCTGCCAGCAAACATAACTCACCAGAATCAGGAACCCACCACGTCTCACAACAGCGGCGCGTCCTACAGCCCAGCTGTGCCTTTACCGCAACCAGCACACAGCAAGGACTGCAGTTGGAAAAGCATGTAGCGGCACGAACTCCCAATACGAAAACCGGTGTAGGATTTTTAGAATGATCATCATCTTCCAGACACTCCAGTACGAAGACAATATCGCCGTATTTTCTCGAAAATAGTGAGAGAGAAAATAAAGATATGATGTCAACGTATCCTTGTTTCCCAAAGCTGCTCCTAATTCTTTCTTCCAGCATGGTGTCAAGTGTGGGGATCTACCGAGGCACTTCTTCCTTGTGGTGAAAGCGAGAAGGAGGCGAGTGGGTGGCCCCACCCCTGCTTATATGGGTAAACTGATAGGGGTGTGGTCAGACGAATATTGGGATTAAAGGTACATTTGTGGTCTTTATTCAGTGCGCGTGCACATATCGCTGCTGTCGGGACAAAACCCCATAACTCCAAAAACCCAACTTTTCAGCAGATGAAAAAAACTAACACAGATTTGAGGGTGAATAGAGTTAGGAGGTTTAGACAGATGATCGGTTTAATGCTTTCCCATTGTTTAAACTTTGTAAAACCCACACACACATATGGAGGATGATCTACGGAGTTGATTTATATAATAAAAAAAAAATTCAAAAAATGGAGTTATGAGGTTTTGTCCCGACAGCAGCGATATGCGAGATAGTGCAGACTAGTGATGCCGAGCGAGAGCTAATACGAAACAGAACAGCACTGCAGAACTTTTGTGATCCTCATTCTTATATTCCCTCTGACAACATGGAGACAAAAAAGCAGCAGAGGATGAAATAAAAAATGGCTCTGAGGGATTTGGGATTCTAGCTAGGCTTAAGAAGACAGCGGCACAAGCTTAAAAGCAGTAGTGTTGTTTAATAAACGGATTGGTTAGTTCAACAGCTTTTTCTGAAGGGCATTTTCATATGTGTATTTAGCCTGAGCCATTAAGTAGAAATCTTACATTTTACATTTAAAAGAGACACAGTTGCCCTCATCATGAAAGTCAACACAAGATGGTATCCCACAGATTTGTTTGACTTCTAAATTACAGGAGTTTCCATCTTCTGGCAGTCAGCGTGTGATGCTGTGAAAATTCAAATAAACTCCTCAAAAAAGGTTCGGAAATGTTATTTCGGTCGATTATTCCTCCCCTTTAATAATACCAATTGGTATTGTATTTTATATCTTTGGAAAGGCTGATTAGTCACCCTTACAATTAGGGGTGTAAAGTACTTGAGTAATTGTACTTTGTTACAATACTTAAGTACTGTTTTTGGGGATTCGTACTTTACTCAAGTATTATTAGGTTTGTATACTTGTGCTTTTGCTTAATTACATTTCAGAGGAAAAAAAAACATACTTTTTACTCCTTACATTTAAAATGCAGACCTACAAAGTACAAAGTACAAATCTCGCAGGTCCAACCATTTTAATTAGTATATTTGTTTATCTGGCCGAACTAACGTTAACGTTATTAATCCTGCGGCCACACTTTATTTAAAAACAGCCAATCAAATCCCCATCAATGGAAAATGTACCCGCCCATACCATGCTGTTTGGTCCTTGTGCAAGACTAGAAAGCTGGGATCGTGATTACATTTTTTTTTTACTTTTACTTTTTAGTACTTAAGTACATTTAAAAGTAGAAACTGTTTACTTTTACCCAAGTGTGTTTTAGCCAGATACTCTGACTTTTACTTGAGTACAATTTTGAGACAGTACTTTCACTTAAGTATAATTTCTGGGTACTTTTCTACCCCTGCTTACAATGAGGTACAACTTCTAAGGATTGTGCATTCATGGATTGAGCAACCCAGCTAACCTTGTGGGTAGCGGCCCAAAAAAACATGCCAAAATCCCCTGCAATATTCTTCTGTTGGTATTCACTCAGGTTTTGAGCTTCAAGTGCTGACATGTGTATGCCAATCACAGGTGGATCCTGCAACTTTGTTGAGTTTGTGTGTGCTCCAAGCATAAACATGCCACATTTGTCCCTTCAGGATAAGGCCCATGCAATAGGGCAACTGGAAGCTGGTGTTCCGGTATGCAGAGTAGCAGCATTATTTGGTGTCAGCCCTGGTACCATTTCCAAATTTAGGACCAAGGACCAACAAGTGCCTTGTGTTTGAGTGCAAGAAAAAGCATCCAATGTGATCACAGTCTAATCTGGTGAGTGGTACTTTCAGCAAAAAAAAACACCAAAGACATGTTTTGGGGAAATCAGAGACCTATATTAACTTGTTGAAAAGGAGTATAAAATGTGGCCTTTAAATGCAGATGGTCAAACATGCCTGTGGTTTTCAACACAATGGTAGGCCGGTGCCTGGAGGCCAGTGTTGAGAGGAGATCCTCTTCATGAATAAGAAACAGCTGCAGTGCAGATATCACAAGAACCCAAGAAAATATAAAGCGAGCAGATTTCAGTTTTCACAGTTGAATCGGCGAACGCACAGAGCTACTCATGTAGGTGCTGAAGTCCGCCGGAAAATGAAGAGAGCGAGACCCAAGATCAAGAAGAATTAAGAGATACTGTGCAATCTCTGGTGAGCTACCACGAGGTATTTTAGAATGGGGTTCGGTAGAAAGTGGGATAAAAAAAACGAAGTGAAAAGCAGAGGGGGAGAGAAATGAGCGAAATGTACGTCCAGAGGCCTAATGGGAACCAGTGAAATGGGGAATTCTTTTAATGAGCAAGGATGAGAGGAGTGAAAGATCAAGGTGGAACAGATGGCAGGAGTGGGAACCGGTCAGTAAGTACGCTGGAATCAGACACACTTGACACTCCAGTCCAGGAGGCTTGTTATGTCTTATACCTATGTCCATCTCAGTAGCCCGGCACGTGCGGACATAGAGCCCAAAGGGTGCTTGACCACCTGCCCTTTTCCCCTCTCTCAAAAAGTGACATTTTTTGGCTGGTGTTAATTGTATTTAATTTTTCTATACATTTTCTATTCAAATAGGTGCTAATTGTAGGTGAAAAACAATACATTTTAACGTTTCTAAAGATTCCTTCCCATCTGTAATCTTTGCAATATGACTCAGTCAGGTTGTGTGTTTTTAGGGGACTACATTTACATTTTACATTTTGTCATTTAGCTGAATGCTTTTATCCAAAGCGACTTACAAGTTATGTGCGACAAGTCAGCAGGAAGGGTACAATGCTTACAGCTGAGTAACAATGATTATCAAACAGTGCTGAAACATGGGTGCTGCAGTGTTGAGTGCATAGTAGTAAATACATAATGTATAGTTATAGTAGGAAGAGTGCATGGTAGTTTAAGACAGTAAGAAGGTTAGTGTTATTTTCTTTCTTTAATTTTTTTTATTTCAGATATTGATTGAAGAAGTGTGTTTTTAGTCGACTCGATGGCGAAAGATTGGTCAGGTTTCGGCTGTCCTAACTGTGATGGGAAGTTCGTTCCACCATTGTGGAGCAAGGGCCGAGAATAGGTAGCTTATTAGACTAGCATGCTATAGATTTGTCCATATCTGTGTGTGTGTGTGGCAAGTGATTGGGAGAGAAATGGAGAGAAACCTAACTTGCTGTAAGATTGGCTATTTTTTCATATTCACCTTTGATGTGCCCTTTCTCTTTTGTTGAGCACCTGTCTCCCAAAATGTCTCTCCACGTCCCTGTCATTGGGTCTTAGCTGAGCATGACTCTGCCCCAAGGACCTGGAGTGAAATGGAAAATCTCTGGAAGAGATTTACATTGTAATGTCAAACTATTAAACTTCCAACCAAACAGCATTGTTGTCTACAGCTGGGCCTCCTAATCAATTGGTTGGGCTTACTTCGTCTTTCTCTTCTTTTCTCTGGTGGTAACAGCGGCTATTTTAAAGCACCCTGGTTCACTGACAGGTCAACCACGCCCATAATTGGTTCAAAGCTCCCAAGTACCCAATTTAACCAACTCCTATTTTCTGAACTGTCTACTAGTTGTGCAGCTCTGGTGGGGGCACCCATTGATCATCCATCGCAACACTACTACCACGACATCTAAGAAGGGAGATCTCCCCTTGAATGGCCCTTCTAAGGTTTCTCCCCTCCACATTGCCTGTGGTGCTTTTCTCCTATTGCTAGGTTTTTTGTGAGTTTTTCCTTACTTTCGCTCGGGTATGTCTGGGAGTGTTGCATTTATTTAATTATCTTTCATTTTATTTTGGATTTTTTGTTTTGTTCTTGATTTATTGTGATGTTCCTTCTTGACTTGTTTGAAAAAGACATGTCCGGCCCATGGGGACATAGGTTATGTATATAACCTAGTTATATGAGTACTGGCTGAGCGTCCTGCTCTTCGCCATCGAGATATACCTCATCTCCAGTACCTAGTGTACTCCATCAACGAATAAAAAACAATACACCCAGCACCTGCCAGGCCCCTCCCTAGTGCTACGTACTATATAGCACTAGGCGTGGTCACCACTCGCTCTTCTTCGGAAAAAAACGTTTCCCAAGAAAAGTTTCCCCAAGGGACCTCAGAGCAAGCTAAGAGCAGGACGCTCAGCCAGTACTCAGCCATATACATAACCTATCGTTATATTAGTCGTACTGGCGAATCGCGTCCTGCTCTTCGCCATCGAGATATGGGGACAGAGCAGACGCGAGGACCGACAAATGCACCCCATTAGGACCCGAAAGCCCACATCAGGGGGGAGGGGAGTCCCGTCACCCCATCCTTACTAATGAAGAGGGCGCGGCAGTCAACTCCACCCGAGTGCGAACAAGAGGGAACTAGAACCTCTTGAACGCACAGCACAGGCGGAACCACATGTGACACAACACATTGTGGCCCACACCCACACACTCCTGCTACCCCACCAAAGGACGGGAAGCAGGAGAGGTCCCAGACCTCAGAACCGGCTGGGAGACAGAACCCCCGGTCATGTCCATGAGGTAAAACCTTACGAAGGGACCCGGTGAGGACCATGAAGCCGCAGCACAGATGTCCTCCACCGAGGCCCCACCCAGTAGTGCGGCAGAGACCGCCACCCCACGAGTGGAGTGCGCCCTGACGCCCCCAGGGGGAGCCAGCCCGGCCAATGTGTAGCAAAGGGCAATGCCCTCGCACAACCAATGGGACAGGCGCTGTTTCGACAGTGCCTTACCAGCACGAGAGCCACCGTAACAGACAAAGAGCTGATCGGTAGCCCTGAGTACGGCTGCGGTAAATCCCCACAGCCCAGACCGGACATGACAGGTGAAGGCCCGCCTCCAACTCACTAGCGTGAGGAGGCGGATGAAAACGCCTGAACCATAATATCCCTGGAGCGGAAAGAACTATTTTTTGGCACGAAGGCTGGATTAGGCCGCAGAGTGGCACCGCTATCGGAACGAATAGACAGACACTTGGGCCGCACCGAGAGAGGACAAAGCTCACCCACGCATTTAGCGGAGGTGATGGCCAGCAAGAACGCAGTCTTGAACGACAGCTGTTCCAACGGCGCTTGCTCAAGAGGCTCAAACGGGGCCAAGTACAACCGACCGAGGACCAATTGAAGATCCCAGCTCGGAGCCAAAGAGCGTTTCACTCTTGGAAAATACGCCACCTACCCGCGTAACCTGCGATAGTGGAGGGAGCATGCGCGTTCCGGATGGTACCAACCACAGAAGGATCCATCCTCTCCAGACTCACCCTCTCACCAGCCAAACCATCAGCAGCTGGCCCAGCACAGGGAACTAACACAGAGACCCGTGCGCTTGAGAGAGGGCCCGCAATGACCAAGGAATAGGCCATGATAGGATACCAAGAGCTGGATCAGGACCGGGAACCACACAGCTGCGCCCCGGTCCGGCGCAATCAGCATCAAGGACCTGCACTCCTCAACGTACCCGCCCCAACAACTGACCTAACAGATGTATGGGGGAAAGAATCCCAGGCGGCACGGCATCGGTCCCAGACCTGCCTGACTATGTCCGGACGTAATCCCCACCCGTCAGGGTGAGGACTGCCCACGACATTACACCTGTACCCACATTCACACTGCCGGGGATGTGGAGAGCCCTCAGGCTGCGCAGATGGAGAACGCCCATAGCCAGCCGACCGCCGCCTGGTGCAGACGGGGGGAGCGTACTCCTCCCTGTCTGTCGATATACGACGCTGACGTCGTATTGTCCGTCCTGATCAAACACCGTTTGAGGACCAGAAGGACCGCTTTCAATACCAACACATTGAACGTAGCGCAGACCGGGCAGCATGGCTTGCCAGCTGCCCCTTACTGCGTTGGCCCGACGGGTCTCCAGCGAGGGAGGCGTCGGTGAAAAACGTGACGCATGACAGCCTACTGCCCATGGGGACCCCCCTGGTGAGGACCCCAGGCCCTCCCCAGGGGCGAGGTCCCCCAGTACTGACACGGGAACCTTAGCCGCTTCCACTTGCCTCTCACCGGGTCTATTTCCATACTGGAAAAGAACCACCTCCGTAACCTCCTCCCGGGGTGAAGAGGAGGCCAAGAGGGACCACGGAATGAGCAGATGCCCTCATACCGAGCAGGCGTATCACGGACAGCGCCGTAACCGTCCTAGGACGGAACCTCCCGAGCGTGTCGCAACACGCTCTGAGAGGGATGCCCATAGCACTCCACCCGTTGACTGGGAAGAGGAGTACTCTACTTCCAGTCTACAGCAACCCCAGGCTGGTAACCTGCCTGGTATGAGACCTGACGATCCACCTTGACCGCCAAGGACCAGAACATCGTCAGGGCAGAATACACTTCGTAACCCCTGACGATGCAGAGGCCCCAGTGCAGCCTCCACGCACTTGGTGAAGATGCGGAGAGCCAGAGAAAAGCCGAACTGCAGCCCCTGGTACTCATACGCTAACCCTGCAAAGGAAGCGTAGGTAAGCCCTAGGATGGAAGATCGGGGATGCGAACACACATCCTACAGGTCTATGGAGGAGAACCAGACCCCCACCTGACAGTGTAGGTAGGTAGGAGACGATCCAAAAAATGCTGAACCTTCCCATGGGACAGGTCCAGCATGGGTCTGACACCCCCCCTCCCGATTTCTCAGGTACCAGAGAACACCTGGAGGAAAACGCCACGACGATGGCTTGCTTCGTCCACAGAGATTGGATCTCGTCGACCAGAGCTGTCACTGCTGGTGACCCTGACAATAGGGTCTGTACCAAACCCGAAAACGGGTAGGGTTGTGTAAATACAAGTCCCCGCCTCAGCGTTCTCTCCATCCACCTTGACATATGGTACTGCTGTAGCCATATGTGATGACACTCCCAACGCACCCGCCGCCATGTGGCGCAGGTCCGCTAGGAACTGTAGATAGGCGGCCCGGTCCCACCCGTTGTGCGTAGCCAACCCTGGACCCATGCGAGCAGAGCGTTCCGTGTCGGGATATCTGACCCTGACACTACCCACGAGGCAATCGCACCCAAGGGGGGACCCCGACAGAAAGGGCCGGTTTGATACGGGGGAAGCTGACATCAGTCTAGGTGACAAAAGCACCCCCACTGAACACCCCTCCAGAACATGCTGAGGAGTTGTTCTGCAGCCGGACATGCAAGGTGTGAGGCCCCCATGGGTTCCTACTAGGGATGCTCGATATTGGCTTTTTTACCGATACCGATATTCCGATATTGTCCAACTCTTAATTTCCGATACCGATATCAACCGATATCAACCGATACCGATATATGCAGGGTTTCCCCCCCCCAAAAAACAGAATAATTTCAGGTAACTAATAATTTCACTGGATATATATAACAAATATTGTTATTGTTTTTTTCTTTTTTTAAACCGATACCGATATTTTCCGATATCACATTTTACTGCCGATATCGGCCGATAATATTGGTCGGCCGATAATATCGGACATCCCTAGTTCCTACACACCGTAGCCCTGCAGTGATATTACTACCACCCAAATCACGCACGCCTGCAAGACCACTGCCAATCTTTCAGGAGTGGGAGGCACCAACATAATACCCGGCCTGGCGAAGGCGAGGTCAGGGAAGCCCGCACTGTGTGCCTCAAAAAGATTTCGAGCCCCCCTGCTGACAACACTTGTAGTTGACAGACATAACACCAGGCTCAACCAAACACAGCTTATGGTGTGGGAGCCGCTTGACAGCACAACATTCTCACGGAAAAAACCCAGGCTCAGCCATCAACTGGGTGTCAGCCCCTGTCCCCATGAGAAGCAAAACGTGGGGCCGCATGTGCTTCAATGAAGGCTCGCGGCCCGCAGCCAAAGGAACAAATCAGAGCCCCTTTTCCGCTGATGTTGGGGGAGGGAGTGATCGGAGAGCGGGCTGCTCGCGGCAGGATGGAGACGGTTTGTATATTCCAAGCCGAGCTCATCCAACATGGCTGATCCCTCGGCCGCCAAGGCTGTCGATTCAACGCCCAGGATACCTCTGGCGGGGGAAAACATGGCCGCCTGTCGAGGGCCTCGCCATAGCCGCTGACGAGGCCGTGCTCTCACCTCTGGCTGCGCGGCGTGAGGCGGTGTGGGGCCTAGGACAAATACCGCCCGCGCTCCAGCGGAAGACCAAGATCCTCTGCGGAGAGGGGAGCCCTGAGCGGTTATAGCTTGCGGCTAGGTCAAAGCTAATAACGTCAACAACCTTGCGCGATGTGTCGACGTCGGCTGGCCCTCAAGGCCCCGCCACCAGACACCATTTTTGATAGAAAAAACAGCCATTCGAACACAGTTACTAATCGCTGCCAATTCTATACCGTGGCGGTACAGGCTTTAGCAGCCCACCAGCCACTCGCCGGGCCGACCCACCTCATGGCGTCGGCCGGGCAGGGCACTGTTTCAACATGTCAAAAGCAAAGGACTGATGCTAACACTGAGCACCAGTGGTGGTTGCAACCAGCAACCTCCACTGTGGTGTGCACCATGAAGGGGTTAATGAATAAATGAACTAACACCACGAATATACTGTAGAATGGGCTAGCCCATGCACACAACGTTAAGGGGATGCAGACCAGAGAGAACCAGTCCCGCATTCATTCATAATATTCACAAACAGCATACCAGCCCTAGACCTCAGCCCATTTACCCATGAAAAGGTAAACAAAGCCCCCCCGCAATACTCTCCCAGTAGACACTGATTGACCGTCAGCATGAATGGTTGAGAGGAGGGAAGACTGTAGTGTAGACAGACATTCCCGCAGCAGGGAGACAAAACAGAAACAGTAGCCCAACATAGCATAGCGTTAGCCGCATGCTCCAGGATAACGGGGAAAACAACAACGTTTACCCAGATATCCCGCCGCTTGCGCCAATACACAACTCGGTTGTCTCCCGGGACAACTCGAGCACATCATAAACGCCAGCATTGTCATGCCTAGTGACATCCCACAGCGGGGAACAGTAGAACAGTGACCCAGCATTATAGCATTTAGTATTAGCAGCGTGCTCCAGGACAGCCTGGGAAACGTCCACCTCAGAGGGACGTTTACCCAAACATCCTGCCCCTGGCGCCGATATCCAACTCGGTTGTCTACAAAACAACAGGCAGCATTTACTAACACCAGCGATAATGCCTAGTGGCGCAAGTCCTACCTTGTGTGAGGTAGCTCGATAGCTACACCTCACACGCCGTCCCTCTGTCTGCTGTCAACAAGACGAGGAGACTACAGACTCGACGCTGAGATGCATCGAAATGCATCCCGCTGCAGAGTCGCAGAACCCATACGAGCGCCGTCAGAACATGCCGCGAAGATTCCAGGGGTAGGCAAATCTTCGGTAAGCACTCAACCTAATTTCTCTAAACTTTTCATGACAACTAGTTGCATAGGGTGCACGCATCCGCTATGATGGAAACGAAAATAGAGGAAGGGCGAGTGGTGACCACGCCTAGTGCTATATAGTACGTAGCACTAGGGCGGGGCCTGGCAGGTGCTCGGTGTATTGTTTTTTATTCGTTGATGGAGTACACTAGGTACTGGAGATGAGGTATATCTCGATGGCGAAGAGCAGGACGCGATTCGCCAGTACGACTAATATAACGTGTGTTATCGAGCCTTACAAATACATTTGATTTGATTTGTGGGGAATATACTGCAATCTACTTCCAATCTGTAAAATACACGGATGCCCATGCTCTACGGACAAATGGTAGAATATCCAATTAAGTTGATGTGTATGTCCACAGTGTGTACAAATGAGTGGTTTACTGATATATCTGCATTTAAATGACACGGCACTGCTGGCCACAGCTTCACACACAAGGCGGCCTCTGAGATGACACGTTGAAACAGCCAGTCTCTGTCTAAATGACAGAGGAGGGAAAGGTCTGTTTACGCGGAACCAACGTGCTGAAACGTGCACAACGATAAACAAACCGCGTCGCGTTCCCTTGCTCTCAATGAACGGGTTCGTTCGGCTCTGCCCACGGTGCGTCACTGTCAGCAGGTGAACAGAATGGAGAGATATTTGACAGGGACAAAAAGGAAGACAAGTGATGCTTCGGAAACAAACAAGTGTGACGGTAACGTAAATAAACCAAAAACGAAGTCAATAAAATACGATGAAGGTTATCTCGCTCTTGGCGAGATTTTAATTTTTTTTTGAAGCACAGTCTGAGTGTCTATTGAACTGTATTGTTATACTTCCTTACGCCTGCTACCCCTTCTGGGGCATAGGCCGTCAACAAGTGATCTCCAAGCATCTCTGTCTTGAGCTGTTCTCTCCAGTTGGTTCCAGGTCATCTTCATGGTCTTGGTGTCTGCCTCCAGGTCTCTGCGCCAGGTGTTTCTCGGGCGGCCCCTTTTCCGCTTGCCCTGCGGGTTCCATGTTAGGGCTTGTCTGGTGATGGTACTTGCAGGCTTTCGCAGGGTGTGGCCTATCCAGCGCCATCTGCGTTTCTTAATTTCTTCTTCTGCTGGCAGCTGGTTTGTTCTCTGCCAGAGTTCGCAGTTGCTGATGGTGTCTGGCCATCGGATGTTGATGATCTTCCGCAGGCAGCTGTTAATGAAGACCTGCACTTTCCTGATGGTTGCAGCTGTAGTTCTCCACGTCTCTGCTCCATATAATAGGACTGCCTTGACGTTGGTGTTAAAGAATCTGACTTTGGTGTTGGAAGTCAGTTCTTTTGAGCTCCAGATGTTCCGTAATTGCACGAATGCTGTACGTGCTTTCCTTATTCGTGCTCTAATGTCAGCATCTGTGCCGCCCTGCTTGTCAATAACACTGCCAAGGTAGGTAAAGGCTTCAACTTCTTCCAAAGCCTCGCCATCCAGCATGATTGTGTTGGTGTTGTTTGCTGCATTGGTCTTGAGGATCTTAGTCTTGCCTTTGTGGATGTTGAGTCCCACTTGCGCGGAAGTGGATGCCACGTTGTTGGTCTTCTCCTGCATCTGTTGTTGGGTGTGCGACAGTGCCAAATCGTCAGCATAGTCCAAGTCGTCAAGTTGCGTCCAAGGTGTCCACTGAATCCCGTACCTTCTCTGTGCTGTGGAGGTCTTCATTATCCAGTCAATGGCCAGCAGGAAGAGGAAGGGCGAGAGCAGACAACCTTGTCTGACCCCGGTCTTCATTTGGAATGCCTCTGTGAGCTGCCCTCCGTGGACCACCTTGCATGTCAGTCCCTCATAGGAGTTCCTGATGATGGAAACAATCTTGGTCGGCACCCCGTAATGTCGGAGAAGCTTCCAGAGGGTCTCTCTGTCTAGGCTGTCAAAGGCTTTCTCATAGTCCACAAAATGTATGTACAGGGGCGAGTTCCACTCTATCGACTGCTCCACGATGATGCGCAGCACTGCAATTTGGTCTGTGCAGGATCGGTCCTTGCGGAAACCAGCTTGCTCATCGCGGAGTTGTCCATCGATGAGGTCCTTCATCCTGTTCAAGATTACTCTGTTAAAAACTTTCCCTGGCACTGATAGCAGTGTGATCCCTCTGTAATTTGCGCAATTGCTAAGGTCGCCTTTCTTTGGGATCTTGATGAGATAGCCCTCTTTCCAATCTCCTGGCACGTCTTCTTCCTCCCATATCTTCATGAAGAGTGGGTGGAGCATCTTCACCGTGGTTTCTATATCTGACTTCAGTGCCTCCGCAGGGATGTTGTCTGGTCCTGCAGCCTTTCCGTTCCTCAGCTGCTTGATAGCCTTCCTAATTTCTTCCCTGGTTGGTGCGTTGCAGGCTATGGGTAGGTCTGTGTCAGCCTGTGCGATGTCTGGTGGGTTCTGTGGTGCTGGCCGGTTTAGAAGTTCTTCAAAATACTCCATCCATCTGTTCTTTTGTTGCTCCTCTCCCGTTGTTATCGGTCTTCCCTCTTTGTCCTTCACAGGTCGTTCTGGTTTGCTGTACTTTCCTGCCAGCTTCTTGGTGATGTTGTACAGTTCTCTCATATTCCCCTCTCTTGCTGCTTGCTCTGCCTCTGTTGCCAGGTCATCCATATACCTTCGCTTGTCTGCTCTGATGCTCTTCTTTACTAGCTTGTTTCCTTCTGCATACCTTTCTTGTGCCTTGGCCTTCTCTGCTCTTGTCCGGCTGTTGTTCACTGCCGCCTTCTTCTCCCTCCTCTCTTGGATCTTTTGCAGACTGTCCCCTGAGATCCACTCCTTGTGCTGGTGCTTCTTGGGGCCAAGAACTTCCTGGCAGGTAGACGTTACTGCCTCTTTTATCTCCTTCCAACTGTTCTCCAGGGTGCACTCGTCCTCTTCCAACAGCTCCTGTAAAACTTGGAACTTGTTGCTGAGTGTTACTCTGAACTCTTCCAGCTTACTGGCGTCTCTCAAGGAAGCTGTGTTGTACCTGTGTCGTGTTGTATGTGCCGACATCCAGTTCTTTCTCAGCTTCAGCTTCAGGCTGGCTACGACAAGGTGGTGGTCTGAAGCCACATCTGCTCCTCTCTTTACTCTTATATCCTGCATGGACCTCCTGAATTTCTTGCTGATACAGACATGGTCAATCTGGTTCTCGGTTATGTGGTCTGGCGATACCCAAGTGGCCTTGTGGATGTTCTTATGGGGAAAAACACTGCCGCCAATGACCAAGTTGTTCATAGCGCACAGGTCCGCCAGCCTCTCCCCATTTTCATTCATGGCCCCCAATCCGTGTCTTCCCATTATATCTTCGTACCCCCTGTTGTCACTTCCGATCTTGGCATTAAGGTCTCCCATCAGGATTGTGATGTCTCTCTCTGGGTGATTTTCTATAATGGACTGCAGTCTGTTGTAGAACTGGTCTTTGTCTGCTTCCTCGCTGTCATTGGTAGGAGCGTAGCACTGTATGATGTTCATATTGATCCTCTTCTTCTTGGTTCGAAAGGATGCGGTGATGATCCTTGGACCATGGGCTTCCCATCCTATGAGCGCCGTCTGTGCTGTTTTAGATAGCATCAGTGCTACTCCTTGGGTGTGGGAGGCATTGTCCTCTTCGTGTCCGGAGTACAGCAGTAACTCTCCTGAGGCCAGTCGTTTCTGTCCGGACTGTGTCCATCTTGTCTCACTTATTCCGAGCAGCGTGAGATTATAGTTCCTCATCACTGCTGCTACTTGAAATGTCTTACCCATCTCATACATGGTTCTCACGTTCCACGTACCGATATGGGCAGCCCTGGACGAAAGAAGGGTGATCGGCCGTGTGGCTTCCAGAGACTTCTGGCTTTCACCACATGGTGTCATAGACCTTCTTATCGAAGACCCTTCTCTTCCCTGGGCCAAGGTGTTGATGTCTTGTTTTTCTCTTGTTGGCGTTTCTGTAACAATATAGTGTTTTACGGGGTGGGGATGTTAGCCCCTCGCCCAACCCCCTGGAGGGCTTTTGGAGTTATACTATATTGTTATACTATAGAGCTTTTATTTAAAAAGAGTCCCTGAAGGTGGTCATCTTTGAAGCTCTCTGAAATATCATAATACACACTCTCTGGATGGTTTCCAGTATTTACAAAATCATTATTTCAGCAGGTTTGGTCTTCGTTTGGCATTTTGCATAGTCATCATTGGCATGGCAGAGCAGAGAGCCTTCATCCTTTGTTAAATTCTGGCCATTTCTCCTCGTCATCTTCATCTTCATCTCCATCTGCATTTTGTGTCTGTTGTGTGTGTCTGTGTTCCCCCGGCGGGTTCACTGTTTAAAAACTTAAAACCCCACCTCTCTGCCCTGTCGGATGACACAGGGGCTAGAAGGCTTGGTTTGCTCTTGGCCTATGGAATTCTAGTCTGCGGCCATTTTGAGTCTCTGGTTTCAAGATAGCACCAACTAGGGGTTGATTTGAATATCCCATAGGAGGGTTTCGTCCGTTGGAATTTAAGCCATATAAGTTTGACAGGATGCTTTAAATATGGTTGTCTATTTTTTGGTATCTTGAAACCTAGATATTACTCTCTAGTTTATCTAAACCTTCTATGTCAGTCTTTACACAATGTTCCTAGTACGTTTTAAACATATTTTATCCTAATTGAGTCCTTAATTTAATATAAGAAGTATTTGAATATTCCAATCTATTGCTTACTTTATTTGTCCTTTTTCTAGGTGTAGGCTAAACTACTTTTGCAGTCTGTTTTAAGTTCTAAACACACTATTTTGTTTAAAGGGGAACTATCTTATAAATGGCCTTTTTCAGTGTTTAGCATTGTTTCCTAGCTATGTGGACTTATATTAATATGATCTATGTCTCAAATTCTCATATTGGCGCATTCTTCCAATTCTCCTCTCACAATATTCACCCTCACTGAACTGAGTCATCTGAAAATGTGATGATTTGTGATGTCAGAGAGACTCAGCTGCATGATAATGTGGCAGATGCCACCAGGCCACACAGTGGTTTAGGTTCCCAGCCTCAAAACGGCTCGAGATCTTGAGGTAGAAAAATGCTGTTTTTGAGGACTTGATTAGAAATACAAAACAATGAATTAAAAAAAAAAAAATACAGAGGTGTTCCATAAACTCACAGGAATTGTGTAAAAGTGCCCAAATAGTGAAAGAAATAGTAAAATAGTTCCCCTTTAACTTGGTTTCCCGCTAGTAATAGTCTTAAATATTAGTTCTAAATTAACTAGAATCTTATTTCTTTAACAATGATATGGTTCTCCTATTTTATTAATGTTTTTTAGTGGGTATGCCAGATTTTGATCCAATATTCACCCTTTCTCTTTGTCTCCCAAAAATGGAGGGAAAATCTACATGTGGCTTTTAGCAGAGTCTGTTTCTTAGTTTCTCGTTTGAAGCTGGTCATAAACCCCTTGTCTCTGTCCCCCTGTTCTTCAGTATGTTCCCATGGCAACCTTACTTATCCATCACACTCTATCGAGGTCAAGCTGACAGAACCTGATTTAAAGTGGTTCACAATCTGTTTTTAACATCTACTCTAAGTTTCTAAAGTGAGTGTCCTGTTTACTTTAGACAAACTGATCTGTCCTTCAGGGCTTTCCCAGCTTTCTACTCAAGGTCTGTATCTGACCAATGTGTAAAATTTTTGCATGTAGTATTAGCCTGTACGATTATGGATACCAAAAATGTTTGAGAACCACTGCGCTAGTCCATTCAATCTCACCATTGATATTCTCTATTGCCCTCCAGGTCCCCTCAAACACTTTCCAGATTGGCTGGACATGCTTTTAAGCTCCTTCCCAGATGATGGCAACCCCCCTTCTCCTAATGGGTGACTTAAACCTGCCTGACTCATCCCAGTCTGCCACAATTGTCTCTCTCCAACAATAATTCCACCTGACTCCCACTGTCATGCCTCCCACCAGAGAGGAAGTATAAAAAGACATGCATCAATACCAGTCATGACCTCTTGCTAGCATTCTTCAAAAACATGACTACTGCCAAAGCCTCTTTCTTTCACCGTAAGATCAAAGCCTCGGCTAATAACCTTTGCAAACTGCACGCTACCATGTCCTCCATCCTCACTGCAGTCAAATCCTCCCCGCTGACCGACCTTTCGATCACAGTGGAGAATGTGGCTGTGGCTCCATCCCGACTACCAAGAACCTAGGTGTAGTCCTCGACGACTGGCTCACATCGCCTCAACAACCAGAACCTGCTGATTCTTCCTGAGCAAAGTTAGAAAGATCGGCCCTTTCCTGATAAAAGAAGCCGCTCAACTCCTTGTCCAATCAAGTCATGTCTTGCCTCGACTACTGCAATGCACTGCTAGCTGGTTTACTGACTACCGCCACCAAGCCACTTCAGGCCTGCCTGATCTCCAACCTACCAAAGTGAGCCCATGTTACGCCACTTATAGCCCTTTCACACCGGCAGAGCTCCAGCTCAAGTTCCGGTTCAAGTTCCGGCTCCGCTCTGGAGCCTCGGAACCTTTGTGCTTTCTGTTGTATTTAAGCAGAACCAACGTTCCATCGTCCTCCGTCATGAACAGGGGCGTTACTCAGGCAGAAGTAAAGTGGCAAAATGTGCCGTGTGTAAAACAGCTTCAAAGGTTCGGCATTGCATCTGCATAATAAAACAAGTAATTCGAATAATAAGAAGCCTACTTTGCTGGAACGATGAGTGCTGAGGCTGCCTCACTAAGCCTTTCTCCAGGCATTTATTTATATCTGGAGCATTTATTTATCCACTCTGGTTGGATGGTCAACGCGGTTTCATTGCTGGGTTAAGTACTTCTATTCTATTCACATAATATGCTTACTTCATATATCTACTCCATTCACATAATATGCTTACCATATACCGTATACCGTATATATATTGCTATTGTGCTGTCCTCCCGATGATGTTCCCAATCAAAGGTAGACGGCCAGCCAAACTCTTCTCCAATAAGCAACACGAGTCAACGTAACTTCCTCGTTTCTTGTTTAATGCAGTTCTTGTTGCTAGGATATGAGTAAAACTGAAACAGAATGAAGTGCATAGTGTTACTACTAGTGCACGTAAAAAGTATAGATATACAGTAAGTGTACTAAATGATTATATGTAGACATGTTGTACTAAACATTCCAAGTATTATGCACATCTACTGTATCTGCCATTAGCATGTATCATAGGTAATAGAATACGAACATAACAGCGACCCATCTACGACAATATACTTCAAAACTGAAAGATAACCTTGCAAACAATAAAGGATTACTTACAGACAATGCTTACGATGGGGCAAATCAAAGGATTACAACAGATAAAAACAGCATGTTGTTCATAATGAGAACTCTCTCCCTGGTGAAGCTGCAGGTCCCACTTCCTGTTTATCTGTGAGCTACCACTTCCTGTTTTACCATGAGGTCCCACTTCCTGTATATACCAAGTTCGACCAACAGGTGGTGCTAAAGCAATCAAACCCATATACACTGCCTGGGAGGCAGAACAGCTATGTCCGCCCACTACAATCACATGAGCTGTCTAACGCCTGTCCCGTCTCCCTGTCCCCTGTGAGTTGCTGTCCTGGAGTGCTGACCGGAGTGTCGGACGTCCCGTGATGAAGGCCGGGAGGATGCGACCCCCTCTGCGTGCCCTCCTGTCTCCGGAGGTCTCGTAGTGGTGACCGGAGTGCCGGACGTCCCGCGATGATGTCGGGGAGTTCGCAACCCTCTCTGCGCCGCCCCCTATCTCCCTGTCTCCGGCTGTCCCTGAGCAATGACCGGAGTGTTGAATGTCCCGTGATTAAGACGGGGAGGACGTGACCCTCTTTGCGCCGCCCCTGTGCCTCAAATAGATTCGCTATCAGCTCTATCTTCAATCTTTCAAAATGTTCAGTTGCTATCGCTATCAGCTCTATCTTTAATCTTTCAAAATGTTCAGTTGCTATTGCATGCACTCATCTGTGTTTCACTACACACTTGAGTGCATGCTTATGGTGTTCTTGTTCTGTTCTTGACTTATTGTTATGTTTTCTTCTTGACTTGTTTAAAGAAGACCTGTACGGCCCATGGGGACATTAACGTGTGTTGTCGGGCCTTATAAATAAATTGTATTTGATTTGATGGTGTATTTTACTTGTGCTGTATAATAACAATACATTTGAATCTTATCTCATTTTGACATCAGTCACTTATGGAATTGTCAATCAGCCGTCAAGAAAACTGACTTCATTACTGCCTACGCCCATAGTCCAAACCTACAGCTCCTGGCTCTAACTGAGACCTGGATAACCCCCAATAACTCATCAACACCTGCAGCCTTATCTACAAACTCTAACTTCACTCACACACCTCGACCTTCCAGACGGGGTGGAGGCACTGGCCTCATGACATCTCCTTCATGGGCTACAAACTCCACTCCCAGCGCTGTCACTCTCCTCTCTCGAATATCATGCAGTATCTGTCTCTAATCCTTTCAATCTCACCATTGTTACACTCTATCACCCTCCAGGTCCACTCGATCACTTCCCAGATGAGCTGGACATGATCTTAAGCTCCTTACCTGAAGATGGTACCCCCCTCCGGCTACTTCTAATGGGCAACTTCAACCTGCCTGAGTCATCTCAGTTGGACACAGTGGTCGCCCTTCTACAATCCTTTGACCTGACTCCCACTGTCATGCCTCCCACTCACAAAGCAGGCAACTCCTTGGATCTCATATTCTCCCGTAACTCCAGCATCATTAACGCCATGGTAACTCCCCTGCATGTATCTGACCATTCCTTCATATCCTTCTCACTAACTCTCATGCTTAACCGAAAGCCCTTCACTCCAACTCAAACCGTCTCAGTCAGATGCAACCTGCCCTCCCTATCCCTCTCCACCCTCTCCTCTGACATACTATCCGCTCTACCTTTGAGTGACACCTTCTCTGCTCTCCCCCCAGATACGGCAACCTCCACCCTCATCTCAGCCCTCTCAACCTCCTTCGACAAGCTCTGTCCTCTCATTGAGAAACCTGCCCGCCGTTCCCCACACAGTCCATGGCTGACAGATACAGTGAGAGAACAAAGACAGTTCCTGCGAGCGACTGAGAGGAAGTATAGAAAATCATGCCTCACTGCTGACATCGCCACATATCACAACCTCTTGTTAACATTCTCCAAAACCATTACTGCTGCTGTAACTGAGGGGTTACAAAACCCTGACTGTATTAAAGATTGTGATAGATTAAACCACTACTACCTATTATTATTATTATTACTTGCCAGACAGTACAGTTAATTATGGCAGACACTCAAATAGACGGCACGGTGACAAAGAGATATCATTTACAGTATTTTATTATTATGCAGAAGATACAACTGATAATTACTGGGTCGCTCTTTTATGGCAAATGATATTAGAAAGTCGGAGAGTAGCAAAGTCAGTGGGAATGAATAATTCCTAGGCTAGGTATACTAGACCAGACGCCGCCTGGCGTGGGATGGCAATATAAGGGGCAAAACGAGGGTACAGCTGGAGACTGGTGATATCCTCCCAGAGTTGTAAGCTCCAGAGGAATGAAGAATGTACGGATACTCAGGCTGGTCACTTGAAGAAAAGGGGGTTCTCATACGAATCCGGTCTTTATAATCCAAGTGCTCAGTAGCAAGGTAATAGCTGTAATCCAATGCCCGATAGCAATGATGATAGCCAGCCAGCTTCGTCCCCGAAGCTAGCCCGATGTAGAATCTTCAGGGTAGTTAAATCCAAACGACAAGGGTATTAACGATGCTCTTCTCCACGGTACTACGTTTCCACAATCACTATAATCCAACCAATAATGGTTCTACGATATCGCCGCGGTAGGTTCCAATGCGCACATGTCCAATAGTTCTGCTACTAGGCCCACCTCGTGCGCTGGCACTAATTACTTTAAGTCCACACACACTTGCTAAGGTTCACGCTAGTTACTAAATGAACGAACTGCTTGTTAATGCTGCACACCGAACGAACTGCTGTAATACGATTCACACTAAATGACGACTCTTTACTTCACGTTAAGTTAGGTCGAACTTGACTCTGCTATACGCTAGGTTCAACTACTGCTGTTGCATTACTCCGGACGAACTTCACGTTACTGCATTAGGTCGAACCGGTACGAACTGCTACTGTTTGCGCCTTCCACAATATATATACTTAGAGGGCTTTCTAGTGCGCAGCCGAAGCTCTTGTCTGGAATCAATGCGCTGGCCCCAGGCATGTCTCAACTTGTCCAGACTCGTCTTTGAACTTGTCTCAGGGGCGCGATTCTAGGCGCCGCCAACGTCAAGGTCATTATCCAATGAGGAAAGCGAATAATGCTATGATTCAAACGGAGGCTTAAAGGGATATAGCTTATATATATAAATAATATACAAGTTATATAAAACAATAAAACGTAGATTCTCAATGTTAATCTGGCCCTTCAGAACAGCCGCCTCCTAATTAGTCCGCACCTAATTAGTAAAGGGAGCACAGATTAATATTAGGGTCCAGTCAACTTCTCCATACTTTGTTGTGAGGAGTTGGAGCAATCTACAAAGTCAGTGGGTCATGGTCGTCATCAGGGGAGTCAGGGATCTCCGGCAGCTCTATCAACTTCGCCACAGGTCGGGTGTAAGTCCGCCCTTGGACTATGACTTCTGCCGCTCTGACCTTCCCATCGGCACCAGTAATCACTCTGCTCACGCGGCTGGCCGGCCACATAGCTCGGGGTAGTGACTGGTCTATTATCATGACGACTGTGTCCACCTTCAGGTTGTCCCTGTCCTTAACCCACTTCTGACGGGCTGGAAGGGATTGTAGGTAGCGTAGGAGGAAGCGGGCCCAAGACTGGTCGATCTGTGCTTGGTTGTGTCTCCACATCCTCCGTCCGTTCCTGTCGTCCTGTCTGTACACGGTCTGAGGAGGGGTCGGGTACGGCCGCCCATCAAGAGGTAGTTTGGGGTGCTGGGTTCGAGGTCAGCTACGTCGCTTGGAGCGTAGCTGAGGGGGGTGGAGTTCGGAACTCCCTCTTCTTGAGCCCACGGTTCTCTCACAGGCATCTTCGTCCGCTTCAAGAGTGGGGTTGCGTGTCTGAACACTCCGTCGACCTCGACCCTCTTAGTCTTCTGCTCGAGAAGAGCTATGGCGTACTTGTCCTCCTTGGAGCGAACTAGTTTACGTTCGTTCTTGAATGGCAGCGAGTCTAATGCCCATAGTCTCTAGACGTGCTGCAAGCTGGTAGTGTCTGGGTCGCTCACCTTCGTGTAAAGGCAGCGTGTGGACGTTGGTTGGCTGGCAGGTCCGTAGAGGGGGCCCTGGAGCGTCCACCCCAGTCAAGTCTTAACCGCGGCTGGGCATCCTTTGGGTCCGATGTGGGCCGCCTTGGTTGGGACAATGAGGTCCGCGTGGTCGGAGCCAATGAGTAGGGTCGGCGTGGCGCCGTCGATGAGCGGTATAGGCAGTCGGCGTAGGTGCGTGTACTTCTCCATCAGCTGTGGGATGGGGTAGTCGTAGCTTGACAGACCTATGTCGTCGCTTGTGAACGCCTTGGTGATGCTGTACCGCTTCTCGGGCTGCTCGACCGCTGCTATAGTGAATGAGACGTTTTCACCCTTTATTGTTTTTAAGTCTCGACTAATGGTACGGAGGGTCATTGTTTCCTCGGTACCCCGCAGGCCCAACTGGGTTGCGGCGGAAGTGAGGAGGAGAGTCTTTTCTGACCCGTCGTCGAGGACGGCGTAGGTGTCGAGGACCTTGTCGTCGTAGCTCAGGAGCACTCTGACCACCTTGATGAGCACTCGGGGGCTCCCACTATACGTGGGGTCGATGTGGAGCACTTCTGTTGGTGAGTTGCCTTGTAGGGCTACTCTTGTCTTGTGGACCTTGCGCAGTGATTCGCAGTAAGCGGAGTCATGCGTGTTAGCCTTAAGCCGCTGATCCATTTCAGCGGGGGTCAGTGTCTTGTGGTCGTCGCACTGTGCCTTTCGCTGCAAACCTCAGTGCAGTGTGAGGTGACGATAAGATCTTCTTCCTTCTCCTCGTTATCCTCTGGTGCCGGCGTTGGAACTGCTTGCGATGTTGGGCCAGGATGCATAGCTGCGATATGCCGGTCACTCTCACACTCATCGCATTTCACGGAAAGTTTACAGTCCCTGGCTAAATGGGAGTATGATGCGCAACACCTGTAACACATCCCATTTTCGCGGAGGAAGGCCCTTCTCTCGTCGAGTGGTTTTGCTCTAAAACCATAGCACCTACTTAATGGGTGTGGTGCGCGATGGATAGGGCAGTTCTTTCCTGGATTCTCGATTTGCCTTGGAAATATGTTTGTGTCCTGTTCGGTGTCTGGGGAGACGTCTGTCTTGTGGACTGACACTGGGGTTCTCCCTGTCTGATAGGCTGGCCTATCTCTCACAAGAGGACTGTTGCTGGGGAGAGCAAAGCTTGGGTCGTTCCTGATGCATGCTTCATAGCAAATAAATCTAGTGAAGTAGGAGAATGGGGGAAAGAGGCCGTCGTTTTCGTCTTTGAACCTGGAGCCTTGGGATATCCATTTCTCCTGTAGGGCGTATGGGAGTTTCTCTACTATAGGGTTGATGCCACGAGCGGTGTCCAGGAAGGCCAACCCGGGTAGGTATCCATCCTCCTTTGCAGACTGGAACTCCATAAGGAGGTCTCCAAGCTCCATGAGTTTGATATAGTCTTTACTGGAGATCCTAGGAAACGCATCCAGTTTCTTGAAAAGCGTATTTTCAATTACCTCGGGTGAGGCGTAACACCTGCTTAGTCTATCCCATGCCTTCCTCAGTGCTGCTTCGGGATCGTTGACGTGTATCTGACGCATTCTCCTGACGTGGTGGGATGATTCCTTGCCTAGCCACTTGGTCAAGAGGTCCAATTCTTCACTGGCTGAAAGGTTGAGACCTCTGATGGCGTTGAGGAATGACGACTGCCATGCCCGAAAACTCTCGGGTTGGTCGTCGAACTGGTTGAGTCCTGTTGTCACTAGCTCCCGACGTGCTAAGTATTTAACAAAGTCTGTTATCTCAGGGGTTTTGGCGGGGTTAGCTGGTGGGGTGTGGTAATGAGGAGTATAGGGTCGAGCTGAAGGGTTCATATTTTGGATACGTGGCTTAAATTCGTCCTGATAGGTCTCGTCGGCATGACGACGTGTTTTGGAGGGGGTCGTGTGGAACGGTGTGACGTGCTCTCCGGGCAGCATGACAGGCTCCTGGGTAGGGGAGTTAGGTCGCGAATCCTCGTATGCGGTTCCCCATTGGATTAGACTGCCATCGAATCGAATAGACAATGGGGCGGGGACATCGCGACGCGAAGTTTTATGTAACTCGTTCTGTTGGTTTACATAGGCACTTGTCCGGTCGGCAATGTCTCTCCCTGAGAGCGTCCTCCTGCCTCTGCTGGGCGGTGTTCTAACCTGCTGTTCGGCTGCCTCCAATACCTCTGCCTGTGCTATGGCGACGGCTGCCTCTCTTTGGAGAGTCAAAGCTCCCAATTCAGCGTCCAGTCTAGCCTTCTCCAGAGCCAGTTGGGCATCTCTCCCTGCAAATGATGCATGTACGTGCGCTGCCTCTGCCCTTACACGGGCCCTTGTTGCTGTGCTGGCTGAAGCTGTAGATAAGCGGTCGCTGCTTGCGCTGGCTTGAGAGGTTGTGTCGTTCTCTTTGGCGGGTTCCATAATGCTATTCTGATCTGTCGAAGGGATCGACGTTGCACCAGCTGGTCGCTTGTCTTTTTACTGTGCTGTCCTCCCGATGATGTTCCCAATCAAAGGTAGACGGCCAGCCAAACTCTTCTCCAATAAGCAACACGAGTCAACGTAACTTCCTCGTTTCTTGTTTAATGCAGTTCTTGTTGCTAGGATATGAGTAAAACTGAAACAGAATGAAGTGCATAGTGTTACTACTAGTGCACGTAAAAAGTATAGATATACAGTAAGTGTACTAAATGATTATATGTAGACATGTTGTACTAAACATTCCAAGTATTATGCACATCTACTGTATCTGCCATTAGCATGTATCATAGGTAATAGAATACGAACATAACAGCGACCCATCTACGACAATATACTTCAAAACTGAAAGATAACCTTGCAAACAATAAAGGATTACTTACAGACAATGCTTACGATGGGGCAAATCAAAGGATTACAACAGATAAAAACAGCATGTTGTTCATAATGAGAACTCTCTCCCTGGTGAAGCTGCAGGTCCCACTTCCTGTTTATCTGTGAGCTACCACTTCCTGTTTTACCATGAGGTCCCACTTCCTGTATATACCAAGTTCGACCAACAGGTGGTGCTAAAGCAATCAAACCCATATACACTGCCTGGGAGGCAGAACAGCTATGTCCGCCCACTACAATCACATGAGCTGTCTAACGCCTGTCCCGTCTCCCTGTCCCCCTGTGAGTTGCTGTCCTGGAGTGCTGACCGGAGTGTCGGACGTCCCGTGATGAAGGCCGGGAGGATGCGACCCCCTCTGCGTGCCGTCCTGTCTCCGGAGGTCTCGTAGTGGTGACCGGAGTGCCGGACGTCCCGCGATGATGTCGGGGAGTTCGCGACCCTCTCTGCGCCGCCCCCTATCTCCCTATCGACTACATGCCAGCTGGATCAGTTACCCTCCTCACTCCTCCAGACCATAGCACCAGACATCCTCCCATTCCTAACTGCAATGATCAACTCCTCCCTCAACTCTGGGGTGGTCCCCACCTCCCTAAAACAAGCCAGAGTCACACCGATCATAAAAAAACCAACCATGAACCCCACCATCATAGGCAACTATTGTCCTGTCTATCTTCTCTCCTTCGTTTCTAAAACACTTGAACGTGCTGTATCCAACCAACTTACTGCTTATCTCTTACAGAATGACCTCCTAAACCCTAATCAGTCAGGCTTCAGGACTGGTCACTCCACAGAAACGGCCCTCATTGCAGTCACAGAGGCACTTCACTTAGCAAAAGCGAAAGGCCTCTCCTCTGTCCTGATTCTCCTAGACCTATCTGCAGCCTTCGACACAGTCAACCATCAGATCCTCCTTGCGTCCCTCGCAGGAATGGGAGTTGCCTGCTTTCCCCTGACATGGCTGACATCATACCTCAATGACCGCTCCTACCACGTGTCATGGAGAGGGACCCTGTCGGCCACCCTGTCCCCCAGGGCTCGGTCCTTGGACCCCTTCTCTTCTCCCTCTACACTAAATCTCTGGGTAACATTATCACGTCTCATGCCTTCTCATATCATTGCTATGCCGATGATACTCAACTCTTCCTCTCTTTACCTCCCTCAGATATCCACGTCTCTGAGCGAATCTCGGCCTGTCTGTCTGACATCTCCGCCTGGATGACGACCAACCTCAAACTGAACCTAAGCAAAACAGAATTGCTCCACCTGCCGGCCAAATCCTCCCCCCTGACTGACCTTTCTATCACAGTCGAGAATACAGCTGTGACCACATCCCGACCGCCAAGAAATTCAGTGTTGTCCTCGACGACCAGTTGAACTTCTCCGCTCACATCGCAACCAGAACCTGCAGATTCCTTCTGAGCAACGTCAGAAGGATCCGCCCCTTCCTGACAAAAGAAGCCACCCAACTCCTCGTCCAATCAACAGTCATCTCCCACCTCGACTACTGCAACACGCTGCTTGCTGGCCTTCTGGCCACTGCCACGAAGCCTCTTCAGCTCATTCAGAACATAGCGGCCCGCCTGATCTCAAACCTACCGAAGTCAGCCCATGTCACCCCACTTCTTAGGGACCTGCACTGGCTCCCCATTGCCGGACAAATCCGCTTCAAGGCCCTTGACCTGGCATACCGTGCGGCAAAGGGAACCGCTCCCGCATACCTCCGGTCAATGGTCTCTAACTACACACCCTCAAGACCCCTGTGCTCTGCATCTTCTGGCCGTCTCAGACCCACTCCTCTCCGAGCTCCGGGAGGGTCATCAAGCAGAAGCCGCCTATTCTCAGTCCTTGCCCCACAATGGTGGAACGAACTTCCCACCACAGTCAGGACAGCCAAAACACGTCCAATCTTTCGCCGTCAACTAAAGACTTCTTCAACCATTATCTGAAATGAAAAAAAATTATAATAATCTAACCCTAACTAACCTTACTGTCATGCACTTATGTCCTAATATACTAACCTACACTGTAGCACTCAACACTTTGATGAACATTGTTACTCAGCTGATAGAATTGTGCCCTTCCTGATGACTGTACATGTAAATCGCTTCCGCACTACCTGTTGAATGGATCATTGAGTGCAATGGCGCACCTCTGCTGTTCGCCGTTTTCGCTTGTCTTCACAGCCTAGAACATGACACGGCCACTGATGATGTCACGGTTCGCAAGGAAAAAAATTAAAAAATTCGGTTCCAGTTGAGAACCGACTTTTCAGGTTCCGAACCAATTATTTACGGTCTGAACGTGCCGGCCGGTTCAGGATTAGGTTCGGGAACCGGCACCAGCACCCTGCCGGTGTGAAAGGGCTATTAGAGAGCTGCACTGGCTTCCCATTGCTGCAAGGATCCGCTTCAAAGTCCTTGACCTGGCATACCGTGCTGAGAGGGGAACGGCTCCCTCCTAACTCCGGTCAATGGTCTCTAACTACTCACCCTCAAGACCCCACCGCTCTGCATCTTCTGACTGCCTCAGACCCACTCCCATCCGAGCTCCGGGGGGTCATCAAAGAGAATCAGGCTATTCTCGGTCCTCGGTCCACAATGGTGGAATGAAATCCGCCCAATTTTCTGCCATCAACTAAAAACACACTTCTTCAATTAATATCTGAAAAAATATATATATATATTAACCTTCTTCTATCATGCACTTTGCTAACTAAGGAATCTACCTTGCCTATATTACTACCTTGACTATGCTAATATGTTTGATGACCAATGTTACTGACCCTTAGCTGCCAGAGTTGTACCCTTCCTGCTGACTTGTTGTACAGAACTTGTAAGTCGCTTTGGATAAAAGTGTCAGCTAAATTACTAAATGTACGTAAATGTAAATTAGACCCCCATCTTATGAGATATTCCTTTCTCTTATAGATATATTTCTAATAGACTCTAATAGACTGAGACATTTCTAATAGACGATACAATATGAATATTGCAAGCTGCAGGGCACTGGCCATGTTTTAAAACCCCTAACGTTTGATTTTTTCAGTGCAGAGGGTGAGTAGTCTTAGAATCAAGAATCAAGAGGTTTATTTGTCACATACATACCAGGGCATACAGTGAAATGCGGGTGGTCATTGATTGTGCAAAATACAATAATAAACATAGGCATAGAAAAAATTAAATAGGTAAGACACAAGATATGCATGGTAAAAAAAAAAGACATGCTAAGTTCCTGAGAAACTGGTTCCTATATACACTACTATACAATATACAATTTTAACTCTTAATGTATCTAAACTATACTATACAGTAGGGGTGGACGGTATAAACGGTATACGGTATAAACGGTATGAATTTGCTCTACGGTATGGATTTTGACTATACCGTGTAACCGGTAGTGCAGCTCTAAAATAGCAATGACGTCATGTAACCACAGCGCGACTATTTCACTCGCATTTGCCCCTAAAAATAGATAGAATTAGTCATAGATAATAGATATGTGCGAACTGTAAAAAGTTATCTAGGAGGCTTCGCACAGTGGGCGTGCCAGCCCCTACCGCATGCATGTAAACACGGGTCTAGTAGTCTAGTGGGACAGGACACACACGGGAGGACGCCGGCGTCTCCCTGAGCTAACGTTAGCTTAGCTACCGTTAAAAATGACCCAGTCAACTATTCACTTTTAGTTTAATACATGATGAGGCATTGTCTAACCGAACGGTATCTAGTCGGCCAGCTACCGATAGCTCCTGACATCAACAAACGCTCCACAAAGTCTAGTAGAGACGTGTGTGCTACCTGTTAGCTCACGTTAACGCAAGTTAGTTCACCGTTCAAAACGAAATGTCCCATTGAACTAAATAATTCACTGAGGCGTTGTATTAACGTTATATATCCGGCTAGCAGTAGCTACAGATAGCTCCTGATATCAATGTCTTATAACACTGATTCGATGCGTATTCGAGCTGAAGGCTTGCTAACGTTATACCAATACAATAGGGTCCAGGTGCAGCGCCAGAGAATCCTGGCCGTAGCTCTGCTCGAGGCTACTCGAGTATAGGTCCAGGTGCAGCTCCGGAGAATCCTGGCCGTAGCTGGAGGCTACTAGAGTACACACAGACAGTGGAGCTTGTTGCGTGGTGGTGATGTCTCGCAGATAATACAAGTACAAGTCTAATTATATAATATATATATTTTATAAAAAAAATATATATATATATAAAATAATGATGATACCGTGATATATACCGTTACCGTCTATGCTTCAAATTATACCGTGATATACATTTTAGACCATACCGTCCACCCCTACTATACAGTACCTCCTTCCTTTAAAGTTACTTTCTATTTTTTAAAGTGACATTTTGTTTAAAGTTTAGCGGTTGCCGCATGAGCGTTGCGTGTGTGTGTGTGTGTGTGTGTGTGTGTGTGTGTGTGTGTGTGTGTGTCTGTGTGTGTGTCTGTGTGTGTGTGTGTGTGTGTTTGTGTGTGTGTGTGCTCATGTGTACTTGTGAGTGGAGAGTTCAGTGTTCAGTGTTCTGTTGGGATGGCGGGGTCTTTCATAATTCTGCAGGCTCTGGATTTGCACCCCCTGTTATATAAGTCCTGCAGGGGTGCAATAACCGTGCAATAACCGTAGTACGCTCTGCTGAGCGCACCACTCTCTGGAGTGCCTTCATGTCCTGTGCCGTGCTGTTACCAAACCAGGCAGTGAGGTTTCCAGTCAGAATGCTCTCTACAGCCCCGGAATAGAAGGAGTGGAGTATCTTCCCCGATACTCTGAACTTCCTTAGCTGTCTCAGGTAATAGAGGCTATGTTTCGCCTTTTTCACCACAGAATCTGTGTGTAGACCATGTCAGGTCCTCTGTGATGTGGACTCCCAGGTACTTGAAACTGCTCACCCTGGGGTGCTCCAGTAGCACACCATGTACCGCGCTGCGTCGCGGAATACCGTGCTGCGTCACGGATCTGGTTGACTCCGAGTTCGATTCCCGGACTCGCCGTCATTTGCCGAATGTCTTCCCCTGCTCTCTCTCCCGTTTCACCCTACAACTATCGGTCATGCTTGACCAGAAAAGCGATAAACGCTAAAAAAAAAAAAAAAAAAAAAAACTGCTCACCCTGTCCACGATAGCCCTGTTTATCCACAGTGGCATGTGTGTGTCCTGCTGTATTCTCCTAAAATCCACGATCAGCTCTTTGGTTTTACCAATGTTCAGGAGTAGGCTGTTATCCCGGCACCAGCGTGCCAGTTCATCAACCTCCTCCCGATAGGCCTTCTCGTCATTGTTAGAGATCAGCCCCACCACCACTGTGTCATCCGCAAACTTCACTATGGAGTTGGAGCTGAACCTGGCCACAGTCATGTGTGTAGAGTGAATACAGCAGGGGGCTCAGAATGCAGCCCTGGGGGGACCCGATACTCAGGGTGATTTTGCTGGAGGTATGACCCCCCACCCTGACCGCCTGGGGCCTGTCACTTAGAAAGTCCAGGATCCAGGCGCTCATGGCGTGGCTCAGACCCAGATCGATCAGCTTGTCAACCAGTCTGGTGGGGACTATGGTGTTGAAAGCTGAACAATAGTCAATGATCCACTTTTTTCTCCCCATTTTCTATTTTTCTCCCATCCCAATTTCCAATTCTTCCCTCCCCTGTCTTGAACGTTGCTAGACTATGCCTCCCACTGGTCGGCTGTAGTGAGGATAGAAGCCTTGCATCATGTGTCCCCTCCGCGTGAACACTTAAGGTAACGTGTCGTGTATTTATCTAAATAAAACATGGAAAATATCAACGGAACTGTACAAAATAATATTAGAGGAAATTGCTGATTTGACAGAAGGAGCAGAAAAGACCATGTTGGTTATCTCTGTGGCACCAGGCGTAAGAGGTTGAGACAGTGACTCCCCCCGACCAGGTGGCCAGGATCATTAAGGTCATAAACTGACCCCTCAGGACTATAGTGAGATGGGCAGAAAGGAGTGGTATGTACTTTAGCTAAAGAGGAACAAAAGCTTACGTTGAATGACCCATTTTCCCCACGGCCCTAGTTGGTAAGAGATAAAAGAGGAACTAATTATCTTAGAACAGGAAACCAACTTAAAATACAGTTGGGGTCAAAAGGTTTATTTGCACGAGCTAAGCAATTTCAGGTTACGACACGGCAGCTGTTCAAGAAGACTAAGGCCCAGAGGTCAGAAAGGTAACACCGACGGTTGGAATCTCCCTTACACATCTGATTTGATTGACTTTAGGAAATACATTTAACAGGCTCAATGCTATTGGAATTTAAGTAGAATGCCACCAGTTACACATTTAACTCTAATAGTTAGACTAGACGGTTTTTTAGACCTTAAGGAAATAGATAAAACTAATAACCAGTCAGAGAGATTAGTTAGATGGCTTTAGAAAACAGTGCAATCAATAATGTATTAAAAGGGAGCTGTCATACAAAATTACATTAGATAATAGGTTTAGCAAACCAGAAAAGTTGACAATAAGTGAACCAAATACTAAGACATCGTTTGTTAATTAATGTTAATACTGAACCAAATACTTAGTGATCAAATAGAGCTACCATAGATTACAGATTACTTTAGAATAGGAAATACAAACAGTAGGATAAATAGTTCAATCAAATAAAGTAAAATGTGGACCCAACTGAAGACAAGACGGTGAGTCACTGTCTAGACAATAAAGAATTATCTTAGTATTCTAAAAAGCAATTACAGAATGGTAAAGTGTTTGTAGATGGAAACAGCTCATGTTTTATTATCTGTGCACGGAGAGCCAGTCGGAGTCTCCCCAATTTAGACTGTGTAAACATTGTGTCACAAGAACAGGAGGACGTGTCACTCACCGACGAGTTCCTACTAGAAGGAATTTGGCCAATGGGGAAGCCCGATTGCGGGAGTGACGTCACCAGACAGGCAGGGGAGAGGTCTTTTCCATCTCATTAAAAAGGGCAGGCGAGGAGACAGAGAGGATCCTTGAGATGGACTGAGACACAGACCTGGAGATGGATGGACACAGACAGACCTGGAGCGACACACACACCAGATGACAGAAGATCGCTTCGCAGCAGGAGATCCTGCCACGGAGAGAGACGAAATCAAGCGCTCTCTGCCTGAGCGCTGGAGACTCACCACCCCGGAGACTCGAGAGCCGAGCCGGAGACACAGAGCCACTGACACCCGATGACAGAGGAGAGGCTCATAGCAGAGATCCGCCGAGACGAAACCAAGCGCTCCCAAACCGCCGAGGATCCGAAAGCAAGGTTGCCCTGACGACCAGCAAACCACTAAGAGAGGACTCGTGTTGCCATGGAAAACCTGAGACAGAGAACCGCACCAGAGAAGAAGCGTTGATCGGCCGAAGCTGATCAGATAATGGACAAAACTGCCACACCAAAGAGACGATTAGAATACAGTAAAGATCTTGTACTTGTTTGATTCATAGCTGTGGTTTATTGAGAAATGAAAATAAACACCGCAGTTTGTTTGATTAGACCACCTCGTCAGCGTCTTTCCTTAATAGAAGTTAAATAGAACCGAACATCTGAAATACCAAACGATGCAGAGGAAGAGTAGACTATACGATCACAGAACTTAGATCATATATAAATGAAGCAAAGATACTTCAAACGCACTTGTGCTTCCGCATTGTTCTGATTGGCCCACTGACCCCACGTGACGCTACGCTCGTTTTCGCCCCCACGCCCGTAACGCAAGCGAGCCTTGTAATGTTAAGCGACCTATTCGCGGAAATGTGATGTTAATCGGCGGAATGTACATATTTATCAAAACAACTACCAGATTCACTCTACCAGATTCACTCTACCAGATTCACTCATAAACGTTATATAACATAACGTTATATGCTGTTATTTCGCTTATTCATAACGTTATGGGTTTGAATCACTGTACTTTGAGGGGGGTTGAATCACTGTTTACACTCCCCACTACATTCGTCACTCAGTTTTAACATTGACGGTTAGCTCAACTTGTTCGTCTGCTTGCTGTGGAGCCTATGGTCAGTTGGTGACAAGTTTGAATCACTTCAATTATTTTTCTGCAACATATCCACTCTTGAACAATGAAAAACTCCTTTTTCTTCTATTTACAAATAAGAGCAGCTCTGAAGGCTCGCGGAGATGAATGTTATTTCGATTGATATGAATAGCTAGTTACGTTTATATAGAGAGATGATAAATTAATTAAAAGTAAAAAAAAATTAAAAATTAAGTGATTCGAACTTGTCACCAACTGACCATAGGCTCCAAAGCAAGCTGACGAACGAGTTGAGCTAACTGTCGATGTTAAAACTGAGTGACGAATGTATAATTTACACTTGTGCCAATTGCCTATTTATTATTAATCTAGGTATTGTGCGAGCGTTGCTAATTAACCTGCGTGGTTATTATTATTAACCTTTGCTGATTAACCTGCTGATTAACCGGCGTGGTTATTATGTAGGGGGGATTACGAATGCATAATGCCGCGGCAACCTATTAATATCTCCTATGCGACACATTAAAGATGGCAGCTTTGTGTTTTTCTGGAGAGCCTGCAACGAGTGACGTGTCTACGCTCGGTGCGTAGAGCTGCTGCGATTCACAAAGGGAGAGCGCTGGCCAATCAGAGCAATGCGGAAGCACAAGTGCGTTACCTTAAGTGTTCACGCGTCCCCTCCGGTACACGAGGAGGCAGCCTGTCGCATCTTTTCACTGCAGCAGCTCGAACTCTCAGTGGCGAGGAGTAACGCGTGGGAGGCTCACGCTGCCCCCGATACTTCCTGTTTCCGCCGCACCGGCGTCACCCAACCGACCTGTAGGAGTCACTGTCCACAACGTCCAATCCCCACCCACCGGCTTTCCCACCCTCGAACACTGCCAATTGTGTTAGTATGCCGGCCAAGCAGGTAGCAACGCAGAGAGCTGGGCTCGATACCAGCATCTCCTGTGTTAGTGGCGAGCGCCTTGCCCACTGCAACACTCAGCCGCCACATAGCCCCCCTTCTGACTGTCAAGGTGAGATAGTGTGTTGTGTAGTACTTGGGAGACTGTGTAGTACTTGACCAGCCTCTCAAAGCATTTCATGACCATTTAAATTTAAGTTTAAGTTTAAGTTTATTTGGATCCCCATTAGCCACAGCAGTGCTGGGGCTATTCTTCCTGGGGTCCATAACACATAAAATACAGTTACAGACGTATTAAAAGACAATTAAAACAACAATAAAAACCCTTATACACTCATAACATTTACATGACATACATACCATTAAAACAACAATAAAAACCCTTATACACTCACAACATTTACATGTCATACAGACAATTAAAACAACAATAAAAACCCTAATCAAATTCATAATACAAGATAAAAATATATACGCCTTATGAATTCATAATACAATACAATAATACCTGTTCATATCAGCCAATTATACAATATTTTAATAATATATCCCTATCAGACACATGCCTTTTCATCCATATATACCTTTCTCTTTATCAGACACATACATTTTCATTTACGTACACACTATCTATTAGGGAATGTCAATTTCTTTGGTTGAAAATGTTGTTTTACCACGATTTTGAAACAGCATTTACTATTCTCCTGCTTAACATGTCTGGGAAGAGAGTTCCATTCCTGCATACCACGGAACATGACAGTTCGCTTCATTGCATTCGACCTCACTTTTGGAAGTGTAAAACCTCGTGCAGAAGCATGTCTGGTGGAATGGTTGTGTCTGTCAAGACTTATTGATAAATTGTTATATAAAATTGAGGGGATCTTTGTAACAAGAATATTCCTTGTGAATACAAGGAGTGAGCAGAGTAATTTATGTTTGACAAGTAACCAAGTTAAACAACTGTGCATCGCTGCAACATTAGTTCTGTACTCACAGCGAAGCGCTATACGTGCTGCTTTGTTTTGTACCATTTGTAATTTTTTCAGTTTATTCGTTGTTACATTCGACCATACTGCAGGACAATAGTCAAGATTTGACAAAACCAGAGCTTGAATTACCTGTTTGATAGAATTTAGTGGTAATAAATGAGCACATCTTTTAACAACAGAAATCCCTCTTCCCATTTTCACTACTATATTGTTTTTTTTTTTTTTAATTTTTTTTATTATTGCAAAACAAAACTTATTAAAAGTCAGTACTCAACACACAATGTATAATGAAACTTTCAGTAAATGTGGTTAAAATATATGCAAGTACAGAAACAGGATAAAACAAAAATAGTCAATAATAACATTTTAACCGTATACCGTGTATATCCAGCAAGTTACAATTATATAAATGTTAGTATATAATATACCCCGAATACCTATTTTCTAAAACCCTACACACATATGCTCCAGCTCAAATCCCCCCCTCCCGGACCCCCTCTTGGATAGTACCTCCATTATCCCTCACTCCTAACCAGACATCACCATTATAGGCTAGCTTTTATTCTCTCCACCACTTCTAACCACATTAACATTTTGGATTCATTGAGCCCTAGAATTCTTGCTGTTGATATTTCTTGATATATCACATCAAGATATGTAAGAAACCACACTTTCCGGCACATTTTTTCCGGTTGAAACCAACGTGATGCAATCAGTTTTTTAGCTACTGTGATACCCGATAAAACCAATCTTTTTAGTTGTGGGTTCACTGCAAACTCAAAAACATCATTCAATAGCAATACCGCGGGGTGTACAGGTATATTCCAAAATACGAGTATTGATAATTGTTGGGACACATCTTCCCAGAATGCCTTAACTGGTGGGCAGTCCCAATACATGTGCATAAATGTTCCTTCATCCCCATTTGTACATTGGGAGCATTTGGAGTCTTGTATAAGCCCCATTTTGCACAGCCTTATAGGAGTCAAGTATGTCCTGTGAATATAGTTCAGATTGATTTGTTGATGATCCGGGTTCCTTGATGTAAGTCGGACATTTGCCCAGGCTCCTTGCCAATCAAAGTCATTTTCCAGGTCTGGTATATCCCTCCTCCAGACATTGTCTAGTTGAAGGGTTTCGTACGAGGACGTTAGTAATTGATAATAAAAACCTGATACAAAACCTCCCAATGTATCTCTGTCATAGAAAAATTTGTGGTATCTGTGGTGTTCAATTGGTATGTGTAATGGAACACCGTGAGATCTCATACAAAGTCGTAACTGTATGTAAAAAAGCCATGTGGACTCGGTGAGGTTAAACTTTATGCATATTTCGACATAACTACAGAGGCCCTTGTTATTAAAAATATCCCCTAATGAGTGTATGCCTCTTTCTTCCCATACAGGGAATCTTATAGGTCGTTTTCCCATTAAGAGAGCATTGTTATTGAATATGGGAGTGTGATTATGCCATACTTGATTGTTAGGAAATTTCCTTTGTGTTTCCCGCCATGTCCTGATTGCATGGGTTATTATTGGGCCAAATTCTCGCTCACAATGCTTGATTGAAAGTTTAGTGTATGCTATGTCTTTCAATCTCTGTGGGGCTACTATGTTTTCTTCTAATTTTCTCCAAGATACCAAAGCCTCGGGGTCAAACCATATCTTCTTCAATGGTCTTAATGTGAAGGCATTAAAATATTGTAAAAAATCTGGGACTGCCATGCCACCGTCTGCTTTACTTCTCTGTGCGGTGGATCTTTTTATGCGAGGTGGTTTGTTATTCCAAATAAATTTGTATGTGGAGGTTTGTAATCTTTTCCAGTAGCCCTCTGGAGGAGGTAACGGAAGCATTGAGCTGAAGAAATTGATTCTTGGTAATACATCCATCTTAACTATTGATACCCTTGCCTGTACTGAGTTTTTAAGTTTTGCCCACCTGTCCAGGTCGTCCTTGATTTTGTTCTGTATTTTTGTGTAATTGTGCTTCACCGTTTGTCTTATGGTGGGGAATATTTCCACTCCCAAGCATCTGAAATGTTTTACCATCGGTATCGCACCTGGGAGGGTTATATCTTTTTTTGCAGGGGTGTTAAGTGGAAGGAAAGCCGACTTCGGCCAATTTATCTTAAATCCCGATAAATCACCAAAGTTCTCAATCAACTTGAGCAGATGAGGCAATGTGGTGTTGGGGTTTTGCATGAACAATATTACGTCGTCCGCATATAAACTAATTTTTTGTTGTGTGCCCTTGATTACGATTGGTTCTATGGATTGGGATTGTCTTATATATTGTGCTAAAGGCTCTAATGATAAATTGAATAGTCCGGGACTAAGAGGGCAACCCTGTCTGGCAGAGCGTGATACCGGAAAGATTTTGGAGATGATTGTGCCTGTTGTAATCATGGCCGATGGGTCCTTGTATAGTACTTTAATCATATCAATGAAACCTTTTCCTAACCCCATCCTTTCCAATACTGCCCATAGAAACGACCATTCCAACCTGTCAAATGCTTTCATAGCATCCAGGGATAGTATCGCCTTAGGTGTGATGTCCTCTTTGTCTGTATCTAGTACGTGCAGTATTCGCCTTATGTTATCATTGATCAGGCGACCTTTTATGAAGCCTGTTTGGTCCGTATGAACTAAAGACGTCATATGCTTTTGCAATCTGATGGCTAATATCTTAGAGTACAGTTTGACATCGGTTCCGAGGAGGCTTAAAGGACGGTAACTACCGCATTCAGTGGGGTCTTTGTCTTTTTTGTGAAGAACTGAAATGAGTGCGGTATTTTGGTGTTCAATGAAGCTTCCCTCTTTGACTGAGTATAAGATCATATTTAGTAATAAGGGTCCAAATATGTCCCAGCAAGAAATGTACATTTCTGATGGGATACCGTCAATTCCCGGAGCTTTGCCGTTTTTCATTCCGGATATGGCCTTCTTGAGTTCTTCTAATGTGATCGGTACTTCTAACTGTTTAGCGTCTTCATCCGTAAGTTTAGGGAGAGTAATTTGATTAAGATATGTGTCTAATTTGTCTTGATCAAAGGTCGTTTCTGAGTTATATAAATCGGAGTAGAATTCTTTGAATGTATCGTTTATTATTTTGGGTTCTGTTACTAGAGCTTGTTGTTTCCTAATGGCAGTTATATCTGCAAATTTTGCATTAATTCTTAGTCGCATGGCTAATAGGTGACTAGGTTTAGAACCTTGGAAGTACTGCTGTTGTCTAGTGCTGCGTATTTGCAATTCCGATTTTTGTCTGTACATTGCTTTGATCTCGGTCTTTAGAATGTTAACTTGGTTATCTAGTCTAGTAGAGTTGTTGTATTTTAAAGAATTAAAAAGCGTTGAGTAAAGCGTTTCCATTTCAGACAGTTTTGTGTTTTGATTTTTGCGCAATATGGAGGTAAATCTATCTGAGAAATCCTTGATCATACTCTTTACCGACATCCATAATATTCTGGGATCTTGCACCGAGTTAGCATTATCTTGTAGGAATACTGTGAGAGCTTCTTTAATTTGTGTAATGAATTCCTTGTTGTTAAGCAGCATCGAATTAAAACGCCATCTTGGGGCCCGGGTAGATAATGTACCAAATGTTGCTTTCAGGATTAAGTAGCAGTGATCTGATAGCGCATTGGGTGTCATTTCCACTTCGTATTTATCAAATATTCTCGGGGATGCAAAGACGTAATCAATTCTGGATAGTGTGTTGTGTCTCGCCGAACGACAGGAGTACTTGCGGGTCATGGGGTTAAGTGAACGCCATAAATCAGTTACTCCTGTTGATTTCGACCAATCTTTTAATGCTTTAGATGAATTCTTTTGTTCGCTGGAGAAGGAAAGGTAAGTTTTGTCCATCCTTGGGTTCCAAATGGCATTAAAATCCGCACCTATTATGTATGAGTACTCGGGATGGTTTAACATTTCTCCTGTTAGTGAAGTGAAGAAACCCACTTCGTACAAATTCGGGGCATATACCGCTGCCAATGCAATTTTCCTGTTATTGTGTATAATCCTAGCTATAGTTATGCGCCCCTCAGCATCCGACCATACCCCTTTCAATTCGATATTTAATTTGCGTCTGACGACTATGGCTACCCCTCTAGTTCTCGTAGCAAAAGAAGAGTGACCAATATTATGGTATATGTTATCCGCTAACGTATTTATGTCTCCCTCTAAAATGTGCGTTTCGCTTAATAGTGCCACGTCCACATGCACTACTATATTGTTTATATGGTGTGACCATGACAATTTACTGTCTAATGTTACCCCTAGGAGTTTAGTCTCCTGGACTTGATTAATTACCACATCACTTATCAAAAGTTTCAAGACTGGGTTCGTTCTTAGAGTATGGTTTGAACCGAAAATGATGCTACTTGTCTTTGATATGTTTAGAACTAGTTTGTTATTCTTTATCCATTCCATCACTGATTGCAACTCTGCCTTTAGGACCGTATTTAATTCATTGGCTGTTGAGGCTGATGTGTAAATCGTTGAATCATCCGCATACATAGAAATATAGGACTTATTTAGGACAAGAGGCATGTCATTTGTAAATATGGTGTAGAGCAAAGGCCCAAGGCAACTTCCTTGGGGTACTCCACACCTTACCGTTTTAACTTCTGAGTAACTCCCATTAAAAAAACTATTTGTTTCCGGTTTGCTAAATAAGTTTGCATCCAAGATAGTGCAGATGAGGAGAAACCGTAACATTCAAGTTTTTTAAGTAAGAATTTGTGATCTATGATGTCGAATGCTGCAGTAAAATCAAGCAAGACAGCTCCAACCATTTTCTTTTTATCTATCTCTTTCAGCCAATCATCCGTCATTTGGGTTAAAGCAGTCGCTGTTGAATGTCCTTCACGATATGCATGTTGAAAATCAGTGGTCAATGTGTTAAAAGAAAAGTAGCTTTTAATCTGTTCACTTACTATTCTTTCCATCAGTTTACTCAAAACTGGCAGTAAACTTATGGGACGACTATTAGATCCTGAGAATGGCAATTTCAAAATTTTTGGCAGTGGTATTACTTTGGCAGTTTTCCACTGTTGCGGATACAAACATTCACTAAAGGATTGATTTATAATATGACAGATAGCAGGGGCAATTAAATCAGGGACCAATTTCAGAAGTTTCCCGTCAAGACCGTCAACACCTGGTGGTTTGTTTTTAGTGGTACTTAACATATGTTCTACATTACTTATAGTCACACTATCAAAATTAAATTGACAATTTTTATCTTTCATTATTTTATTCTTTATTAATAAATAAGATTTTTCATTATCTATTGTTTGCATATTATTTCTTAAATTATCTACTTTTCCAATAAAATAATTGTTAATATGATTAGCAATCTCAACTGGTTTGGTGAGGAATTTTCCTTCCGTTTCTAGAAAGGATGGGGTAGGTTTCTTATTCCTGCCCATTATTTCATTTAGAGTATTCCATAATAATTTACTGTCATTTTTTATATAATTAAACCTATTTTCATAATACAATTTCTTCTTCTTCTTATTACATTTTGTAACAACATTTCTTAATTTACAATATACCTCCCAGTCTGATTTATAACCTGATGTATTTGCTATTAATTTAGCTCGATTACGTTCTATCATATATTCTTTTAGTTCATCATCCAACCATGGTGTTCTGACGCTTCTGACTGTAAACTTTCTCAATGGTGCATGTTTGTCAACAAGTGGCATAAAAATGGTATCAAATTCCCATAGAGATTTTTCAGGATCTTTTTCCCTCAACACCTTTGACCAACATAGATTTTCAACATCCTTCACAAAGCTGTCTTGATTAAACATTTTATAAGATCTTTTGTAAATTATTTTAGGTCCCAGTTTTGGCATTTTAGTCTTCCTCACAATAGCAATTAAGTTATGGTCGCTACAACCAACAGTTACAGATACCGCCTTGGAACATAGCTCCGCATTGTTAGTAAAAATGTGATCAATGCAGGTGGAGACCTGGTTACCATCCTTTTTCAAACATATCCTAGTTGGTTTGTTAATTACCTGTGATAGACCACATGCATTTGCTACTGTTAGAAGTCGTTTTTTCAATGGGCATTTCAATGAAAACCAATCGATGTTAAGGTCACCCATAAAATAAATCTCATTACTCAAATCACACACTTGGTCCAACATGTCACATATTTGTTCTAGATACACATTATTTGCACTAGGTGGTCTATAACAGCAACCGATCAACATAGGCTTCAAATGAGGCAAGTGTACTTGCAGCCATAATGTTTCAATTTCATTATTCATTAAATCTTCCCTAATCTTCACTGGAATAAGATTCTGAATATAAAAAGCAACCCCTCCCCCAAATGCATTCCTGTCCTTTCTAAAAATGTTGTATCCATCAATTTGCAATGCCCCATCCTCAAATGTAGAATCAAGGTGTGTTTCTGATATAGCTAAAATATGGAAATTGTCTGATAGTAAAATCTCTGATATCTCAGCTAGCTTGTTTCTTATGCTACATATATTTATATGTGCCATCTTTAACCCCTTTTTGGGTAGGTTAGTATTAATTAGCATTGTATACTTTATTCATAACGTTGGTAGGTGTGGCAAGGGCAACAACCATTCAACTGTCCCTCGGCTGCTTTGGGGTGCTACTTCGTGGTCGGATTATCAGTCTGTCATACCTCAGAAAGGCGATCTCTCCTCTCTCACGAGCAGCTCTCATCTTGGGCAACAGTTCTTTTCTTTTCAGACGGACAGCGTCTGTGTAGTCCTCGTTTATGTAAATGTTTGTCCCTTTGAGTTCTTTGGCTCTCTGAAGAACCGCTGATCTGTCCTTGTATTTTGAAAATGTCACCACAATGGGTCTTGGTCTCTCGCGTCCCTCCCCAGGTTTCCCTGTTCGGTGCACCCTCTCCATCTCAATGTCCCTCTGTAGCTTGAGATTGTCCACCATGACGCTCCTCACCTTCTCTTCCGTGTCTCCCCAGGTTTCTCCAGGCAACTCAGCTATGCCATCAATGACCAGGTTGTTTCTTCTGTATTGACCTTCTAAATACTCTATTTTATCTGTGACTGTTAGACTGTTTGTGAGTGCCACCGGTCTGTAGTCATTAAGGCCTGCTGGAGAGGAGTTTTTTGGCAAAGGGATTATAGTGGACATTTTGAAGCAGGCAGGGACCACGGATTCAGCCAGGGATAGATTGAATATGGATGTAAATACTGGGGCCAGCTGATTCACACAGGACTTAAGTATTCGTCCTGTTATCCCATCTGGGCCTGCTGCTTTCCGAGTATTTACTTCCATGAACGCTAATCTCACGCTGTGTTCTGTCAATGAGAGAGTGTGTGTCCCCCCATGGATGAACCCCCACTCCCCGCGGCAGCCGGTGCGTCAGTAACGTTGTTAGCCGGTGAGCTAACGTCGCCACTGCTCGCTCCAAACCTGGCGTAAAAGGAGTTGAGTTCATCCGCGAGAGAGGCATCTGCACTCACTATTGAGGGGGGGCTGACTTTATAATCAGTTCCCAGATAGCAAAAGATGTTAATTCAATGTTGAGTTATGGTCAAAATGCTTGATTTTTGGTTAAGGTCGACGATTGATGGTGGATCAACCATTAACCGATGAACCACTTGACCAATGTTGAAAACATGTCATTGAATCAATATTGTTTTGTGGTTGAATTTTAATGATTGAAATGCCAAGATCTAATAAATGTTGAATCAACGTATGCTGCTCAACGTATGCTGTCGTCATTGTCTCATCACCCAGACTGCACTGCACTTGTGCTGCCCCGCCTCCCAGAATGCACCTGTGCGGCAGCTTCCTGGCTGCTACCTCATGTCTCTCTGCATCGTTAAGACTGGTGAGTACTGCATGGCAATAATGTCGATTATGTTGTATGTTGTATGTATGCTTTCGATTGCAAACGCCAGCGGAGTAGTGCCGTGTTCGTTTTTACATGGTAGAGAATATTATATTAACCGTTATTCATGCCTGCTAGCTGAAGCTAATTTAGCTAGTAGCGTTAGCAGTTAGCTATGATGAATGTTTCTTGATTTTGGTGTTTAGTGATATCCACCTGTTGCATATACTGTTATACATTTTATGTAGGCTAACGTCAGTAACGTTTCAAAATGTGGCTTATGATGTATTCTTTAACAGGATACACTGGCACAATCAGTTAGCTTAGCATTGCTGCTACCTTGCTTGCTAAAAAGTCATGGTAAACCAACAACATGGCAGGGTGCAGGCATACAGGCCGGGCCTGTCTCTCTCCCTCCCTCCCTAATGTGTTTGTGCTTAAAACAGTGAATGATGACCGCATGTTCTCAGAGCATTTTCAGAGCACTGTTAAACTGTTAAATGGTCATTTTAAAACTAATATAAGAAATTAATGTATATAGTGGTATATTTATGAGGGAAAAAAAATATTTGCAACAACTTTTAACATTTATACAGGTAGGTTATTGATAACTAATTCTGCTATGAGTGTCATATTACAGTGACATTCATACAGTATCCTTTAATTTCACATAATTTAATTATTATTTCACAATAAAATACTGTAATCAAAATCCTCTGTAATATCACATCAGATTTTGTAATCTCACAATAACATAGCAATATTTCACATTTAATTATTATTTCACAATAATAGTAATCAAAATCGAAAGGCCCATTTGCATATTATTGGTATCTAGGGACATCTATGGACCTCAGGGAATGTATTCACATTGTCAGAAATATTGTGTCTATTACTAGGCTTGCTTAAATTGTGATGAAACAAATGAGAATATGAATTATGATGTTTCTTTGCATCTTTGACAGTGAATAACACCATGCTAATAATGACCAAACATTAAAAACTGCCACTGATCTCGTTCAGTCCCCTCTTGAGGTCATGTGTAAAAAAAGAAATCGAAGGAAATTAATAAAGGGAAGATGATTAAACCGAAGGTTCTGTAGATGCAGTACTGAATTCTCCCATCCGGACCAATGCAATTTGAAATATTATTATAGAATATGATGCTTATAAATGACCTTATTATAGCCAATTCGCACATTTATATATATATTATCTTTCAAATGCCTGAGTTCAATTTGGATTTAGTATCACCAGGCATGCATAAGAACAGATAATAATCTACTGCAATCTACTGTACTTTTAAATTTTCCCCACAGTGCAACCGTTTTGAAACTAATTTCAGATCTAATTGTTTCTCCCACTTTGGCCTCCTGACAGACACCGATGCCCTTCAAAAGATCCAAGATGCCCTGGGTCAGAGAGGACGGACCATCCTGCAGTTCTGCCAGAAACTGGACAACCCGGAGATCAGGGAAGTTCTGGCCAGATATGATCCAGAGGCTTCGAAGAACACTCCTTATGGTGTACTTCAAGGAGCCTACGGAGAAACTGCTGCTCGGAGTTGATGTAAGTTTTATTTATTTAAATATTAAAATATTTGAAACGAGTGATTACAAACCCTACAAACACTGTGATAGACCCTCTAAACACTGTGATAGACCCGACAAACACTGTAAACACTGTGATAGATCTATCACAGTGTTTAGAGGGTCTATCACAGTGTTTAGAGGGTCTATCAGTGTTTAGAGGGTCTATCACAGTGTTTGTAGGGTCTATCACAGTGTTTGTAGGGTCTATTACAGTGTTTAGAGGGTCTATCACACCCTCTAAACACTGATAGACCCTCTAAACACTGTGACAGACCCTCTAAACACTGATAGACCCTCTAAACACTATGATAGACCCTCTAAACACTGTGATAGACCCTCTAAACACTGTGATATACCCTCTAAACACTGTGACAGACCCTCTAAACACTGTAACAGACCCTCTAAACACTGTGACAGACCCTCTAAACACTGTGACAGACCCTCTAAACACTGTGATAGACCCGACAAACACTGTGATAGACCCGACAAACACTGTGATCTATCACAGTGTTTAGAGGGTCTGTCACAGTGTTTAGAGGGTCTGATACAGTGTTTAGAGGGTCTGTCACAGTGTTTAGAGGGTCTATCAGTGTTTAGAGGGTGTGATAGACCCTCTAAACACTGTGATAGACCCTCTAAACACTGATAGACCCTCTAAACACTGTGATAGACCCTCTAAACACTGTGACAGACCCTCTAAACACTGATAGACCCTCTAAAGACTGTGATAGACCCGAGAAACACTGTGATAGACCCTCTAAACACTGTGATAGACCCTCTAAACACTGATAGACCCTCAAAACACTGTGATAGACCCGACAAACACTGTGATAGATCTATCACAGTGTTTAGAGGGCCCTCTAAACACTGATAGACCCTCTAAAGACTGTGATAGACCCTCTAAACACTGATAGACCCTCTAAACACTGTGACAGACCCTCTAAACACTGATAGACCCTCTAAACACTGTGACAGACCCTCTAAACACTGATAGACCCTATAAACACTGTGACAGATCCTCTAAACACTGTGACAGACCCTCTAAACACTGTGATAGACCCTACAAACACTGTGATAGACCCGACAAACACTGTGATAGATCTATCACAGTGTTTGTCGGGTCTATCACAGTGTTTAGAGGGTCTATCAGTGTTTAGAGGGTCTATCACAGTGTTTAGAGGGTCTATCACAGTGTTTGTCGGGTCTATCACAGTCTTTAGAGGGTCTATCAGTGTTTAGAGGATCTGTCACAGTGTTTAGAGGGTCTATCACAGTGTTTAGAGGGTCTATCAGTGTTTAGAGGGTCTATCACAGTGTTTAGAGGGCTATCACACCCTCTAAACACTGATAGACCCTCTAAACACTGTGACAGACCCTCTAAACACTGTATCAGACCGTCTAAACACTGTGACAGACCCTCTAAACACTGTGATAGACCCTCTAAACACTGATAGACCCTCTAAAGACTGTGATAGACCCTCTAAACACTGATAGACCCTCTAAACACTGTGACAGACCCTCTAAACACTGTGATAGACCCGACAAACACTGTAAACACTGTGATAGATCTATCACAGTGTTTAGAGGGTCTATCACAGTGTTTAGAGGGTCTATCAGTGTTTAGAGGGTCTATCACAGTGTTTGTAGGGTCTATCACAGTGTTTGTAGGGTCTATTACAGTGTTTAGAGGGTCTATCACACCCTCTAAACACTGATAGACCCTCTAAACACTGGGACAGACCCTCTAAACACTGTGACAGACCCTCTAAACACTGATAGACCCTCTAAACACTATGATAGACCCTCTAAACACTGTGATAGACCCTCTAAACACTGTGATAGACCCTCTAAACACTGTGATAGACCCTCTAAACACTGTGATAGACCCGACAAACACTGTGATAGACCCTCTAAACACTGTGATAGATCTATCACAGTGTTTGTCGGGTCTATCACAGTGTTTTGAGGGTCTATCACAGTGTTTAGAGGGTCTATCACAGTGTTTGTCGGGTCTATCACAGTCTTTAGAGGGTCTATCAGTGTTTAGAGGGTCTGTCACAGTGTTTAGAGGGTCTATCACAGTGTTTAGAGGGTCTATCAGTGTTTAGAGGGTCTATCACAGTGTTTAGAGGGTCTATCACACCCTCTAAACACTGATAGACACTCTAAACACTGTGACAGACCCTCTAAACACTGTAACAGACCCTCTAAACACTGTGACAGACCCTCTAAACACTGTGACAGACCCTCTAAACACTGTGATAGACCCGACAAACACTGTGATAGACCCGACAAACACTGTGATAGACCCTCTAAACACTGTGATAGATCTATCACAGTGTTTGTCGGGTCTATCACAGTGTTTTGAGGGTCTATCACAGTGTTTAGAGGGTCTATCACAGTGTTTGTCGGGTCTATCACAGTCTTTAGAGGGTCTATCAGTGTTTAGAGGGTCTGTCACAGTGTTTAGAGGGTCTATCACAGTGTTTAGAGGGTCTATCACAGTGTTTAGAGGGTCTATCACACCCTCTAAACACTGATAGACCCTCTAAACACTGTGACAGACCCTCTAAACACTGTGATAGACCCTCTAAACACTGATAGACCCTCTAAAGACTGTGATAGACCCTCTAAACACTGATAGACCCTCTAAACACTGTGACAGACCCTCTAAACACTGATAGACCCTCTAAACACTGTGACAGACCCTCTAAACACTGTGACAGACCCTCTAAACACTGTGATAGACCCTACAAACACTGTGATAGACCCGACAAACACTGTGATAGACCCTCTAAACACTGTGATAGATCTATCACAGTGTTTGTCGGGTCTATCACAGTGTTTAGAGGGTCTATCAGTGTTTAGAGGGTCTATCACAGTGTTTAGAGGGTCTATCACAGTGTTTGTCGGGTCTATCACAGTCTTTAGAGGGTCTATCAGTGTTTAGAGGGTCTGTCACAGTGTTTAGAGGGTCTATCACAGTGTTTAGAGGGTCTATCAGTGTTTAGAGGGTCTATCACAGTGTTTGTAGGGTCTATCACAGTGTTTGTAGGGTCTATTACAGTGTTTAGAGGGTCTATCACACCCTCTAAACACTGATAGACCCTCTAAACACTGGGACAGACCCTCTAAACACTGTGACAGACCCTCTAAACACTGATAGACCCTCTAAACACTATGATAGACCCTCTAAACACTGATAGACCCTCTAAAGACTGTGATAGACCCTCTAAACACTGATAGACCCTCTAAACACTGTGACAGACCCTCTAAACACTGATAGACCCTCTAAACACTGTGATAGATCCTCTAAACACTGATAGACCCTATAAACACTGTGACAGAGCCTCTAAACACTGTGACAGACCCTCTAAACACTGTGACAGACCCGACAAACACTGTGATAGACCCGACAAAAACTGTGATAGACCCTCTAAACACTGATAGATCTATCACAGTGTTTAGAGAGTCTATCACAGTGTTTAGAGGGTCTATCACAGTGTTTGTAGGGTCTATCACAGTGTTTGTAGGGTCTATCACAGTGTTTAGAGGGTCTATTACAGTGTTTAGAGGGTCTATCACACCATCTAAACACTGATAGATCTATCAGTGTTTAGAGGTGTCACAGTGTTTGTCGGGTCTGTCACAGTGTTTAGAGGGTCTGTCACAGTGTTTAGAGGGTCTGTCACAGTGTTTAGAGGGTCTAGCAGTGTTTAGAGGGTGTGATAGACCCTCTAAACACTGTGATAGATCTAGAAGTGCATGGATACACATTGTATTGCCTAGATGGTGTCAGGCTAGGCGATTGCTTCTCTTTCCTGTCCAGTCTAACTGGATGCTGACTGTAGCTTGTTACTGTAGACCTACAGAGTGAGTAATTGAGTGATTAAAAAAAATCGCACTCGTGTGAAGTGAGGGGTGCTCTTATCATCGTACATCATCTCACCTCTCTTCCTCACTTTTTTATTTTTGTGTCTATCAGCTGCTGCTCGACAGTTTGACCCCAAGCTGACCGACCAGGACTACAGCGAAACTGTCAAGAAGTGGCTTCGTTATGCGCCAGACCGGGAGGGAGGCATCTCAAGGAACCGAAGTGACCCAAACTTAAGTCAAGCGAACCAGAGTCAAACTTAGGGTACCCCAGCACACACTGTTTCCCTGGTTCATACAGTACAAGGAATTACCCTCATGGACACTGTTCTTCCATGGACGGCATCTACTTGAATGACTTGCTGCTTCAGCCTGTTCTTGGAACCGAAGTGACCCAAACTTAATTGTCAAGCGAACCAGAGTCAAACTTAGGGTACCCCAGCACACTGTTTCCCTGGTTCATACAGTACAAGGAATTACCCTCATGGACACTGTTCTTCCATGGACGGCATCTACTTGAATGACTTGCTGCTTCAGCCTGTTCTTGCAGTGTTTATTTTTTTTATTTTTTATTTTAACCTTTATTTACCCAGGGTAGGTTCGCTGAGCACGGATGCTCTTTTTCAGCTACACCCTGCTTCACATTCACAGAGTTCCATTCACACCTGGGAGCTGCCAACCACAGTCTGACACTGTTGGCCACTGAGCAACTCCACTGGAGCAGTTGGGGGTTTAGTGCCTTGCTCAAGGGCACTTCAGCGGTTGGTGTTAAGGGTATGGGAGAGAGTTATATGGGAGAGAGTTATAGAAACATTAGGGGTGTAACGGTACACAAAATCCACGGTTCGGTACGTACCTCGGTTTTGAAGACACGGTTCGGTATTATTTTCGGTACAGTGGGGGGCTTACATGCTTACTGCTGTAACCTACTAATAACACTTAAGTAAATCTGAAGATTATTATATAGCAGATGCCTTGGAGGATAAGTCGTGGACAACTGTAGATCATCTAAGTTCCACTGTGTTTAAATTCAAATCCTCTGCCATTGTTATTTAACCCTTGTGTCTGAAAACTAAAGTATTATACTCTTATTAGGGGATTAAATTGAAAAACTCCATAAAAAGATTATGTTGAAATAATTTCCCACTTTCTTTTCCATAAATATTTTATTCAACTTCAGCCCTGATCATAACAATTTTTTATATTATTTTTGTAATGAAATACTCCCACTTTTCTGAAAAGAGTTGTTAAATATGACAAAAAAAACAATATGTGGTGGTTATGATCGGGCTGAAGTTGAATAAACAATTTATGAAGAGTAAAAAAAAAAATACAAGATAATTAAAAGATTATGCCACATATTATGTTGGCTACAAACATAATCACTGCAAAGTTATCAAACAAATACGAATCTGATCAGACACAAGGGTTAAGTTGTTGTTCCCTTTCTAATTTCCTCAAAAACATCTAGTCTAGTTAATGTGATCAATATTATTTGACAATTGATGCTTTTTGTTGGACATTTCAGTCAGTGAGCTCATACTTTGAGCTCATAAATTTATAGTTAAAATGATTGAGACAACGCAATCTTGTCTTCGTTGTGCATGAATGCGTGTGCTCACCACACACAATACGTGTGTCACTATTCTGGCAGTGGCTATATAGTATTGTTAATGAAAGCCTGTTATAAGGTCTGTTATTTTTTTTTTGTGTAAAAGGTATGGTCACTGGAAGTATGATGAGACCCTAGAAAAAAATAAATTTTCATATTAAAGCCATGTTGTCATTTTTGTTCACACATTTTTGGAAATATGGTCATATAAGAATTTTATTATTATTTATTTAACAATAGTGTGTTTAACAGCAGGAAAAAAACTTGTAATGTTATGATGTATACATATCAGCAGCAATATTTTAATGTAAAATGTACATTAATCAGTATTGATTCCTTAACTTTACAAGTTACAAGTAGATGTACAAGTTACAAATGTACAAGTAGAGTACCATTTAGATTATGGTTGAATAAACATTGATGTCTAACATTGATTCAATATAAAATCAACTAAAATGTGCATGTAGATTACCATTTAGATTATGGTTGAATAAACATTGATGTCTAACATTGATTCAATATAAAATCAACTAAAATGTGCATGTAGATTACCATTTAGATGATGGTTGAATCAACATTGATATAGTATCAGTTATGGTTGACACCTAACGTTGATTCAACATGTAAGTCATAGACAACGATTTGTATAATTTCGATGTCAGGCTTCAACATAGATTCAATATTTCTGCCTAACCCTATTTCAACGTTGATTCACTCATTTTTTGCTATCTGGGTTATCGTTCGTAATCCCCGCCATAAGCCTCTTGTGTCGTTCTGTGCCATCTGTGTCTCCATCTTGTTCGCATATCGCTGCTTTGTAGCCCGAACCTCTTTGCGTAGCATATAGGCTGCCACCTTGTACTCTTCCATACTTCCCGATGCTTGGCCCGAGTTGTAAGTAGCGGTACGAGCATTCAGGGCCACTCGGATGGAGTTGTCCACCCACGTTTTCTGGTTTGGGAAAACCCGCACCTTTTTCTTGGGGACAATACCGTCAGCTAACGTTGCTATAACGCTAACAACAACATCAGCATCAGCATATTCACTGACGTCACTGGAGCTCGACTGGAGCATGCCCCAGTCGACGTCCTCCTAAGTAGGCATTTTTTTGTTACCCTTTCAGTATCTTTAAAATGGCTGGATGTCTACTGTTTCTTGGGTTTTATTGAGTATGCTCAGGGTGGATTCAGGAAGTGGATTTATACTTTACTCTCAAAATGCAGTGCAGTAAGCAATAAAAAGGTGTGACTTCAATCGTGGAATTTAGCATACAGCATAACTTTTTCACAAATGATATACTGTAACACCCAAATGAATTAGATCTGCCTATTTCTACTGTCAACACTAATAACATGCCACATGATTTGTTCCCTCAGTGACACAGGGTGGGACCAGAACCTGACTACTGCACAGTAGGAGCTGCTCTCTTTGACCTGGGTGAACCTTCTGAATGGTAGGTTTATGAATCATAGAGAAGTATTGTAGTACTCAAGTCCAGAACTCAGACTGATATTCAGGACTCGTGACTTGACTTGGACTTGAGCACTGATGACTCAGGACTTGGATTCGAGCATTGACTGCATTTGGACTCGGAAGGTGCAGACGAGGACTCAGACTTGTTAATTGATAAATAAACTTGTTTTTTGTATTTCTTTTTTTAATAGGCCCTAATCATTTGGCATAATATATTGATGGCTAGTGCATTTGTTTGGCTATTGTGTCACAAAGTAAATAAACTCCCTTTGAAATGGTGACCGCTGTGTCATTTATGTTTAATGTAGACCTTTTTATCCTTTGTATGTCAGCTCTTTGACTGCCAGAGTGGAGTGGACTCTGATGACTTGGACTCGGACTAGGGTAATGGGGACTCGACTCAGGCTCTTCTTTGGTGACTCAGACTTGGACTCGGACTCGAACACTGGGGACTCGAGACTCGACTCGGACTCGAGATTTAGTGACTCGACTACAACACTGTCATAGAGTGTAGGTAGTAGGTCAATAGCTGTCTGATTGTGTAGCTATTTACTGAGAACAGGATCCCTCTGACGTGCTTAACAGGATAATGAGTGACCAGAGGTCCTCTGAAATTTAAGTTATATAAGAGAGTCTGTCAGTCTGTTTATTGCACACATTTTTTAAATGATTTTGTTTAGTCCAGTTGACAGGGAGATTTACCAACACACTTACCAACTTTCTCTCTCTCGCTTTCTAACACACAGATGCACAGACACACCATCTCTCCCTCTCTCTTACTGTCACACACACACACACACACACACACACACACAAACACACACGCACAATCACAGTATTCACTCCCAGTCATATATCTTCAACGTGTACACCAGGGGCGGATTTAGGATTGTAGGAGATCCGGGGCTCAGCCCAGATAGATTTTTTTTTACTTCGACACCACAACCTTTAACTTATACCACCACCTGGAAAGAAACAGACTAAGAAATGATGTAAACTCCATGATCAAAACAGCAAAAAAAGATTTCATCAATGACAAAACCGAGGAAAACAAAAACAAACCACGTGAACTTTGGAAATTACTCAATAACCAACTAGGCTGCAGTAAAAAACTTAAAACCAGATTCTCAAACATAAACATAAAGACGGACAACACGCTCATCACAGAAAAGCTGGATGTAGCCAATTACTTAAATAGTTTCTTCACAAACATAGCCACAACACTGGTAAACAAACTACCCTCCCACTCAGGGCATTATGGGGTAGAACACATAGTAGCATACTACAAGAACCTAGGGGTCCACAAAGACGACTTCAAACTGGAAATGGTAACAACAGATGAGGTACTCAAAAAATTTAGCGCCCTCCAACCCAACAAGACTGGCCATGACAACATCCCCTCCAAATTCCTCAGAGACTCAGCAGCCGCCATCACCCCAGTCATCACACACATAATAAACCTCTCCATAAAACAGCGACACGTCCCCAAGGACTTCAAAATTGCGAGAGTGACCCCTCTGCACAAAAAAGGCAGTAAATTAGACCCAGGCAACTACCGCCCTGTTTCTATCCTTACCTCCATCTCGAAAGTCATGGAAAAAATTGTATACGAACAGGTCGAAAAATACCTTGCGGAAAAAAATCGAATCTACGAATTCCAATCTGGTTTCAGAACATCCCACTCCACTGACACATGCCTTCTCTATTTAAACGACCACATCAAACAAGAGGTGGACGCGGGCAAATACTGCGGCATGGTCATGCTGGACCTACAAAAGGCCTTCGACACTGTCAATCACACCATTCTGATTGACAAGCTAAAAGCAATTGGTTTTGATAGTCTATCAGTGAGCTGGATGCAATCCTACCTGGAGGGGAGAGAGCAGATGGTGGAGGTAAACGGTACCCTATCCCCCCCCCTCACAGTAAGCTGTGGTGTTCCACAAGGAAGCATACTAGGTCCGCTACTGTTCCTAATTTATGCAAATGACATGTCGTCAGCTTGTGACTGCAACTTGTTCCTGTTTGCGGACGACTCAGCCCTGCTGGTCTCTGACAAGAACAAGTTACAGGTTGAAAAAACCCTCAGCTCAGAACTAGGCAAAATCTGCATATGGCTCGCTGATAACAAACTATCATTACACATGGGCAAAACAGAGTCCATTCTCTTCGGTTCAAATAACAAACTCAGCAAGACCGACGGCTTCTCAGTTACAGTGGGTGACAATATTGTCACAAGGAAAGAAGATATTACCTACCTGGGTTCCATCCTAGAGGCAAATCTTTCCTGTGACAAAATGGCATCCAATGTAATAAAAAAAGTCAACCAACGAACTCGATTCTTGTACCGGATCTCCTCACTGGTAAACAAGAATACCCTGAAGACTCTAGCAGGAGCACTCATTCAAGGGTACTACAACTATGCTTGCACCTCATGGTACCAAAGCACCTCAAAGGCGCTAAAAACAAAATTACAAACATCTCAAAACAAACTGGTCAGACTACTGCTTGACCTTACTCCTAGAACCCACCTCACCCCTGCCCACTTTGACAACCTAGGATGGCTTAGAGTAGACAACAGAGTACAGCAACTTGCAATGGGCCTGGTCTACAAGATACACTACACGACCAAGGTACCCATGTACATGACAAAATACTTCCCAAAGGTCAGTGAATACCACGATCACAACACCAGAGGGAGCTCCACAAATCATGTTAAACCCAGATTCGGCTCAAACAAGGGACTAAACACGTTTCGCAATTATGCCACATCAATGTGGAACGCCCTACCCAAAGCTGTAAAGGAATGTGAATCACTACCCACCTTCAAAAACACTCTCAAAAGACACCTAAGGGAGACTGCAACTCGAAACTGGCCCCTGTAAATGTCCGAACACAACCCCCTCCAATGTACAGTAAATTACCAAGTATGGTCTTGTCAATAATCCAATGTACAGTTTTGTTTGTACAGTTGTACAGTGTCCCCCACCCACCCCTCCTACCCAACCCCCCCCCTCCCCCCCACTCCTACCCAACCCCCCCCCCCCCCCCCCACCTCCAATGTACAGCCCCCCCCCACCCCCACCTACCCAATCCAATGTACAGTTTCTACGTCAAATGTATATACTATTTTTTTTTTTTTTTTTTTTTTTTTGGACTCTTTTTGTATCACAAACAGTACTGTAATTGCAAATCTGGTATGTCATAAATGTATAGATGTAGCAGTACTGTCTATCTGTATGTCATGTATGTCATATATGTTACGATGAATTGAAAATGGGGGACCCTGATGTAAACAAGACGAAAGTCTTTCTCTGGTCTGCATCCCCTTAACAATTGTATGTATTGAGCTGTACTGTACTGTACCCATTCTGCAATCTGTTAATAAAGTTTTCAATCAATCAATCAAACCTTAAAGGAAAACTCCAACATTTTGGGAAATTAGCTTATTTAACATCTTCCCTGGAGTTAGACAAGAAGATACATACCTTGTTTGTCTCTGTGCGTGCATTTAGCTTAGGGAACAGTCGCTCCGTTAGCATAGCTTAGCTTCATCACTGGAAGTGAGGCAGGACAGTAGCGTGACGTTCCCTACAGGTTTGTTGATATTCTCATTCCTTCAAAGGATCCGAACCGATTGAAGTTTATGGATACCATGACTTAAAATCCTCTTACCTTGACGATTAAAAGCCTCCCCAATTTAGAAAACAGTAATCCAATGGCTGGTATTGATAATATACTACTAACTACTGGACGCTCGGAGCTAACGCAGAACAGGAGGATGGTAAAGCAAATATAATGACTTCCTTTCTGGGGTTTTCAAAATAAAAGTGCGACGTTTATAGCAGCGGAAAACTTTTATTTTGTACATTATCTAACGTTAACACGAACCTAAACTAACGTTACAACTAACCTAAAGTTAGTTTAGGTTCGTGTTAAACGTTAGATAATGTACAAAATAAACGTTTTCCGCTGTTATAAACGTCGCACTTTTATTTTGAAAACCCCAGAAAGGAAGTCATTATATTTGCTTTACCATCCTCCTGTTCTGCTTTAGCTCCGGTTAGCTCCGAGCGTCCAGTAGTTAGTAGTATATTATCAATACCAGCCATTGGATTACTGTTTTCTAAATTGGGGAGGCTTTTAATCGTCAAGGTAAGAGGATTTTAAGTCATGGTATCCATAAACTTCAATCGGTTCGGATCCTTTGAAGGAATGAGAATATCAACAAACCTGTAGGGAACGTCACGCTACTGTCCTGCCTCACTTCCAGTGATGAAGCTAAGCTATGCTAACGGAGCGACTGTTCCCTAAGCTAAATGCACGCACAGAGACAAAAAAGGTATGTATCTTCTTGTCTAAGTCCAGGGAAGATGTTAAATAAGCTAATTTCCCAAAATGTTGGAGTTTTCAGCAGACAAAAGGCACTAGAGAACACTTAAATTCACACCCTTTAATTAATGAAGCAAACTATAATAATGTATAATAATAATAATAATAATAATAATAATAATAATAATAATAATAATAATAATAATAATAATAATAATAATAATAATAATAATAATAATAATAATAATAATAATAATAATAATAATAATAATAATAATAATAATAATAATAATAATAATAATAATAATAATAATAATAATAATAATAATAATAATAATAATAATAATAATAATACACTGTGTTTGTATAGCACCTTTCATACAAGAATTGCAGCTCAAAGTGCTTCACAGCAGTACAAAAAGACAGGCATAAAATGAGCACAACATTGGCAGATCAAGAGCAATGCAGAAAGTGCAGACATAAAGCATAAAATAGATAGCAGTAAAATAGACAAAGTCAAGGTAAGACATAGAACATTAAATCACATCGTTTTTCATATTAGGATCTAAGATCTAGGGTTAACTCGCCGAACGTTGAGCGGCAGGACCCCCGAAAACCAGAGTATAGTCGGGTTTTCATCGTTGTTTCTTTTATTTGATATTTCCATTCATAAAGACATGCCGGCAGCCTGTGTTATCACATATCTCAAAAGCTATGTTTCTAAGGTGGAAGAATTATGTTTTTGTCAACTTGTTGATTGTGATTTAAAGCTTAGGTCTGAGTCTACCATAACACCAAGACTTAACTCACTCAAATACAGTTAGCAGCTGGATAGACTACAGATGGAAATTAGCTTCTGCTAAATCTGGTGCAAACATATTTTCATGTAACAATGATTAACTGTAAAAAAAAATTAAAAATTATAATAATTTTATTTTTTTTTTTAAATAGATTCGGACACACATATGCATACACAAAGCATTCTCTTAAGTATAATGTAATTATCCAGATATCTCTGTACATCATATCTATAATTAAAATGATGTAAGTCGATGCTCCGCTTGTTTTGTCTACTCTCCTGTATTGTCATTCTGTCAGTAAACTCCATCGTTAATCAAACACTCTGTGGTCCGCCTGTGAGTAATATCTGATCAAATGATCCACATCACCACAATCACGGGATAACACCTCAACGTGAGTGGCTTCATCAAGAATGGTTATTATGTTATTTATGCCATTACTTTGTGGACGTTTGGAGCATGTTTGTCACATGCTGAGGACATTGATCCGAACTATTCGTAGCAGGTTCCCAAAACAGAAATACAGACTTGATGGATTGAAAACTTAACAAGGGAGTCTTTATTTGCACAATCAATAGAACACACAGTATCAGAATGGGAAAGATGTTTCCTTTTAGCTCGGCTTGCCGAGAGCCAAATGGCGGTGTTGGGGAATATCCAGGGTCACGTGACAAGGCCACCGGGGAAGATAACCTACCTACCTCTACAGCTACACTGTGGCTAGCACCAAAATGGCAGACAAACAATGTAAAACAAATTATGCTGAAACGAAGGTTATCCGATAACCCTATGATACTGGCGTAGCGTTCCGCTTTCACCTTATGGGATATCCTCTGCGCACGCGCGCACCTATGTGAAACTTCTCACATGTACCTTTTCATCTGCCTGGTCACACCCACCTCCGGCCAGCATATAGCCCAGGTGGGCTGATCAGCTCCCCCTTCCTCATTTTTCAATGAAACGTTGCGCTCATAGGCCTTCGGCAGTGTGATACAAGTATTAGTTTTAAGAGTAATAAAGAATATGTCTGAACAGTCGTCAGCGATGAGATGTTCGGGACTCCCGGGACGGCTCATCCGGCAGGTCACCACGTCACGCCCTGGGCTCCCTCTGGACCGACGTTTTTGGGCAGCGGAGCCCCGGCGGCCATTGGATTTCAGCCAGTGCCCTGACGACGGCGGCGACAATGACTGTGACGAGGGCCCCTCGCACGTGGCAATGGAGGGCGCCGGCCCTTCCAGCGTCGTGGACATGGCCGGACCGCGGGCCAGCGTGGATGCTCCGGCGTTGGACGACCTGCGGCGGGGGCTCTCGTCGCACACCCCGCACTTCCAGGAGGGGAAGCCGGGGTCCCTGAGTGTCCAGAGTGGGCCGTCGACGGAGCTGGAATATGCGGGGCCGGAGGCCCTGGAGGACTACCCCCTGGGGGCCTTCGACAGGGGTCTCCCTTCGAGGGACTGGACGCCCCCCTGTCGGTGTCGTCGATGGAGGCGTTGGGGCTGATGCCGCACAGACTCCACGTGACATTGTTTAAAATACACATTATTGCTTTAAATGCATAAGCTGAAATGCTGTCAAACTGCTACCTCTAATGCAATAGAGTCTTGCTTGGTATTGCACTTTATTTACTTTTGTGTTTTGGTCTGATGTGTGCGTTGTGGCAGGACCAGGACTGGGGGACCCAAGATGCAGGCGGACACTGTAGTGATATAGAAGCTATTTATTTCAAGAATGGGGGAAGGTTGGAGGTTGTGATGTTGTAGAAGAGAAGGCAGGCAGGCAGGCAGGCAGGCAGGCAGGCAGGCAGGCAGGCAGGCAGGCAGGCAGGCAGGCAGGCAGGCAGGCAGGCAGGCAGGCAGGCAGGCAGGCAGGCAGGCAGGCAGGCAGGCAGGCAGGCAGGCAGGCAGGCAAACAGGCAGGCAGGCAGGCAGGCAGGCAGGCAGGCAGGCAGGCAGGCAGGCAGGCAGGCAGGCAGGCAGGCAGGCAGGCAGGCAGGCAGGCAGGCAGGCAGGCAGGCAGGCAGGCAGGCAGGCAGGCAGGCAGGCAGGCAGGGGTGATCCTGAGGCAAAAGAAACAGAATGAGCAAAGCACAAAAAACTCAGAAAAACGTACAAAAAACTGTAGAGGAATAATTTACAAATTTACAAAAAGAGAGGCCTGAAACGTCACTACCGAGTAGCTGAGTTAACGATCTGACAAAGAGTGACTGAAGATAGATATACTGCAGGGCTGATGAGTAGATGGCCGGCAGGTGTGGTTTCTGAGCAGGTGAGTGGAATCAGTTGATTACAGGAAGCTGCCCATATATAGGCTGCAGGAAGCTGCTCGCCTCAGCTGAGACACAGACAGGTACATACAGAAGAAGAACAGGGGTAGGGGAGACACAGGAGCCGCTGCATCATGACAGGTTGGAGTTCAGTGACTTATTATACTCCGTAGAGCCGGAGGTGTGGCCAGCAGTAGCAACCCCTCCTCTATACCCACTGAAATCCAATCCACCCATCAGACAAAACCAAAAAACGAAAACAAAGCGCAGTCCCATGTTGTCGTATTTTGCCTAGAGGTTGCTGTTTTATGTACTACACTACATACGTTTAACCCTTTCACTACCACAATACAGACTGTAGTGTGGTAGTGAAGGTTAACCTTCTGTAGTGTGGTAGTGAAAGGGTTAACACACTCCTTTATATCATCCAAATACAAGCAGCTTGTGAGCTGAACCGCACCGCCGCCACAAACATTACCACCGCGCACTCATAATACAAGGGGACTTTTGCAAGATGGCTATCAGCGCTGAGCGTTTGATTAATGCTCTGCTCTCAGAGCTCACATGGGGCTGAGGATGAGGACTATGGCAAGACTCGTTGGGAGGCAGCCGGCGTAGTCACTAATCACCTTCAGCGATGCATGTGCACTTTCACATGTGTTTGTGTGACAAGTGTGTGTGTGTATGCATGTGTGTGTGCACATGCATGTACGTTACGTGCGTATGTGTGTGCACTTTCACACGTGTTTGTGTGACAAGTGTGTGTGTGTATGCATGTGTGTGTGCACATGCATGTACGTGTGCATGCATGTGCACTTTCACTTGTGTGACAAGTGTGTGTGTATGCATGTGTGCATGCATGTGCCTGTATGTGTGTGTGTGTGTGTGCATAGACGCCTGCGCAATAGAGCAGACGATGCACGTGCTCCAGGACTATTGAACTTGGGGGAGCAAGGATATGATCTTGCTCCACCACTTTTTGATCATATGAAAAATATGATATACCCCCCCCCCAATATATAAATCTAAGCATAACTACGTAATTTCAATCAAATTAATAATACGCAATGACACTTAATAACACGTTTTTAAGTTTCCAAAGATTGCGACCCCCCCCCCTGCTCCCCCATATGGTTTGATCCAGTGCCTCTCCCACCCCCAGCAGAGCAGACGGCGCACGGCGCTGGCTGCAGGTAGGCTGAGTGTAAATAAAGGCCACAGAAGTGTGTCATTTGGTGGCAGGCAGGATTTTCCAGTAAGTTGTTTATGATTGTTAAGATTATTTATGTTAGACATGTCTTCTATTGAGTGGTAGAAGTTCTACCACGCAATACAATAAAAGTGTTTCACGTCCCGAAATGCCATCTGGTCATACCAAACAATAATAATAATAATAATAATAACAAAGTTTCCCTCTGGTTGGCGTTAGCTTTAGTGCTAGCCGCTAGGTAACGTTGTCATATATCTAGATATGTGGTGTCGTCAGCTGGATAACGTTGACTTCGTTTGCAAATTTTAACGTTCGAAGCAGGGCCGGATTAACGACGGCCGCGGCCCGTGGGCCTTTAGTGATGAGGGCCCCCCAATTTTTTTTTTTTTTTTTTTTACTTTTTTTTTTAAATTTTTTTTATAATAATAATAATGCAATAAGGGGACCCTGATGTAAACAAAACAATAGTCTTTCTCTGGTCTGCATCCCCTTAACAATTGTGTGTATTGAGCCGTACTATATTGTACCCATTCTGCAATATGTTAATAACATTTTTAATCAATCAATAACAGATTGCAGAATGGGTACAGTACAGTACAGCTCAATACACACAATTGTTAAGGGGATGCAGACCAGAGAAATACTTTCGTCTTGTTTACATCAGGGTTCCCCATTTTCAATTCATAATGAATTGTAAGTAAGGGTGCAATAGAAATGTTTCATAATGATGTTCAGTGTATTCATAAGTGTATTGCTCTCCTTAATGTAGAATGATATGGTGACTGTGCAGACTCAGGGAGGAGGCAGAGAAGGAGAGAAAGAGACCAAAGAGTTACAGGTAATGGAAATATCAGACAGCTTAAAGTGTAGGATAACATAACAAATTAAGACACAAAATAGGCTATATTTACAGCAGACCCTGTTATTGTTCCTTGTTGGTATTTTTTCTCTCTTTCTTATTAAAAACTTGGCCTATTTGAAAGGAGATTGATTTAATAAAAATAAAAGAGTGAAAAATCAATATACAGTATATATACAGTATATATATATATATATATTAATATATTATTATTATTATAGTAATTGGCTATCATACTGCAATATAAACTGAGTTTTATAGTGAAAAGAGCAGCTTTATTGGTCAAGATTGAAGGCTCTATATTGCAGGAAATTGCATGTACAGGTTCATTAAATGAAAAAAATGTCTGCCGTGGAGGGGCTCGTGCCGGACCCCCTCCAAACCACCCCTTGCCTGTCAAAAAAAAAAAAGAAAAAAAAAATAATTATAATAATAATACAAAAAAAAATAAAAATTATGCACCCCCACTTTCAACTATAACTAGGCGGCCATGTGTGTGTGTGTATACGTGCGTGTGTGTGTGTGTGTGTGTGTGTGTGTGTGTGTGTGTGTGTGTGTGTGTGTGTGTGTGTGTGTGTGTGTGTGTGTGTGTGTGTGTGTGTGTGTGTGTGTGTGTGTGTGTGTGTGTGTGTGTGTGTGTGTGTGTGTGTGTGTGTGTGTGTGTGCGTGCGTGCGTGCGTGCGTGCGTGCGTGCGTGCGTGCGTGCGTGCGTGCGTGCGTGCGTGCGTGCGTGCGTGCGTGCGTGTGTGTGTGTGTGGATAGCACGGGCAACGAACAGAGACATTCTGCACAGATTGCGTTCCAGGGGGGAAGGAGTGTTATTTGAGCAGCCGGCTGGTGGACTTGCAGCACGGTAGCAGGTTCCGGCTGGCATTACGCTTTCTCTCACTCAGCCCATGTTTTATCTGTCCCGCGTCCACTAACCTAATCAGCTGGAATTAATTGCTCTCTCCCATCGCTGCTGCACAGTTCCAGTGATATTTCAAGAGAGACCCGGCGACGGTCACCAGACATGAAACAAAACGTCACCCTGGACCCTCGAGGAGCCTCTTGGCAGTGTCCTGGCGCACGGCGCGCGTCTACTATGCATCGGCCAACGTGCTGTGAGCAAAGGAACCGGTAAAGAAGGTTGTGAATGGAGAGTACCGTTACCGTATAAGGGCTTAAAGGCCCAATTAGCGATACAAATGTAAGTGGCTGGCCCTACCAGCAAAGATATGAAGTGAGAATAGTGACGTGTTTTCTGTAGTTGACTGATTGAGCTCTTGAGACAAAGACTAACACTAGGTAACAGGTAAGCATGGGTTTTTAATGGTATTCGCTGCATTTTGGCAAATGGCTGCATTTACTGTATATAGCGCTTTTATTGCTTGGTATTGCACTTTATTTACTTTTGTGTTTTGGTCTGATGTGTGCGTTGTGGCAGAACCAGGACTGGGGGACCCAAGATGCAGGCGGACACTGTAGTAATATAGAAGCTATTTATTTCAAGAATGGGGGAAGGTTGGAGGTTGTGATGTTGTAGAAGAGAAGGCAGGCAGGCAGGCAGGCAGGCAGGCAGGCAGGCAGGCAGGCAGGCAGGCAGGCAGGCAGGCAGGCAGGCAGGCAGGCAGGCAGGCAGGCAGGCAGGCAGGCAGGCAGGCAGGCAGGCAGGCAGGCAGGCAGGCAGGCAGGCAGGCAGGCAGGCAGGCAGGCAGGCAGGCAGGCAGGCAGGCAGGCAGGCAGGCAGGCAGGGGTGATCCTAAGGCAAAATAAACAGAATGAGCAAAGCACAAAAAACTCAGAAAAACTTACAAAAAACTGTAGAGGAATAATTTACAAATTTACAAAAAGAGAGGCCTGAAACGTCACTACCGAGTAGCTGAGTTAACGATCTGACAAAGAGTGGCTGAAGATAGATATACTGCAGGGCTGATGAGTAGATGGCCGGCAGGTGTGGTTTCTGAGCAGGTGAGTGGAATCAGTTGATGTTACGACCCTGGCTCATGGGTACGCAACCTATGTGCAATCAACACCAAAACCCTGTGCTCTAACTCAAAAATGCTACGAAACCAAGGAACTACTAATATAACTATAAGCTAATGTACTGGTAACCCAACGGACAAGGACTGTAAGAACCTGACAGCTCTTTCACTAGGCACAGACCATGCATGTGTGTTACTGGGTCTGCCTTTGAAGCTCCCCAGCAGGTAACCAATCAGCACTAATTGGCTAATTGGCAGCCCTCACCTGTATGCCCTGGTGACACAGGAGTGACTAGGCCTCTAGTACATAACACCTCCCCCACCAAACTGGTTGCCCAAGAGGCAACCACTACACAACAACCCATAAACAAAACAAAAACCAACTGTGACCCCTTAGTTGTCAGGGCCACTACCACAACAGCGATAACGGGTACCACAAACACCGGCACTATGATCGTGAGAGGGCGTCTGCTAGCACGTTGTCCCTCCGACGAATGTGGCGAATATCCAAGTTATACGCCTGGAGGAACAAACTTCATCGCATCAAACGATGGTTCGAATTCACCATGCTGCGAAGAAAAACCAAAGGGTTATGGTCTGTATACACAACAAGGGGCAAACTGGAGGATCCAACGTAAACATAAAAATGGTTCAAGGCAAGAACCGGGTCGGCCCCTGTCGAACACGACCACCGATACCGATCTGTCAAAATTACACTGCAAACCAAAATCAACCTGAGAACTGCGCTTAACAGAACAGACTACAGCACAACAAAACCATAAATCACTGATACCACCACCGCACCCATATCCATCCCACCTGGCACTGGCGGTTCAGGATACTGCACACCGTGAACATCCAGAGTAGGCTGTACCGCCTTAGGTACAGCCCCAGTGTACCGGGAACCTGGCAGTACGACAGCCAGCATAACGTCTGGAACACCATCTAAAATGGCGTCACCCAAAATAACTTTGTCCTGATCAAAATCAAAATGGCTGCCACTCAACAGACCAGGTCGCGAAGGCGGCTCCTGCTCCACAGGACACAGGTAACTAGGTTGACCATCACACCTAGTGCATGGCAGAGAATCAGTGTGGACATGTGGATCAATGTCAGAATCATCAACTGACATACTGGGACCATCCCTGCCCATAAGTGAAACATTAGGGACAATAGAGCTATTGTGGGAAGGCTGGCAGCCTAAATCAAGCTTAGTAGCCCCTCCAACTAGAACGGTGTCACATGAAAAAACAGCACCTCTCATAGCATCCTTCCCACACTCCTCCTCCAATTCGTTCGTGGCCTCAGCCACCGTACAGGCTGGGAAGACCTTGAGACATTGCGCTGCCATATCACCTCCTGTCACATGCTTCTCCGGCACGCCTGTCAACTCTGGTTTCACCACCGGGCCTAACACAAAACCACAATCAAGAGAATAATTATGCAGAGGTACATCCACAGTGTGCTTTCCAAAATTCTCAACAGGTGCACCTTTTAATTCAACAAAGAATGTGTCACTAAGTGTAATGTCCCAAGTCGAAGTATCAACAACATCACTTTTGTCCTTTAACATTTCTCGTGCCACAGCACACACCGGAAACACTCCTGGATGTTTCTGTGCCAGCTCATTAGAGACCTCAGAAACCACAGGAATGGGAGTTACAACCGGAGTAGCCAACACTTTGTCACCAGCCAAATCATTCCCTAGAATGAAGGACACCCCCTTTATGGGAATGTGAGAACATACCCCCACAACAACATTGCCTGATACTAAGGGAGAATTGAGCGTGACCTCATGCAAAGGTGCATCCACAAATCCACCCCCAAAGCCCTGAACAACGACATCGGAATGCAAAGAAGAGTTTGATGAAAATGGCAAAACCCCCTCCAGAATGAGGGACTGAAAAGCACCGGTATCTCTCCAAATTGTTATAGCCTGTTTGGACTCTAGTGCATTAGTCAGGGAAACAAATCCATTCATCGTAAACCTTGAGGAACCCTCGAGCTCTTTGTCCACACGTTTGATACCTTCCCCATCCCCATCTAACGTTGGCATAGGCGTCCTGCATATGGTTTCTACCAGAGCCACGGTTCTGACATTTTTCTGCTCAAGCACCGGGCATCCAGCAACGATATGACCAGGTTCCTTACAGTAAAAACAGATAATCCCTTCTGGGAATGCACCAGCAGAACCACCCCGCCTAGGAGGTGAAGTTAATTGACCAGCAGACACAGGTTTTGGGAAACGGCCCCCCTGAACAGGACGCCTATCCCCGGACTCAACACGGTAGTCCTCCAAAAACACGGACTTGTGTGTCAACACAAACTCATCGGCGAAGACAGCGGCGTCGCCTATCTTCGATACCCCACGCTCATTTAGATGTGTGGAAATTAGGGATGCTCGATATTGGCTTTTTTACCGATACCGCTATTCCGATATTGTCCAACTCTTAATTTCGATACCGATACCGATACCGATAACAACCGATACCGATATATGCAGGGTTTCCCCCCAAAAAAACTGAATAATTTCAGGTAATTAATAATTTCACTGGATGCATTCAAAAGGCTTTCTAAATGTAAGCATTATCTGTGCAAAATATGATAATTAAAAAAGTAAAAATTAACATTACATATCTCTTGTTGTTGAATTAAACCAACATGCATACTTTTGACAATAAATAAAAAAAGAATTGGTTCTTACTTGCTTGCCTGGGTAAATAAAGGTTAAATAAATGTAAAAAAAATAAATAAAAAAAATATTGTGTTTTTTTTTTTTTTTTTTTATACCGATATTTTCCGATATCACATTTTACTGCCGATATCGGCCGATAATATTGGTCGGCCGATAATATCGGACATCCCTAGTGGAAACGGTATCAGGAACACATCTTTTAAATTCCTCTAGGAGAATCAACTGCCTAAGCTGCTCTCTTGACTCTGCCTTCTGAGAAGTGCACCACCTGTCAAACAGGTTCTCCTTCTCCCTTCCAAACTCAACATAAGACTGCCCCTCGGACCTACGATAACCTCTAAAACGCTGACGATAGGCCTCAGGGACCAACTCATAAGCCCTCAAAATGGAAGCTTTAACCAGCTCATAATCAGCGCTTTGTTCAAGGGACAGAGCAGTGTAGGCTTCTTGTGCCCTACCAACCAAAACACATTGCAGCAGCAGTGTCCAGGCGGTATCAGGCCACTTCAATGTGGTTGCCACCCGTTCAAAAAGGGGAAAATATCTTTCCACGTCTTTCTCAAAAAACGGAGGCACCATCCTGATATTCCTGCCTACATCAAAACCGGAACGTGACTCTGGATGCAGAGCACCCGCCTGCAAGGCAGCATAGTTATATTCAAGCTCCTTCTGTGCACGCTTGTGCTCCAGCAACAGTTGTTTCTCCTTAAACTCACGCTCATGCTCACGCTCCTCTTTCCTCTCTCTCTCCTTAAGCTCACGCTCCTTTTTACTCTCTCTCTCCTTAAGCTCACGCTCCTCTCTCCTCTCCTCACGCTCTCGCTCTAGCTGCCTTTCCTTAAACTCCAACTCCCTAATCTTCCACTCACCCTCTATACCAGGTAATAGCGGAGACGCGCCAGACGATGGAGGCTCCTCCACCCTCTCCTCAAGCACCTGTTCCCTAATGAGCAAAACCCGCAAAGCACCCAAGGCAGATGGTTTCAACCGTTTCTCACTGGGAGTAAGCTCGACCTTGTAGTGCACAGCAAGCTCGAGCAGTTGTTCTTTGGAAAATTTGTCTAATAAGTCATGAGACGGGCGATCAACAAAGTCCCTGATGGAAGCCATTGTCACTGAACTAGACACCCCAAGCTACACACCCAACCTCACAGACACGAAGAACCACTAACGAACCACGAAGACCCCCCCAACGAACCACTGAAGAACAACGAAGAACCACTGAAGAACCATGAATAATGCTAATTGCCAACAATAACAACCAAAAGGGAACGCGGTGGAAATGTGAGCTCTACGGAGCGCACCTTTCCAGGTTGCACAAACAAACAAAAAAAAATAATAAAAAAAAACACACCCACCCTAAATAGACGTGTCATACACGCAGGGTGTTAGGTGCTACCAGGTATGCTCACCAAACACTTAAACAAACAAAATAAATCCAACAAAATATTCCAAACAGGTGCGCCTTCTAACCTGATGTGACCACATATGCTTCTACGTCTAAACTGCAGAAAACCCCGGCCTACCACATGTCTACCCTAAGAAACACTAAATCAAGCCCTACCACACTACCTGTGTTTCCTGGCCGCCCTAACCTACCTACCCTTAAACTAATGCCCTGTAGACCTAACTTTCTTCAACCACACCTGCTACCAGTCAAAGATCATATACAATCATTTCATTGACCGCCCCAGGAGTACGCGGTGCACCGGACGCTAACCAACAACCAGAAAATAATATCCCTATCTACATGTGGTGCCTACTAAACTATATATTTTAACAGCATAAGTAGTCACATCAAATTACAAACAAATACGGCATACTCACCTGTTTGATGAAAATGGCTCAGCCCCCACGTTACACCATGTGTAACGAACACCACCCAAACCATAATATGATGACACCCCGTGCAACACAAAAAAAAATCACCAAACAAAGTGCTAGGGGTAAAAGATCCCGGACGAGCGCCCAATTGTTACGACCCTGGCTCATGGGTACGCAACCTATGTGTAATCAACACCAAAACCCTGTGCTCTAACTCAAAAATGCTACGAAACCAAGGAACTACTAATATAACTATAAGCTAATGTACTGGTAACCCAACGGACAAGGACTGTAAGAACCTGACAGCTCTTTCACTAGGCACAGACCATGCATGTGTGTTACTGGGTCTGCCTTTGAAGCTCCCCAGCAGGTAACCAATCAGCACTAATTGGCTAATTGGCAGCCCTCACCTGTATGCCCTGGTGACACAGGAGTGACTAGGCCTCTAGTACATAACAGTTGATTACAGGAAGCTGCCCATATATAGGCTGCAGGAAGCTGCTCGCCTCAGCTGAGACACAGACAGGGACATACAGAAGAAGAACAGGGGTAGGGGAGACACAGGAGCCGCTGCATCATGACAGGTTGGAGTTCAGTGACTTATTATACTCTGTAGAGCCGGAGGTGTGGCCAGCAGTAGCAACCCCTCCTCTATACCCACTGAAATCCAATCCACCCATCAGACAAAACCAAAAAACGAAAACAAAGCGCAGTCCCATGTTGTCGTATTTTGCCTAGAGGTCGCTGTTTTATGTACTACACTACATACGTTTAACCCTTTCACTACCACAATACAGACTGTAGTGTGGTAGTGAAGGTTAACCTTCTGTAGTGTGGTAGTGAAAGGGTTAACACACTCCTTTATATCATCCAAATACAAGCAGCTTGTGAGCTGAACCGCACCGCCGCCACAAACATTACCACCGCGCACTCATAATACAAGGGGACTTTTGCAAGATGGCTATCAGCGCTGAGCGTTTGATTAATGCTCTGCTCTCAGAGCTCACATGGGGCTGAGGATGTGGACTATGGCAAGACTCGTTGGGAGGCAGCCGGCGTAGTCACTAATCACCTTCAGCGATGCATGTGCACTTTCACATGTGTTTGTGTGACAAGTGTGTGTGTGTATGCATGTGTGTGTGCACATGCATGTACGTTACGTGCGTATGTGTGTGCACTTTCACACGTGTTTGTGTGACAAGTGTGTGTGTGTATGCATGTGTGTGTGCACATGCATGTACGTGTGCATGCATGTGCACTTTCACTTGTGTGACAAGTGTGTGTGTATGCATGTGTGCATGCATGTGCCTGTATGTGTGTGTGTGTGTGTGTGTGTGTGTATACGTGCGTGCGTGTGTGTGTGTGTGTGTGTGTGTGTGTGTGTGTGTGTGTGTGTGTGTGTGTGTGTGTGTTACGACCCTGGCTCATGGGTACGCAACCTATGTGTAATCAACACCAAAACCCTGTGCTCTAACTCAAAAATGCTACTAAACCAAGGAACTACTAATATAACTATAAGCTAATGTACTGGTAACCCAACGGACAAGGACTGTAAGAACCTGACAGCTCTTTCACTAGGCACAGACAGTGCATGTGTGTTACTGGGTCTGCCTTTGAAGCTCCCCAGCAGGTAACCAATCAGCACTAATTGGCTAATTGGCAGCCCTCACCTGTATGCCCTGGTGACACAGGAGTGACTAGGCCTCTAGTACATAACACCTCCCCCACCAAACTGGTTGCCCAAGAGGCAACCACTACACAACAACCCATAAACAAAACAAAAACCAACTGTGACCCCTTAGTTGCCAGGGCCACTACCACAACAGCGATAACGGGTACCACAAACACCGGCACTATGATCGTGAGAGGGCGTCTGCTAGCACGTTGTCCCTCCCACGAATGTGGCGAATATCCAAGTTATACGCCTGGAGGAACAAACTCCATCGCATCAAACGATGGTTCGAATTCACCATGCTGCGAAGAAAAACCAAAGGGTTATGGTCTGTATACACAACAAGGGGCAAACTGGAGGATCCAACGTAAACATAAAAATGGTTCAAGGCAAGAACCGGGTCGGCCCCTGTCGAACACGACCACTGATACCGATCTGTCAAAATTATACTGCAAACCAAAATCAACCTGAGAACTGCGCTTAACAGAACAGACCACAGCACAACAAAACCATAAATCACTGATACCACCACCGCACCCATATCCATCCCACCTGGCACTGGCAGTTCAGGATACTGCACACCGTGAACATCCAGAGTAGGCTGTACCGCCTCAGGTACAGCCCCAGTGTACCGGGAACCTGGCAGTACGACAGCCAGCATAACGTCTGGAACACCATCTAAAATGGCGTCACCCAAAATAACTTTGTCCTGATCAAAATCAAAATGGCTGCCACTCAACAGACCAGGTCGCGAAGGCGGCTCCTGCTCCACAGGACACAGGTAACTAGGTTGACCATCACACCTAGTGCATGGCAGAGAATCAGTGTGGACATGTGGATCAATGTCAGAATCATCAACTGACATACTGGGACCATCCCTGCCCACAAGTGAAACATTAGGGACAATAGAGCTATTGTGGGAAGGCTGGCAGCCTAAATCAAGCTTAGTAGCCCCTCCAACTAGAACGGTGTCACATAAAATAACAGCACCTCTCATAGCATCCTTCCCACACTCCTCCTCCAATTCGTTCGTGGCCTCAGCCACCGTACAGGCTGGGAAGACCTTGAGACATTGCGCTGCCATATCATCTCCTGTCACATGCTTCTCCGGCACGCCTGTCAACTCTGGTTTCACCACCGGACCTAACACAAAACCACAATCAAGAGAATAATTATGCAGAGGTACATCCACAGTGTGCTTTCCAAAATTCTCAACAGGTGCACCTTTTAATTCAACAAAGAATGTGTCACTAAGTGTAATGTCCCAAGTCGAAGTATCAACAACATCACTTTTGTCCTTTGACATTTCTCATGCCACAGCACACACCGGAAACACTCCTGGATGTTTCTGTGCCAGCTCATTAGAGACCTCAGAAACCACAGGAATGGGAGTTACAACCGGAGTAGCCAACACTTTGTCACCAGCCAAATCATTCCCTAGAATGAAGGACACCCCCTTTATGGGAATGTGAGAACATACCCCCACAACAACATTGCCTGATACTAAGGGAGAATTGAGCGTGACCTCATGCAAAGGTGCATCCACAAATCCACCCTCAAAGCCCTGAACAACGACATCGGAATGCAAAGAAGAGTTTGATGAAAATGGCAAAACCCCCTCCAGAATGAGGGACTGAAAAGCACCGGTATCTCTCCAAATTGTTATAGCCTGTTTGGACTCTAGTGCATTAGTCAGGGAAACAAATCCATTCATCCTAAACCTTGAGGAACCCTCGAGCTCTTTGTCCACACGTTTGATACCTTCCCCATCCCCATCTAACGTTGGCATAGGCGTCCTGCATATGGTTTCTACCAGAGCCACGGTTCTGAAATTTTTCTGCTCAAGCACCGGGCATCCAGCAACGATATGACCAGGTTCCTTACAGTAAAAACAGATAATCCCTTCTGGGAATGCACCAGCAGAACCACCCCGCCTAGGAGGTGAAGTTAATTGACCAGCAGACACAGGTTTTGGGAAACGGCCCCCCTGAACAGGACGCCTATCCCCGGACTCAACACGGTAGTCCTCCAAAAACACAGACTTGTGTGTCAACACAAACTCATCGGCGAAGACAGCGGCGTCGCCTATCTTCGATACCCCACGCTCATTTAGATGTGTGGAAACGGTATCAGGAACACATCTTTTAAATTCCTCTAGGAGAATCAACTGCCTAAGCTGCTCTCTTGACTCTGCCTTCTGAGAAGTGCACCACCTGTCAAACAGGTTCTCCTTCTCCCTTCCAAACTCAACATAAGACTGCCCCTCGGACCTACGATAACCTCTAAAACGCTGACGATAGGCCTCAGGGACCAACTCATAAGCCCTCAAAATGGAAGCTTTAACCAGCTCATAATCAGCGCTTTGTTCAAGGGACAGAGCAGTGTAGGCTTCTTGTGCCCTACCAACCAAAACACATTGCAGCAGCAGTGTCCAGGCGGTATCAGGCCACTTCAATGTGGTTGCCACCCGTTCGAAAAGGGGAAAATATCTTTCCACGTCTTTCTCAAAAAATGGTGGCACCATCCTGATATTCCTGCCTACATCAAACCCGGAACGTGACTCTGGCTGCAGAGCACCCGCCTGTAAGGCAGCATGCTTAAACTCAAGCTCCTTCTGCGCACGCTCGTGCACCAGCAACATTTGTCTCTTCTCCAGCAACATTTGTCTCTCCTTAAGCTCCCTCTCCTCTTTCCTCTCTTTAAGCTCACGCTCCTCTCTCCTCTCTCTCTCCTTAAGCTCACGCTCCTCTCTCCTCTCCTCACGCTCTCGCTCTAGCTGCCTTTCCTTAAACTCCAACTCCCTAATCCTCCACTCACCCTCTACACCAGGTAATAGCGGAGACGCGCCAGACGATGGAGGCTCCTCCACCCTCTCCTCAAGCACCTGTTCCCTAATGAGCAAAACCCGCAAAGCACCCAAGGCAGATGGTTTCAAACGTTTCTCACTGGGAGTAAGCTCGACCTTGTAGTGCACAGCAAGCTCGAGCAGTTGTTCTTTGGAAAATTTGTCCAATAAGTCATGAGACGGGCGATCAACAAAGTCCCTGATGGAAGCCATTGTCACTGAACTAGACACCCCAAGCTACACACCCAACCTCACAGACACGAAGAACCACTAACGAACCACGAAGACCCCCCCAACGAACCACTGAAGAACAACGAAGAACCACTGAAGAACCATGAATAATGCTAATCGCCAACAATAACAACCAGAAGGGAACGCGGTGGAAATGTGAGCTCTACGGAGCGCACCTTTCCAGGTTGCACAAACAAAAAAAAATAAAAAATAAAAACACACCCACCCTAAATAGACGTGTCATACACGCAGGGTGTTAGGTGCTACCAGGTATGCTCACCAAACACTTAAACAAACAAAATAAATCCAACAAAATATTCCAAACAGGTGCACCTTCTAACCTGATGTGACCACATATGCTTCTACGTCTAAACTGCAGAAAACCCCGGCCTACCACATGTCTACCCTAAGAAACACTAAATCAAGCCCTACCACACTACCTGTTTCCTGGCCGCCCTAACCTACCTACCCTTAAACTAATGCCCTGTAGACCTAACTTTCTTCAACCACAACTGCTACCAGTCAAAGATCATATACAATCATTTCATTGACCGCCCCAGGAGTACGCGGTGCACCGGACGCTAACCAACAACCAGAAAATAATATCCCTATCTACATGTGGTGCCTACTAAACTATATATTTTAACAGCATAAGTAGTCACATCAAATTACAAACAAATACGGCATACTCACCTGTTTGATGAAAATGGCTCAGCCCCCACGTTACACCATGTGTAACGAACACCACCCAAACCATAATATGATGACACCCCGTGCAACACAAAAAAATAATCACCAAACAAAGTTCTAGGGGTAAAAGATCCCGGACGAGCGCCCAATTGTTACGACCCTGGCTCATGGGTACGCAACCTATGTGTAATCAACACCAAAACCCTGTGCTCTAACTCAAAAATGCCAATAAACCAAGGAACTACTAATATAACTATAAGCTAATGTACTGGTACCCCAACGGACAAGGACTGTAAGAACCTGACAGCTCTTTCACTAGGCACAGACAGTGCATGTGTGTTACTGGGTCTGCCTTTGAAGCTCCCCAGCAGGTAACCAATCAGCACTAATTGGCTAATTGGCAGCCCTCACCTGTATGCCCTGGTGACACAGGAGTGACTAGGCCTCTAGTACATAACAGTGTGTGTGTGTGTGTGTGTGTGTGTGTGTGTGTGTGTGTGTGTGTGTGTGTGTGTGTGTGTGTGTGTGTGTGTGCCTGCGTGCGTGCGTGCGTGCGTGCGTGTGTGTGTGGATAGCACGGGCAACGAACAGAGACATTCTGCACAGATTGCGTTCCAGGGGTGAAGGAGTGTTATTTGAGCAGCCGGCTGGTGGACTTGCAGCACGGTAGCAGGTTCCGGCTGGCATTACGCTTTCTCTCACTCAGCCCATGTTTTATCTGTCCCGCGTCCACTAACCTAATCAGCTGGAATTAATTGCTCTCTCCCATCGCTGCTGCACAGTTCCAGTGATATTTCAAGAGAGACCCGGCGACGGTCACCAGACATGAAACAAAATGTCACCCTGGACCCTCGAGGAGCCTCTTGGCAGTGTCCTGGCGCACGGCGCGCGTCTACTATGCATCGGCCAACGTGCTGTGAGCAAAGGAACCGGTAAAGAACGTTGTGAATGGAGAGTACCGTTACCGTATAAGGGCTTAAAGGCCCAATTAGCGATCCAAATGTAAGTGGCTGGCCCTACCAGCAAAGATATGAAGTGAGAATAGTGACGTGTTTTCTGTAGTTGACTGATTGAGCTCTTGAGACAAAGACTAACACTAGGTAACAGGTAAGCATGGGTTTTTAATGGTATTCGCTGCATTTTGTGGCTGTAAATGGCAAATGGCTGCATTTACTGTATATAGCGCTTTTATCCAAAGCGCTTTAAAAATGTGTTCCTCAAATTTGACCCATTCACTCACATTCACACACTGATGGCAGAGGCAACCATGGGGAACCTCCGGATTACCAGACGACTGCTCTACCTCCCTCCACTGTCGCCCCTGTAAAAAGACAGCTGTCGGCTGTAAAAAGACGTGTTTACATTGGTAATGTTTGTAAGCACTGGGATACACCACAGGGGGTATGCTATGGGGTTAGTGAGGTAACTTCAGGTTTAGGCTGTAGATCACCCTGGTAACATAGAGCCCCCTTTCAACCACAGGACCTTTCCCCAGGAATGGGGGGGCCTTTTGAGGAACTCAGCCACTTTTAAATTATAAAAAAAAATGTGTTGCTGTTAATCAGTCTAAACTGGTCACTTTCCTGAACTGACACACATGTGCAAATGGACAATAGAGAAGATGACGTACAAATGTCAATCTAGAGTAACATGAAAGTTGCATGACTGTTCAGATGGAGGTCGCATTGCAAAAAAATCAGAACTGTATCTGTCAGGATTGGGGGGAGGGGGGGTGTAGGACACACATGCAGACGCACACAAAAAGGGGAATCTTAAAGTTACCCCAGAGGGGTAACCACTGGAATCGCTGAGCGATGAGAGAGGGTGAGGGAAACACGAGAATAAATAAAATTTAAATTAAAGCCGTAGGAAACACAAACAACCTGTATAAAATAACTGGGGGAAAATTCATAGCACAATGAATGGAAGCGGACAGTGCCGGTTAGCCTAGGCATTGTCCAACTAACACCTCTCCCGAAGGCTAACCGGCACTGTCCGCTTCCATTCATTGTGCTAAGCTAGGCTAACGTGCAGCCAGATAGCTTCCTATGGTATCTATCTGGTATCTATCTTATTGTCTCTCTCTGGAGAAGACGATAAGATAATTTCCCAAAATGTTGGAGTGTTCCTTTAAGAAAGTTCCATATAGCAGAATTTCCTTCTACAGATCAAATTATAATAATGATAATAATAAAAACTTTTGTATAGTATAATTTGTATAGCACCTTTCATACAGAAACTGCAGCACAAAGTGATTCACAGCCTAAAATGAGCACATGAAGTGCAGACATATAAAATCACAGTTTTTCACATTAGGATCTAACATCTCAGCAGGCCACCTTGTTTATTGTTTGATCAAGTTTAAAAAATAGACAATAATAAAAAGAGTAAGATAGTAAAATAAAATAGTACAATAGTGCAGTGCAATAAGTAGTATAATAGAATAGACATGAAATTAGCACATAAAGTGCAGACATAAAATCACAGTTTTTTTGCAGTGCAATAAAATAGTTCTGGATTACTGTTTAACAGTAAAGTCGTCTTTACCTTCTCTGTTTGATACCCACAGTTTAATACCTGACAGTTTTGAATCTGTAATAAAAAGCAGAGTAAAATAGTGCAGTGCAATAAAATAGTATAATTAAAAGTATGCAATAAAGTGTAATAAAGTAAAGTAAAATAGAAGTGCAATAACATTGAATGGACAGAGTAAAATAGTGCTACAGTACAATCAACTGCGGAGTGTATTAAAAGGCTATGGTGAAGAGGTAAGTTTTTTGCTTATTTTTTTTAAATATTAAGAGATCTAGCTTCCCTAATGTCCATAGGTAGTGTGCTCCATAACTTTTGTGCATAGTTTGCAAAGGCTGCATCCCCGATTGTCTTTAGGCTGTGATTTGGAACCTTCAATAGACCAGTAGTAGATGATAGAAGGCACATAGTTGACTAGAGAATTTGAAATGTAGCTTGGTCCTGTTCCATTTAGTGCTTTGTATATAAGGAGGAGGACCTTGAAATCGATTCTAAATGTTACCGGAAGCCAGTGTAGGTTAGCTAATACTCGGATACGGATGTGGTCTCTCCTATTGGTTATAGTTAGTAGCCTAGCTGCCAAATTTTGAATGAGTTGGAATCGTTCTGTTATTTTTTTTGGGGAGGCCGGTGAGGAGTGCATTACAGTAGTCAAGTCGGCTTGAGATAAAGGCATGGATCAGTTTTTCAGCGTCTTTTTGATTTATAAAAAATTATGTTTTTGTCACCTTGTTGATTTTAGTTTTTTTATTATTATGTTTTTGGTAGATTTGTATTGTTTTTCTCTGGGCATTCCAGCATAGAGAGAGAGGAAGTATGGGAGATAGAGGGGGAAGACATTCTGCAAATGTCGCCGGGTCCGGGAGTCGAACCCGGGACTGCTGTGTTAAAGCTTAGGTCTGAGTCTAATATAACACCAAGACTTGTAACTTCGGATTTGATCCAACGAGTAAGTTGCCCCATATTGCTCTGTAATATTTCTCTTTTTGTTATAGGACCGAATTATTCCCACGTTGATAGGATAAACAGGATCACAGATTGGGACTTTAACGATTCCAAAATGTATTGGTTTTGATTGGCTCATTGGTTTCAATGTCGTGGACCCCATTTGCCTTAAATGTATAGTGGGGGAAAAGAGAGATATATCACTTGGCCTTGAAGTAGGCACACTGCATTTCACAGACAATTAGCTTGCGTAGCCAGTATAGCCACCAAAACTGGACTTCCTCCAATCTCATTCTGCGAGTCAAAGAGTAACAGAGACTGTTTGGCCCGAACAAATTAGATCCCCTCGCAGCCGAGGAGCTGTTAATTAATACTAAAAAGATCCAATTGGAAAGTCCATTAAAATATTCACAGTGATACGAAGTTCATGCAGCAGATTAATGGCGTGTTGTACTCCTGTTGGGTAGATAGAACCGTATATCTGATGCACTGTTTGATGCAGTTTTTCCTTGATTGTCACGAGTGCCATTGCTTTTTTTTAAATATAGATTACAATAGCCAGGGAGGGAGGGGGGGCACATTTTTTATTTTATTTATATGAAGATGTACTCGTTTGCAAAACAGAACCCCTTGTAGCAGGGTGGATTATCCCTGCTTTGTGGGAACGGTTGCTGGCAGTCACAAGGTAGCTGGACGCAGTAGAGCTCCGTCTGACTGCACCCTCGTCTTTGGGCCTGGAGCGTCAAACTGGGGCCCGGTAGTGGGAGTGAATGGGGCCCAGGATTTACCAACCTGGTTTGGTACTCTGGTCTTCCTCGCCTCTCCGGGGCAGTCAGCAGTACTCCCCAACTCGCTCTCACTTCCCTCAATACCTCCGTTAACCCTCCCACACCTAGTGACTGATATGCATAAATAGATTCGTTCCTCCCGCAAGCAGTACCCTCCCTCGACGACCACTAGAGACCTTAATGACTGGAAGGAGAAAGGGTTAAATAATAATAATATTACCCGCATCAAAAAGGGTTAGGGTTAGACTCAATAATGGACACGCACACACACAATTCCCGTCTTAGTTCGTTTAGTGTTACTTATACTGGGCAGTGACAAGTATTACTGGCAGTGAGTCAAATGGCATATACTATCATTATTCCTAATTACTAATAATTATAATAATAACATATATAACACTTATACAATAATACCTTCCTCTAAGGCTTTACATATTACGGCAGCATTAATGTACCCCAGGAAGAAACAGGTTTAACGAGACGGGAAATTAAGAGGCATGACCATACACGTTATCACACTCAAAGGAAATGAGAAGGTGGGCCCACTTTCCCTAACAAAAGTCCTAAACTAATGCCGGCATGTAATGTTTATGGGGTACCCCTATGAACTGTGGTTAGCAACCATTAGCTTCGCCCATAGGCCGTGACACACTGTGTATTTTGCAATAGGATCCTGGGCACCGAAGCGCCAATGTACTCAACCAAGATGGCGGCCTCGCCGCACCACCACTGTCCGGGTGGTAAGATGGCGTCGAACGCTCTCGTCACGGGAGCTAGCAAGCGGTGTGGGGCAGAGGGAGCAGTAGCGGGCTGAGGGTGCGTGCTGGGTGATGGCGACTTATGCTGTACGGGACGAACTCCCGTGCTCGGCTGACGACCGCCAGTGCAGAGCAGATGCAGAACGCCGGGAAGACAGGCTGCTGACGGCCGGTGCTGGGTTGACGCGCGACAATAATCTGGCCCTACCTTAACTGAAGCTACTCTGTGGGTCCTAGACAGCCCTCCTGCTAGCCGCAACATACAATGACGCAGGGTGCCTCTAACCACCGGTCCTCTTCAAGCCACGCTGGCTGGGCACCTCACTGGAGGGGATCTCGTTAACATAAGCCAACACTTGGCTATACCGCTTTTCTTCTAGGATAACTCGTTGTATCACTAGGGTTATTCAGTGGGGATATGCAACACGCTACTACGCTTATATTTCTAGTATAACCCGTAATATACTCAAGTTCAATACGTTCACCCGCGTGATCCACAACGGGGCTCTGTCAAGACACGACCGACCAGGTCCAAGTCCAATGTCGAAGAGGCTGGCTCGCCTCACTTCCGTTCCAGTTGACTTGCTTCTCTCTCTCGTGCGCTCCGCCTGCCACCTGCCGCACCCTGCTGGTACCGCCAACTAGCCCCACAGGAAGAGAACTGGGTGGATTGAATATGATTCAGTTTACTGTTTATAATCCATATTCCAGCCGGTGAGAGAAGGAGAAACTTGCGTCATTGTTCGAGAGAATATCAATGGAAACTAGTTAACATGTCTTTGTGCACAAAGGGGAGATAAAAGGCAAGTCAGCACATCTGAATAATAGTCGAATATTCAGGGTGCTACACCCTCATGGATTTGCATTGTCATCTGAGCCATCTCCCTGAAAAGCACCGTCCTGCCTCTTTCTCTGCCTTACTGTCTCCCTCTCTGCCTGCCTCTCTCTTTCCTGAGACACAAGGGACTCATTCATGAAACATTTAACTTTTCTCTCAGAGGGTTTACCAGTTCAAGCCCTCCGCATTGTTGAACCACTCAGTTCAAGCCCTCCATAACTAAGAATGAGTGAGACAGAGAGAGAGAGAGAGAGAGAGAGAGAGAGAGAGAGAGAGAGAGAGAGAGAGAGAGAGAGAGAGAGAGAGAGAGAGAGAGAGAGAGAGAGAGAGAGAGAGAGCAGAGAGAGAGAGAGAGAGAGAGAGAGGGGGGGCAGAGGGAGATAGTGTGTGTGTGCGAGTGTGTGTGTGCGAGTGTGTGTGTGTGTGTGTGTGTGTGTGTGTGTGTGTGTGTGTGTGTGTGTGTGTGTGTGTGTGTGTGTGTGAGAGAGAGATAGTGTGTGTGTGTGTGTGTGTGTGTGTGTGAGTGAGAGGGAGGGAGGGAGGGAGGGAGGGAGGGAGGGAGAGAGAGAGAGAGAGAGAGAGAGAGAGAGAGCGAGAGAGAGAGAGAGAGAGAGAGAGAGAGAGAGAGAGAGAGACCCCACCCAGGAACCACATTTATATGTCAATTGATTGTCTCCTCACTGTAGCAATGTAAATGATGGAAACACCCCAGAACAGACATTGCTACTCCACCAACACACACACTCACACACACACACACACACACACACACACACACACACACACACACACACAACACACACACATCACACACACACACACACACTATCTCTCTCTCTCACACACACACACACACACACACACACACACACACACACACACACACACACACACACACACACACACACACACACACACACACACACACACACACACACACACACACACACACACACACACACACACACACACACACACACGAAACACACACGCACGCACACACACACACATTTTAATACTTTATTTGGTTACACAAATTATATTACATAAACAGGGAATCAAATGTATCGGGCCA